>NW_027590122.1:998571-1331428 GCF_964213995.1 Mustelus asterias | reverse complement strand
CAAAAAAGCATCTCTTGGACATTCCACAAATTCCTTTTCTTGAGATCCACTACCTACCTAATTTTCCCAAGCCACCTGCATATTGATGTCCCATATGATTATTGTAATATTGCCTTTTTATATGCCTTTTCTATTTCCAGATTTATTTTTTGCCCCCCATCCTGACTACTGCTTGGAGGCCTGGACATAACTCCCATCAGGGTCTTTTTACCGTTGTTTTTACTCAACTCTACCCACAGAGATTATGTGCCTTCTGATCCGATGTCGCTTCTTGCTATTGATTGAACGCCATTCCTTACTAACAATGCAACCCCGCCCCCTTTGCCCATCTGCCTGTCCTTTCGATAGGACACATATCCTTGGATATTTAGATCCCAGCCCTGATTCCCTTGCAGCCACGTTTCTGTGATGCCCACAACATCGTACCGGCCAATTTCAATGTCCGCAACAAGCTCATTTACGTTGTTCCGTATACTGCGTGCATTTAGGACCAACACCCTCAGTCCTGCGTTGACCACCTCCCTTCTCATTCTTGTCACCTTTTTGCTCTGCCTGAGGTTAGATTCCTGCCACCTTCTATAGTCTCTGTTCTGTTATGTGGGAGGCCAGGGAGGCCTGGTATCAACAGCTCCTCCACTCATGGGGCGGGGGGGCGGCAGGGAACTCGATATTCGTTACTGACGACGGGCGGGAAGACGATCAAACGTTGGTGAGTTCATCAAGGCCTCACTCACCAGAGAACATAAGAACATAAGAACATAAGAAATAGGAGCAGGAGTAGGCCATCTAGCCCCTCGAGCCTGCCCCGCCATTCAATAAGATCATGGCTGATCTGACGTGGATCAGTACCACTTACCCGCCTGATCCCCATAACCCTTAATTCCCTTACCGATCAGGAATCCATCCATCCGCGCTTTAAACATATTCAGCGAGGTAGCCTCCACCACCTCAGTGGGCAGAGAATTCCAGAGATTCACCACCCTCTGGGAGAAGAAGTTCCTCCTCAACTCTGTCTTAAACCGACCCCCCTTTATTTTGAGGCTGTGTCCTCTTGTTTTAACTTCCTTACTAAGTGGAATGTTAAAGAGAGGATCATAAAACTAGCTCCAGTCCCCAGGCAAGTGATTGTCGCTCTCCCTGATCAGGTCTATGTAAGATGGACGTAAGGGTCAGGAATGAACTATGGGTTGTATTATATTGTAAATATGCTGTGGATTCTGCACCAAGTCTGTTTGAAGTGAATAGAGGAAAATGTACAATTGTTCGCAAATGGTTTCAAATGCTGTTGCTGTACCGGGGGTGTGGGGGTTCGTGGGAGGTGTTACTTACAGTGGAGAGTGTTATATATGTTGGGGCATTTCTTTCATGGAACGGGCCATGTGATCTCAGGTGTGGGGTGAGCTGTTGGTAACCTCCCAGAGTGGGCAGTCAATATTTGGAGTGTTGTGTGAACAGATGGAATAAAGAGTTTTGTCCCTGACTGTGAAGTCGATAATGAAGAGAATCCTCAGCACCACAGAACATAAACAAACGGTCTCGATCCCAGTGCTGCACAACTTTACCAGGAGCTTGAATCCTCTATGTCCCCCTCTCCCACTCTCCTCAAGATGCTGCTTGTCTGTCCCGGTGTCCTCCTCTCACACTCTCCGGAAGGTGCTAACTGTCTCCCGGTGTCCCAGTGTCCCGCTCTCACAGTCTCCTCAAGGTGCTGTCTGTCTGGCCCGGTGTCCCACTGACCCGCTCTCACACTCTCCTCAAGGTGAGGACTGTCTGTCCCAGTGTCCTCCTCTCACACTCTCCGCAAGTTGCTGCTAGTCTGTTCCGGTGTCCCAGTGTCCTCCTCTCACACTCTCATCAGGTACTGACTGTCTGTCCCGGTGTCCCACTGTCCCTGTGTCGCCATGTCCCCCTCTCACACTCTCCTCAAGGTGCTGACTGCCTGTCCTGGTGTCCCAGTGTCCCTCTCACACTCTCTTCAAGGTGCTGCATGTCTGTCCCGGTGTCCCATTGTCCCCCTCTCACATTTTCCTCAAGGTGCTGACTCTCTGTTCCGGTGTCCCAGTGTTCTCCTCTCACACTCTCCTCAGGTGCTGACTGTCTGTCCCGGTGTCCCCGTGTTGCCTTCTCACACGCTCCTCAAGGTGCTGCTTGTTTCACCCGATGTCCCAGAGACCACTCTCACACTCTCCTCAATGTGCTAACTGTGTGTCCCGATGTCGCAATGTCCCCCTCTCACACTCTCCTCAAGCTGCTGACTCTCTGTCCGGGTGTCCCAGTGTCCTCCTCTCACACTCTCCTCAAGGTACTGCTTGTCTGTCCCGGTGTCCCACTGTCCTCCTCTCACACTTTCCTCAAGCTGATGAGTGTCTGTCCCGGTGTCCTCCTCTCACACTCTCTGCAATTTGCTGCTTGTCTGTCCCGGTGTCCCAATGTCCCCCTCTCACATTCTCCTCAGGGTGCTGACTGTCTGTAACAGTGGCCAAGTGTCCTCCTCTCTCACTCTCCTCAAGGTGCGGACTGTCTGTCCCGGTGTCCCAGTGTCCTCCTCTGACACTCTCATCAAGGTGCTGACTGTCTGTCCCGGTGTCCCACAATCTTCCTCTCACACTCTCCTCAAGGTGCTGACTGTCTATCCGAGTGTCCCAGTGTCCCCCTCTCACTCTCTCCTCAAGGTGCTGACCGTCTCTCCGTGTGTCCCAATGTCCTCCTCTCTGACTCTCCTCAAGGTGCTGACTGTCTGTCCCTGTGTCGCAGTGTCCCCCCTCTCACAGTCTCCTCAAGGCGCTGCTTGTCTGTCCTGGTGTCCCATTGTCCCCATCTCACATTTTCCTCAAGGTGCTGACTGTCTGCCCCAGTGTCGCATTTTCCTCCTCTCACATTCTCCTCAAGTTGCTGCTTGTCTGTCCCGGTGTCCTGGTGTGCTCCTCTCACACCCTCCTGAAGGTGCTGCTTTTCTGTCCCAGTTTCCTCCTCTCACACTCTCCTCAAGGTGCTGACTGTCTGTCCCGGTGTCGCAGTGTCCCCCACTAACTCTCCTCAAGGTGTAGACGGTACGTCCCGGTGTCCCCGTGTTGCGCTCTCACACTATCCTCAAGGTGCTGCTTGTCTCACCCGGTGTCCCAGAGACGACTCTCACACTCTCCTGAATGTGCTAACTGTGTGTCCCGATGTCCCAGTGTCCCCCTCTCACACTCTCCTCAAGGTGCTGACTCTCTGTCCGGGTGTCCCAGTGTCCTCCTGTCACACTCACCTCAAGATGCTGCTCGTCTGTCCCGATGTCCCAGTGTCCCCCTCCCACACTCTCCTCAAGGTGCTGACTGTCTCTGCGGGTATCTCAGTGTCCTCCTCTCACACTCTCCTCAAGGTGCTGCTTGTCTGTCCCGGTGTCCCAGTGCCCCCCTCTCACAGTCCCCTCAAGGTGCTGACTGTCTGTCCTGGTGTGCCAGTGTCCCCCGCTCACACTCTCCTAAAGGTGCTGCTTGTCTGTCCCGGTGTCCGAGTGTCCCTCTCTCACACTCTCCTCGAGGTACTGCTTCTCTGTCCCGATGTCCCAGTATCCCCTTCTCGCACTCTCCTCAAGGTGCTTACTGTCTGTCCCGGTGTCCCCCTTTCACATCCTCCTCAAGGTACTGCTTGCTGTCCCGATGTCCCAGTGTCCCCCTCTCACGGTCTCGTCAAGGTGCTGCTGACTCTGTTTAGGTGCCCGGTGTCCTTCTCCCACACTCTCCTCAACTCACTCTTGCCTCCTTACTACCTCACAACAGAAAATGTTGAGAACGTTTGATGTGAAACCTCTTGATAACGTTGTTCTGTACGTAACACTGAGAGATAGTTCTATCTGATGCCTCTTGCTCTGATTGTACTGTATATAACACTGACAGATCGTTCTATCTGAAGCCTCAGATTGTACTGTACGGAACGCTGAGAGATAGTTCTGTCTGATGACTCTTACTCAGATTGTACTGTACATAACACTGAGAGATAGTTCTATCTGAAGTACCTTACTAAGGTTGTTCTGTACTTGAGCTATATTTAAGATCGGCTACAGCCTGGATTTAGCAGACTATATCAACCCTGATTAACGTTAACCTCATCTGAAAGCCACAATCATGATAACCTTAAGATAATAAGACATAGAAACAGAATTAGTCCATTAGGCCCATCGATTCTGGCTGATAAGTTTCTCAAACCCATTCTCCTGCTTTTCCCCGTAACCTTCGAGCACTTTACCAGTTAAGAACCTAGATATCTCTTTCTTAAATACACTCAAAGACCCGGCCTCCACAGCCTTGTGTGACAATTAATTCCACAGATTCACCAGCCTCTGGCTGAAGAAATTCCTCCTCGTCACAGTTCGAAAGTAAGAAGTCGCACAAGAGCAGGTTAAAGACCCACAGGTATATTTGGTGGCAGGAGCTTTCGGAACGTTGCTCCTTCATCAGGTAAGTGGGCAACTGGTGTTGTGAGACTTCTTACTGTGCCCACCCCGGCATCTCCACATCTCAGTTCTAAAGGGCCGTCCCTTTCCTCTGAGGTTGTGCCCTCGGGTCCGAGTCTCTTCTAAGAATGGAAGTAACTTCCCCAAGTGCAGTCTCTCCAGGCTTTTCATTATTATGTAACTTTCAATGATATCCCTCTCTGCATCCTTCCAAACTCCTTCGAGTACAGACCCAAAGTGCGTAGATGATCCTCATGCATCACGTCTTTTATTCACCGGATCATTCATGTGAACCTCCTCTGGACTCACTCCAAGGCCAGCTCATCCTTCCTTCGGTATGAGGCCCAAAATTGCTGAAAATATTCCGAATGTGGTCTGACCAGAGTCTTACAAAACCTCAGCAGTGCACCCCTGCTTCTATATTCTAGCCCTCTGGAAATGAACCATAGCAGAGGGACCTCCGTTATATCGAATGAATATTGACAGATTTAAAGTATGACTCTCCATTATTTCCAACTTTCCATACCTCCTGCACCCTCAACACTCCGTCTAGGCTGTAACTGTTCTACGTTGGGTCTAAAAAATATTGGATTGCACAGGGTTAAGTGAAGCTGTTTGTTTAGTGACTGTAATTGATGTGAGTCTCTATGGATCCGGTAGTGTGCCTGGAGGGCTGTCCCTCTCCTATTAATAAGGGATTCCGTTCAATGTGTTGTCAGATTGAGTCATCGGGAGCGAAACTCCGACACTAACAGAGATCAGCGGCTGTGGAGAGAGAGGGAGGGAGAGGAGAGATCAAAATCTGGGAGCAATGGATTGGAATCGTCCAACAATGGATCAGAATCTGAGTACAATAAACCAGAATGTTCCAACAATGGATCAGAATCTGGGAACAATGGATTGGAATGCGCCAACCAAAGACAGGAGTTTATTCTATTGGAATTATTGGTTTACTGAAGATTATTGGGGGAAATCATCAGCTGATCGGATTTATTATCTGCTGCTCGCGATTCAATACTTTTACTATCCCCTCCTGGCTATTGTTGGTGTTCCGGGTAAGTGCCTGGCTGGAATTGTACCGGCCCGACCGCCACGGGAATCGGAGCAGGCAAGGGGCAGAGCATGGGAAGGTCTGTTGAACACGAGTGGGATTTTGCAGCTTGGGGAAGAGTGAGGCTGTAAAGTCCCGTCCCCTGTGTCCAGTTCCGAATTCCAGAAAGGCTGTTTAACTGTATTGATTTTCTTTGTCATTTACTGTACTGGGTTTGCTGCTCTTGTTGTTTCTGTTGAATCTCTGTATCCAGTTATTAATTCTTTCATCCACTGACAATTGTCTCAGGGCCTATGGACTAGGATGTCTTCTGTGTGCTGTGACTTTCCATGGACATGTGACCTCAAACGCTATTCCTTCGTGAGTAAAGGATTGACACAGAATCACTTTTACTCTCTACATATAACACGAGTTCACTGCTAATCACCCACCCAGTCAGCAAACCACAGAATCCATTTTATTGGTCATATGTTCGCAGCAAGATCCCACAGAGAGAAAACATGTTTTCTAAAGTTTGAAGTTTATTCATCAGAGTCAGAAGTATGGGAACATTAACATTGCAGTGAAGTTACTGTAAAAATCCCCTGAAGTTACTGCAAACATTTCAGCCCTTGTTCGGGTACGCTGAGGGAGCAATTAACTTGGCCAATGCACCTAAACAGTGTAACTTTCAGATTTTGGGACGAAATCGGAGCACGCAGATGGGAACCACGCAGAAACAAGGAGAACGTGCAAACTCTGCACATACAGTAGCCAAGCCTGGAATTGATCCAGGACCTTTGGAGCTGTGAGGCAACAATGCAATCCCCTGTGTCAACACAAATTCTCCTACATTCACAGAAGCACAACCACACAGACAGACCTGTAGGCACATACATAAATACACACATTTGCTGATCAATGCAATCAGATTCATACACACACACGCACACACACAAATCCAAGAATAACCAAAGTTGCTGTAACACTCCAGAACGCCGCACACTTACGAACACTCGTACAGTGCTTTCTTGCCCCCCCCCCCCCCCCCCCGCACACACACAAACACACACACACGTACGCACGCACACCCACGGGAGGGGGCGGCATTACAGCTACTCCCTGTCCATTGATGGCGGGGTGAGCAGTAAAACCACGTGACAGCCTAGAACTCAGGTCCACGCCCGATTTCTCGTATCTTGCAACCTCACCGGCAATGGATATGCAGCGGATTCAGTCTCCTGCCCATTTCTCGCAAGAGGCTGAATAAGTTATTTAAATTTATTTTAAAACAAATTTCAATCAAATTAGCGAGCCTGGGATGGAATTGTGTGCCACACTTGCCTTTGCAGCCTCAACCGGAGAGGGTGTGTCCATTGAGGAAAACAGCTGGTCCACATGTACGCGGACGAGTCGTGATGACCTCGCCAGTAGAACCGAAGGCCATTGAGGACACCGGGCAAGGTCGTGGGCAAAGGTTGGTGCCCCTTGGGCATTGCCCACCGGGCACTGTACACAGGGCAGTACCACGGAGTGGGGCCTGTAGTGGCGGGGCCTGCAGGAGCGGGAACTGAAGGGGCGGGACCTGAAGGGGCGGGGCCCGACGGGGCGGGACCTGATGGCAGCTGGGCCCTTGGGGAGCAGGCCGATCCGGTAGGGAGGGTGGCCCAAAACCACTCTGCAACTGAATGATGGAGCAGGGAGTGCGGCCCCGCTGGCACTTCGCACGAGATTGTTGAGGTAGGTTGGTTGGGCTGCCACTCTCAACGTAGTTGGTGAAGGGTCGAGGGTCCCATTGAAACTCTGCAAGTGATTGGTGCGGTAGGGAGGGGGGCTTCGCTGCCTCTCTGCATGCACATTGGGGTAGGGAAGGGGTCTCGGTGCCTCTCTGCACGCACAGTGGAGTAGGGAGGGGGCCTCGCTGCCTCTCTTCATGTACAGTGGGATGGGAAGGGGATCTCGCTGCCTCTCTGCATGCCCAGTGGGTTAGGGAGGGGGTCTCCCTGCCTCTCTGCATGCACAGTGGTGTAGCGAGGGGGCCTCGCTGCCTCTCTTCATGGGCAGTGCAGTAGGGAGGGGGTCTCGCTACCTCTCTGCATGCACAGTGGGGTAGGGAGGGGGCCTCGCTGCCTCTCTTCATGCACAGTGGGTTAGGGAGGGGGCCTCGCTGCCTCTCTGCATGCACAGTGAGTTAGGGACCGGGTCTCGCTGCCTCTCTGCCTGCACAGTGCGGTAGGGAGGGAGTCTCGCTGCCTCTCTGCATGCACAATAGGGTAGGGACGGGGGCCCCGGTGCCTGTCTGCATGCAATTATTGTGGGAGAAGGGGGTGATTGGTTCGAGTGCTGGGGGTGTGGGTCTCTCTCAGACAAGGCAGCTCACTGCAGGCTGCAATTGCGCATTTGCAACCACATAGGCTTGGTACGTGGTCGGTATCCCAGCCAGCGCTGTGAGAGCTGCAAGTGATGGGGCCACTGCTGAGGGTGATCCAATAGCCATTGAGTTTTAACAGCACAAAATGAGGCCCTTCTACCCATTATGTCTGAACTTGTCATCAAACAGCTATCCAATCGAATCCTATTTTGCAGCACTCGATCCACAGCATTGTATACTCTGGCGTTTGAATTGCTGATCGAAATACCTCTTGTGGTTGTTCCCGCTTCTGAGCTGCAGATCCCCGCATCCTGTGGAGGGAAACACTTTCCCTCAAATCCACACAAAAATCTGCCCCTTACCTTAAATCCACGCCCCTCTGGTTATTGACACCTCCACTAAAGGGAAAAGGTTTCTTCCTATCTATGTGCCACATAATTGTTTACATATCACTCAGTTCCCCCCCCACCTAAAAGCACTCCCCACTACCACTCACTACACCCACTCCCCCTCCAGCCGTCTCTGCTCTAAGATAAAAACCCCAGCCTAACCAGTCTCTCCTCATCGCTGAAATTCTCCACCCCAGGCAGCATCCAGGTGAATCTCCTCTCCATCGTCTCCAGTCCAATTACATGCTTCCTGTAGCGTGATGACCAGAGCTGTACACAATACTCTATCTCTGGTCTAACCAGCATTTTATACACTTCCATCATAATCTCCGAGCTCTTATATTCTATGCTGCGCCTGCTAAAGACAAGTATCCTGCATGCCATATTAACGACCTCATCTACCTGTCTGGCTGCCTCAGGGATCCTCATATATGCGCCCCACATTCATTCTGTCCCTCTGCACTTCCTCACACTCTACTGTTCATTGTGCATTTCTTTGCCCTGATATTCGTCCCAAAATGCATTGTCTTACATTTTTCAGGTTTAAATGCCATTTGCCCATCTGACCAGCCTGTCTGTGTCCTCGGCACTGTGGCACAGTGGTTAGCATTGCTCCCCCCAGGGCCAGGGACGCATGTTCGGTTCCTGGCTTGGGTAACTATCCGTGTGGACTTTGTCCATTTTCCCCATGTCCGTGTTGGTTTCCTCCGGGTGCTCTGGTTTCCTCCCACATTCCAAAGACGTGGGGGTTCGATGGATTTGCAAGGCTAAATAGCCCTTTGTGTCAGGCAGACTCGCTAGCATAAATGAATGGGGTTATGGGGATAGGGCCTGGGTGGGATTGTGGTCGGTGCTGACTCGATGGTCCGATTGGCCTCCTTCTGCACTGTAGGATTCTATGATTCCTGTAATCTAATACTTTCCTCCTCAATATTTATCACACCACCAATTTTTGTATCATCTGTGAACTTACTGATCATACCTCACACATTCATGTCTAGACCATCAATGTACACTACAAACAGCAAGGGACCGAGCATTGATCCCTGTGGAACCCCATTGGACACAGGCTTGCAGTCAAAAAAGCAACCTTCCACCATCACCCTCTGCCTCCTGCTACTCAGCCATTTTTGAATGTAATTTACCAAATTGCCCTGGATCCAATCGGCTATTAGTTTCTTGTTCAGTCTCCCATGCAGAATTAGCCAAAAGCTTCTCTGAAGTCCATGGAGGCTACATCGACTGCATTTCCCTCATCTCCTCATACAGTCACCTCCTCAAAATATCCAGGCAAATTGTTAGACATGATCTCCCCGACAAAGCCATGCTGACTATTGTTCATAAATCCTTACCTCTCGAAGTGGAGATTAATTCTGTCCCTCAGATTGCTTTCGAATCATTTCCCTACCACGTATATGGTGATGATTGTGTCCTGGTCGTGATATTGGATGTCTCCAGGGCACCCTGTAGGATGGCAGTATGGCACAGTGGTGAGCACTGCTGCCTCACAGCATCACGGACCCCGGTTCAATCCCAGGGATTCCATCATCACTGGTGAAGCTTTTTTTTTTAGTCACCAGCACCTTTCTCACATATTGCCTGTTAGCATTTCTCCTGTTACAAGAACGTGTGGTGTTTCTCTGGAAAGGATCCACTTTGAGCAAGTCCAGTTTCTGCAGCTCCCCAATGTCCACATTGAGCCTGGTAAATTAATTATCGATCACAGCAGTCCTGTGTACATAACCAAGCTGCATAAGGTTATTGGTAAGGCCAGGGCACATCGTGCTGACGTTCGAGCTTGAGATGTGAAAGACTGATTTGATTTGATTTGAATTGATTTGATTTATTATTGTTACATGTATTTGTATATAGTGAAAAGTATTGTTCCTTTACTGCGATACAGACAAAGCATACCGTACATAGAGGAGGAGAGAGTGCACAGTGTAATGTTGCAGGCATAGCTCGGGTGCAGAAAAAGATCATCTTGATGCGATGTAGATCCATTCAAACGTCTGATGGCAGCAGAGAAGAAGCTGTTCTTGAGTTGGCAGCATGATGGCATAATGGTTAGAACTGCAGTCTCACAGGGACCTGAGTTCGATTCCCAGCTTGGATCACTGTGTGGAATTTGTACATTCTTCATCGGCCTGCGTGGGTTTCCTCCAAATGTTCTGGTTCCCACCCACAGTCCAAAGATATGCAGGTTAGATTGATGGGCCACGCTAAATTGTCCATTAGGGTCCCGGGATATGGATGTTAGACAGATTATCAGGGTACACATGGGATAGGAATGGGTGGGATAGATGTTGGCACAGACTCATTGGGCCGAATGGCCTTCTTCTGCACTTAATGTTTCGATGATTCTATGAGTCAGTTGGTACATGTCCTTAGAACATTTCATCTTAGTTTCCGACGGAACAAGTTGGAAGAGTTTATTCCGTGGTGCGTGGGGAATTTAATTAGGCTGGCTGCTTTTCCGAGGCAGCGGGAAGTGTAGACAGTGTCAATTGGTGGTTTGAGTGATGGACCGAGTTCCATTCATCAAGCTTTGAAGTTTTGTGTAGTTTTAGACAGAGCAGGAGCCATATCAAACTGTGACACAACCAGAAAGAAAGTTTTATATGGTGCATCTCTAAACGTTGGAGACAATCATTGCTGACATGCCAATTGTCCTTCGACCTCTGAGAAAGTCGAGGCTTTGACGGGCTTTCTTAATTATGGGATCGTCGTGGAGGGACCAGGACAGGTTGTTGGTGATCTGGACCCATACAAACTTGATGCTCTCGACCATCTCAACTTCATCCCATTGTTTCGACAGGGGCATGTACTCCACTCTGCTTCCTGAAGTCAATAACTATCTCCTGTGCTTTGTTGACATTGAGGAAGAGATTATTGTGGTCCCAACAGTTCACCAGATTCGCTCCACAGGATTCTTGGTGTCATCGTTGTTTGATATCCGACCCACTGCAGTGGTGTCATCAGCAAATTTGGAAATCGAGTTGGAGGGAATTTGGCCACACAGTCATTGGCGCATAAGGAGTATAGTAAGGGGCTGAGGACCCAGCCTTGTGGAGCACCACTGTTGAGGATGCTTGTGGAGGAGGTGTTGTTGACTGTCCTTATTTATTGCTGTCAGCGCGTCAGGAAATTCAGGATCCAATTGCAGAGGCAGGAGCCGAACCCCAGGACACGGACTTTGCACATGAGTTTCGGAGGAATAATGGTGTTAAAGGCTGAGCTGTAGTCGATAAACACGAGTCTGTGTTCCAGGGCCGACTCTAGGGTCGGGAGATGGCGTCTGTGGGCCTGTTGTGGAGGTAGGTGAACTTTAGTGAATCCAGGAATTCTGGGAGGCTGGATTTGATTCATGCCATGAATAACCTTTTGATGCATTTCATAATATTGAATGTCAGAGTCACCGGACGTAGTCATTAAGGCAGACTGGTTGGCTTTTCTTTCGCAACGGCCTTAGTTTGAGTTTTTCTTACCTCGTGCATAGATTAGCAACTTTCCTACTGAGAGAGGACTCACTGAGCTTCAGTGGTCCAGTAGGCCATAGTGGGAGAGCAGCAAATGCACTGGGCACTAAGGACGGTAGCTATTTACTGAACCTTGAAGCTTTCTACCACTGTTGAAAGCAAACCCTGGTGCTTGAGTTCTGTGCCAATCGAGTGTGAGATTACTGTTTCTTCCACTGTTGTGCCACAGTTGACCACAATGCTGTGGTGTCCTCTCCAGGCTACAGTTCTGCGTAAGTATAATAGAGTCGGAACTGTGGAGGCATCAGGATCTCTCTCTGCCAACTATTAGTATTGTTCAGCACTGTTTGGTCCCAGCTCTGTTGCAGGGGTTGTCAGTAAGCTGTCTGAAAGACGACAGATTATCACCTACATGACTCTACTCCATATTGTCTGTCAGGCTTTATTCCCTCAACCTTCATACTCTCCAAATCCCCCACAAAATAGAGGGGCTATTTACCTGTAGCTGAGTGAGGGACAATGTTGAGGACTCTCCGGAAAACTCTCCCAAATATATGCCATTGTGTCGCGACCATGGAGCAGCATGGTGGTACAGTGGTTACCACTGCTGACTTACAGCAGCAGGGACCTGGGTTCAATTCCAGGCTTTGGTCGAAGTCTGTGTGGAATTTGGACCTCCTCCCCGTGTCTGTGTGGATTTCCTCCGGATGCTCCACTTTCCTCTCACACTGCAAAGGAGATGCTGGATTTTTAAAAAATGATTTAATTCTTCTGTGTGTGTATATTTTTTTCAATTTTAACCCGACCTCAGTCTAAATGGTAACATGTTCCCCTGAATCATGTCTAATTTCATTCTTCCTGACAGTGAACGTAATCACAATAGTGACACTGATGAGCAGAAACTGTGGTCTGTCCAAATGTGTCACTCGTTACCTGGTGGCCATGTCAATGGGGGATCTGCTGGTCGTTATCCTCGACCTGGTATTGAGACACATTCCCATTCTTTATCGAGAACAGTTTGATTTCCTGCTGTCGCTCCCCGTGTGTAACATCCACGCCGTCCTGCTTTATGCAGCCACTGACTGTTCTGTCTGGTACACTGTCACTTTCACCTTTGATCGATTTGTGGCCATTTGCTGCCCCGAGCTGAAAAGTAAATATTGCAGTGAAAAATCGGCGGCTGTGGTTCTGGGAACAGTGACGCTGCTGAGCTGTTTAAAGAACATTTTCTGGTATTTTATGTTATTAAATATATATCTGCTGGGGAACGTCCCGTGGTTTTGTTTGGTCACAATGGATGTTATGGACTCTCCGGTCTGGGTAACAATCGAGTTCCTCCACAACATTCTAACCCCGACTGTCCCATTCGCCCTGATTCTGCTGCTCAATGCTTTCACCGTCAGACACATTTTAGTGAGCAGCAGAGCCCGCAGGAGACTCCGGGCTCACAGCAGTGGGGAGAATCCCAGAGACCCAGAGATGGAGAGTCGAAGGAAATCCATCATTTTACTGTTTGTTATCTCAGCCAATTTCATCCTATTATGGTCGACATTAATGGTTTATTCTATATGGCGTCGGATGTATGATTTGGGCTTTCAGTCGGTATGGTTAGATCATTTTGTTATGGAATTGGGCTTAATGCTGCAACTGACAAGTTGCTGCACCAACACTGCCATTTATGCTGTGACACAGACTCACTTCAGAGAGCAGCTGGAAAATCTGCTGAAATATCCCCTTACTTCAATTCTTCAACTCACTCGACCGTGAGAGGAAACTGCAACCACAAGACCCCTGACTCTTCCTATTGGACATTCAACCTGTAAATAACAAACAGCCTCACAGAGACAGAAAGAGTGACAGATAGAGAGAGAGAGAGATGGCAGTGAGAGCAACAGTGAGAGTGATAGAGAGACAGAGATTGATAGAGAGAGTGAAGGGCATAAATACATGGAGAGCGACAGATTTTGAAAGAGTTTCTAACATATACAGGGAAAGAAACAGAGAGAGCGAGCGAGAGAGAGGGACACAGAGAAAGGACAGAGACAGATAGGGTCTCACACAGTGCGCGAAAACCAGGGATAGAGATTGAGGGAAATGGGGAGGGAGATGGACAGGGAATGAGAAAGGGAGACAGAGGGACACAGATGGGAGGATGTAATGAGAGAGGGAGACTAAGGCGTAAAGGGAGACAGAAAGGGAGGCAGAGAGAAATAGACACAGAGACAGAGAGCGTCATTGAATTTGAAACAGTGAGACTGATTGAGTACAATGGACAGAGCAAGAGCAAAAGACAGAGCGAGGTAGAGAGAGAAAGACAGAGAAATAGAAAAGGGGGACAGAGAAGGAGAGAGAGAAGGAGAGTGAGACTGAGGGGTGGGGGCGCGGGGAGGAGAACGGAGGAAGAGTGGAGAGGGAAGGTGAATGAGGGAGATGCAGAGATACAGTAAGAGACACAGAGAAACAGACAGAGAGGGAGCGAGATACAGAGAGAGATACAGAGAGAGATACAGAGAGAGGGATAAACAGAAAGACAGAAAGAGACTGAGAGGACATGACTTTAACAATAACCATCAGGTGGACGTATTGGAAAATGAGCTCCCTGATTGAGGCAGTTAATACTGTCCAATCCGGGAGCCCTGCAGACGTATATAATATGGTGTGTCTAGGTGACCGGAACTCAGGGTGGGTACACTCAGGGTGTGGATGTGATGGACTGGTTGTTTTATCACTAGACTATTAATACAGAAGCTCAGCTAATGTTCTGGGCACCCGGGTTAGAATCCCGTCACAGCACATAGTGGAATTTGAATATATATATTTGGAATTCAGAATCTGCTGGAGACCATAAAACCATTGTCGATTTTCGGGAAAACCCATCTGGTTCACTAATGTCCCAGGGAAGGAAATCTGCCGTCCTTACGTTGTCAGGATTAAACGTGACTCCAGGTTCACAGCAATGTGATTGCCACTTAATTGCCCTCTGAACAAGGGCAACTAGGGATCGCCAATAAATGCTGGCCAGCCAGCGACACCCAAGTCCCAAGAGTGAATAAAAATACTTTGCACTGGGAAATTTTAAACAAACGATAAACTGTTTCTCACAGCTGGATAAATACCCAATCCCTCGGATCGAGGAGCTATACTCAAATCTGGCACGAGGATCCTTGTTTCCGATTATGAATTTATTCACGTGCACTTTCACGAACAGCTGGATGAGGATTCCCAGCGATATTCAACAATTTATACTTAGAGGAAGTTTAACATTTATAAAGTGTCAAAAGTAGGCTTACATGAGCACTGCAATGAAGTTACTGTGAAAATCGGCTAGTCTCTACACACTGGTGCCTGTCCGGGTACACTGAGGGAGAATTTAACATGGCCAATTCACCTAACCAGCACGTCTTTCAGACTGTGGGGGGAAACCGGAGCACCCACGCAGATACAGAGATCACAGACTCCGCACAGTGACCCAAGCCAGGAATTGAACCCAGGTCTCTGGCGTTATAAGGCAGCAGTGCTAACCATTGTGACACCTCGTCTCCGCTGGTAGTTTGGACAAAAAAATTCCAGAAGTACCTGCAGCCCATAACATCGGCCCATATCCAGCTGTGGGCTTTATTACTGTCCGCCTACCATTATCGATCGGAACACCCTCCAAGAGGCCGAGAAGCTAAGCAGATGCCTTAAGTTGGCTGCGATTAACAGGCACTTGTCGTATCCCCAATGGAAGAGACGGTAATCATGAACTATTTTGAAACTCTCCCACTGGCAGCCAATAATATTCAGCTGTGGACGCAAAATTTTCCATTCCTGAATGAATCGAAGCAGCTCGTGCTGAAGGGGGAATCCAAAAGGCCGTTACAGCCTGCATTGCACCCATATTGGAGTGGCAGAGAGCAGCTGACTGTGGAAGATGGCACACTGCTGTGGGGTTCAGGAGTCTCACCCTGAGACAGGTTCACCCTCCCATCCTGGCTGAACTTTACCATGACCACCCAGGAGTGGCAAACTGAAGATCATCCAAGTTGCTATGTCTGGTGGCCAGGTATGAATACAGATAGTTGCTCGTGGGTCAGTGTTGGCAATATCAACAAGGGCAGAACTATCACCAGTCACTACTCTTCACACTTGGGAATGGCCAGGACGGCCGTAGGCGTGGCTGCACATGGACAGTGCCGGTCCGTTCATGGGGTCAATGTTCCTGGTAATGGTAGATGCTGATTCAAAATGGATGGCCGTAAACAGGGTGAGTTAATCAAACACAAGTACAAGAGTGGAGAAACTTAACGTCCCCTTCTTGCCAACCGGGATCCTGCAGGTGTTTGTTTCTGAAAATGGACCACCCTTCATCAGTCAGGAATTTGTGCACCAGATGACGTTGAACAGAATTTGACACGTGAGGACAGTGTCATATTACCCATCATCCAACGGCCTGGCAGAAAGAGCGGTCCAAACACTAAAAACAGTTTCAGCAAACTATCCCACAGCCTCCTTGGACACCAAACCATCCAGATTAACCTTCAATTACTGGACGACACCACTCCCCCCCCCCCGCTTCTCACTCTCCGCTCACCTCCCCCCCCCCGCCCCCCCATTCAACGACCGGAACAGCCCCACCAGAGATTCTCATGGGAAGATGACTCCACCCAGGGCTGAGTCTGATCTTCCCGAGGGCGGGAGGTTGGCAAGGCACCAAGGCACCAGGTGTTGATCCCACCAGCCGTGAGAGGCACTGAAAGGCAGGTGATAGGTTATTAGTAAAGAATAATCGCAATGGATCCGCGTGGTTATGAGGCATGGTCGAGTCTGGAATTGGGCCAGTTTCCGATCAAGTCCGCTTGGGAGATACCATCCCATGGGAATGCTTCAATCATCTGCAAGCCATGAAGCCCCAAGGCATGCCTGAAAAATCAATTCCCAGCACACCGGGAACTTTGGAAAGAATTCCAGGCACTCCGGCTCCTGTTCTCTATCTCCCCCAGTGGGAACCTCAGAGTCAACAATGGACACAGTGGGCTTAGCCATCTCGGCCACATTGTCACCCAATAAAGGGAACTCGGGCCACAGTGCTCATGGCGGAAAAGTCCCATTTGTCTTTTCTTGTGAACACATCTGCAGGAAGTGTTGGTTGATCGAGCATGTCCAATTCAGATTTGATGAGCTGGAGTCTGAGCTTTGAACACTGCGGCACATCAGGGAGGGGGAGAGTTAGCGAGACGCTGTGTTTCAGGAGGAAGTCACAACCCTTACAATAACTACATCAAATTTGGTCAGTGGTCAGGGATAGGAGAGTGTGACTACAAGCAAGTCTTGGTGACAAATCTGTTGAAGGAGACCCAGCCCTTAAGCTTGTCTCAGTGTAGGTGATGAACTAATTGTATTGTCGCTCAACTATTAATCCAGAAACGTGGCTAATGCTCGGCGCTCCCGGGTTCGAATCCCGCCACGAAAGATGGTGGAATTTGACTTCATTTTAAAAAATCTGGATTAAGATTCGAATGATGACCCTGAATCCATTGTTGCAAAACCTGTCTGGTTCACCAATGTCCTTTAGGGAATGAGACCTGCCGTCCTTATCTGGTCTGGCCTACATGTGACACCAGAGTCACAGCAATGTTGGTGACTCTCAATACCCTCAGAGAG
Organism: Mustelus asterias; assembly: GCF_964213995.1. Lineage (NCBI taxonomy): Eukaryota > Metazoa > Chordata > Chondrichthyes > Carcharhiniformes > Triakidae > Mustelus > Mustelus asterias. Next base: position 1,314,078 of record NW_027590122.1, on the reverse strand, counting down.
CAACTAGGGACAGGCAGTAAATGCTGGCCAGCCAGGGACGCCCATGTCCTACGAATGATTAAACAAACAGGTTTGTGACACTTGCTCCCTGTGAGGATGTGGGTGGGGGCTGCAAGGAGGATGAACAACCTAACCACAGCACGGAGGTTCAGGAAGCCATTCAAGAGGGAGGAGAAAAAGTAAATGTAGTTGTAAATGGAGATAGTTCGTCAGGGAAATAGACACCTTTCGCTGTGGCCAGGATTGAGAGTCTCGAAGGCTGTGTTGCCTGACCGGTGCCCCGGTTCCGGACATCTCATCTGGGCTGCTGGGAAACAAGGAGCTGGAGGGGATAGATTCAATTGCTGATGCCCAGGTTTTTGAATCAATTGCAGTGTAAATCTGAAATTGGAGCCACAATTATAGGACCTGAATGGATTCAATGGATTTCCAGAGTTAAAGAGGGTAACTATATCCCAGGATAGAGTGGAACAGCCCGGAGAGACTCTCTAACATTTGGAATGGAACCTGGTGCGTGCCTGAACCTGGCGCTGGCCTGAACCTGGCGTGGACCTGAACCTGGCGCGGGCCTGAACCTGGCGCGTGCCTGAACCTGGTGCGAGTCTGAACCTGGTGTGAGTTTGAACCTGGTGTGAGTCTGAACCTGGTGTGAGTTTGAACCTGGTGTGAGTCTGAACCTGGTGTGAGTTTGAACCTGGTGCGGGCCGGAACCTGGTGTGTGCCTGAACCTGGTGTGAGTTTGAACCTGGTGTGGGTCTGAACCTGTTGATTGGTTGGGCATTTTGATTGAGCGACGTTGGTGCAGATATGAACACGATGAGGCGGCGTACCTGATGATAGTTTGAAGACAGGTGTAGTGGAAACCCGGGGAGGATTTGAAACCGGGGAGATCAATGCTCCCTCCTTCCCACAAACTGCCTAACCCCCATTCCTCACCACCCAAACCTGTCACAAAAATCTCAAAACACCACCCCCAAATCCCTGCACTGAACATATTCCAAATGCTCCTTCCGTCCGCCTGTATCCCTTATTCCCCATACCATAACAGACCAGCAGCAGAATGAGGCCACTCGGCCCATTCAGTCTGCTCTGCCATTCAATCCGGGCTGATATTTTTCTCATCTCCCCGCTCCTGCCTTTTCTCCAAAACCCCTGATCCCCTTATAAATCAAGAACATATCGATCTCTGTCTTAAAGACACTCAATGACCTGGCGTCCACAGCCTTCTGTGGGCAAGGAGTTCTACAGATTCACCACTCTCTGGCTGAATAAATTCCCCCTAATCTCTGTTTTAAACGATCGTCTCTTTCACCTGAGGTTGTGCCCTCTAGTTCTAGTTTTTCCTACAAGTGGAAACATCCTCTCCGTGTCCACTCTATCCAGGCCTCGCAGTATCCTGTAAGTTTCAATAGGATCCCCCCTCAACCTTCTGAAATCCAACAAGTAGAGACCCAGCGTCCTCAACCTTTCCTCATGCGACAGGCTCTTCATTCCAGGGATCATTATTGTAAATCTCCTCTGGACCCTTTCCAAGACCAGCACATCCTTCCTTAGATACGGGGCCCAAAAGTGCTCACAATACTCCAAATGGGGTCTGGCAAGAGCCTTACACAGCCTCAGAAGTACATCTCTGGTCTTGTATTCCAGCCCTCCCCACATGAATGCTAACTTTGCATTTGCCTTCCTAACTGCCGACTGAACCTGCACGTTAACCTTCAGAGAATCTTGAACAAGGACTCCCAAGTCCGTTTGTGTTTCTGATTTCTTTGTGCGTCTGATTTTCTAAGCATTTCAGATTTAGAAAATAGTCTATGCCTCCGTTCCTCCTTCCAAAGTGCATAACCTCACACTTTTCCACATTGTATTCCATCTCTTTGCCCACTCTCCTAACCTGTCCAAATCCTTCTACAGCTGCCCCCCACCACCCCCCCCCCCCCAACTCCCGCTTTCTCCATACTACCTGTCTGTCTGAATATCTTTATTACATCTGCAAACTTAGCAACAGTGCCTTCAATTCGTTTTTCCAAATCGTTAATGTATATTGTGAAAATTTGTGGTCCCAGCACCGATCCCTGACGCACACCACTAGGTCACTGGCTGCCATGCTGAAATAAGACCCCTTCATCCCCACTCTCTGCCTTCTGCCAGTCAGCCAATCCTCTATCCATGCCAGGATCTTACCCTTAACACCATTGGCACTTAACTTATTGAACAGTCTCCTGTGCAGCGCCTTATCAAAGCCCGTCTGGCAATCTAAATAAATCAGGTCCACTGATTCTCCTTCATCTAACTTCCCTGTTACCTCCTCAAAGAACAGATTTGTCAGACATGACCTCCCCTTGACGAAGCCGTGCTGACTCAGTCCTACTTTATCATGCACTTCCAAGTACTCTGAGCTCTCACCTTTAATAATGGATTCTAAAATCTTGCCAATGACCGACGTCATGCTAACCAGCCTATAATTTCCCGTCTGCTGCCTTCTTCCCTTCTTAAACAGCGGTGTTACATTTGCTACTTTCCAGTCCTCTGGTACCCTTCCTGCCTCCAGTGATTGCTGAAAGATCACCACCAATGCCTCCACAATTTCCTCAGCTATCTCTTTTAGAACCCTGGGGTGTAGTCCATCCGGTCCAGGTGATTTATCCACCTTCAAACCTTTCAGTTTCCGCAGAAACCTCTTCTTAGTGATGGCCACTACACTCAACTCTGCCCTCTGACTCTCCTGGAGCTCTGGCATCCCACTGGTGTCTTCAACTGTGAAGACTGATGCAAAGTAACCATTCCGTTCCTCTGCCATTTCTTTGTTTCCTATTATTCCTTCTCCAGCCTCGTTTGCCAGTGGTCCAATGGCTATGTTTGCCTCTCTCTTACCTTTGATATATTGAAACAAAATATTCCTATCCTCTGTTGTCTTACGAGTTAGCTTACACTCATATTTCATCTGCTCCCCCCTTATTGCTTTTTTTACTTGTCCTCTGCTTACTTTTCAAGGGTTCCCAATCCACTGCCTTCCCACTAATCCTTGCCACTTTCTACGCTTTTTCTTTTATGCTTTCATGCTGTCCTTGACTTCCCTCATCAGCCATGGATGTCCGTATTCCCTGTGGCATGTTTCCTCCTCCTTGGGAAGAATTTCTGCTGTGCCTCCGGAAAAACTCTCAAAATCTCCTGCCATTCGTGTTCCACTTTCTCCCCTGCTCGGTTCCCTTTCCAATCAACTCTGGCCAGCTCCTCCCTCATGTCCTTGCAGTTACCTTTATTTAATTGTAATACCGTTACATCTGACGACAGCTCCTTCCTCTTAAACTGCAGGGTAACATTCTATCATATTTTGGTCACTGCTCCCTCAGAGTTCCTTCACCTTAAGTTCCCTAATCAAGTCTGCCTCATTACACATCACCAAATCCAGAATTGCCTGCTCCCCAGTCGGCTCTGTCACAAGCTGCTCCAAAAGTAATCTCTCAGACATTCCACAAATTCCTTTTCTTGGGATCCACTACCTACCTGATTTTCCCAGTCCACCTGCATATCGAAGTCCGCAATGATTATTGTAATATTGCCTCTTTCACATACGTTTTCTACCTCCGGATTTATTTTTTGCCCCTCATTCTCTCACCACCCTCAGTCTGTACTTTGCCCTTTACCTTCGCCAATCGTTCCCGACGTTTACATTTGAAGGCCATTTTCCGAAGTTTAAAATCTCTCTATTTTTCCTTCCCCCTTTCTCTTTCCTCACTTTGTTTCGTTTGCCTGTAATTCAGTTCGTTTTAATTCTTTTGCTTGCTGTCCCCCCCCCCCTTTCCTTTTATTTTGCTTGCAATTCAAAGAGTTTTAATTATTTTTCAAATTCAGTCATTTTCATTTGTAACTGAATTCTCGCCATTTCCAACGATTCTGACTGTGCTGACAATTCCAAATGCTGTGCTGTCGCCACAATTGTCTCTCCTTTCCGCACTCTGTCAGGCAATGTCAACTGCAATGTGTTTGCCAATTCCAAAAGCTTTGCTTTCGTAACTTTCTGTAAGGTAACTTGCGTGTCTTCCTCCACCTGCAGAAACTTCTGACCCTCTGAAAGAGCCATTAATCGAAACCACACTCCCTATTTAAACTTGAATACAACACCTGAAAAGAAAACATAAATCTGCGCACCACTCACTGTCTTTGAGTTCACTCATCCCAAATCAATCCAGAAATACAGATTTCAATCCCGGAGCCCCCAATTGTTATAATTGTTATAATTCAGGTTGGATACTTCCAGGTGTTCCATGAAGCTTCACTGATCTGTAACCCTTTACCTTGAATTTGGCTAGAAGGAGCACGAGAGGTTTCACTTCAGGTGTGAGTGAACTGACCCACGAGGAAATTTTATTCAAAACAAAGTTTAATTAAGAATATTGTTGACATGTGTAGTAAGGCAATTCGCAAGAGCTTTTAACAATTATAAACAAGAAACATAACAACCACGATAATGTATAACTCTGAGGTAAGTATCTCCCGTGGGTTCCAACCAAATCCAACATCCAATCCACAAAACCCTCCAGATCACCACAATGCAACAGAGGTTAATGCCTACTTATTACACGTGTCCATTTCGAATGCTCAAATTCCCTTGAGAATAAACCCAGTGGAAGTTGTAGTCGAGTCTGTTTGGCTAAACACAGATTTTTAAAAAGAGTAGGACAGGGAGAGGGAGAGAGACTGCTTCTTAGCTTGCTGATAAACTGCTTCCCAAATCAAAACTAAAAGACCAAACGGAAAGTAAAAACTATCACCTGACTTCAACAGCTTCGCTCCACCTCCATGTAAGCTGCATGATTCAAAAAAATCACACGGCAACATTAACATTCATGCTCTCAACTCAGCACTCCCCGTTACTGCAAAACACTCCCTCTCACATCAACACTATCCTGTCACTTCAACACACACCCTCATCTCAACACACTCCAGCTCACCTCAATACTCACCTTCTCCTCTCTCACAACCTCGATCAGACAGACATGACACCCTTTCTCCTCAACACTGTCTCACCTCAACACTATCCGTCTCGCAGCTAAATTCTTCCCCTCACATCCGAATTCACCACCTGCGATCCACACCGCCCTTATCTCAAAACCCACCCCTTGTGATCTCAGCGACCACTCCTATCTAAACACTCCAAACTCTCCTTAATACTCCCCCTGACACATCAACACAGCCCTCTCACATGAATATTCCTCCTCTCAGCTCGACATGCCCCCTTATCTTAACACTGCTCTGCCTCAATGGAACAATGTCCCTCTCATGTCAAAACTCCCCTTCTCAGCTCAACACTCTCACCCCTCAAAAACACTTCCCCTCAACTCTGCACTCTCCACCACCTCAACACTCTTCCCCAATCCTCAACACACATCCCCGCACCTCAGCACATCCCCTCTCATCGCAACAGACCAACTCTCACCTCCACACTCAACTTCTCCCGTCTATATTCTCCCACTGACAACATCAGCCCTCTCACCAGAACACCACCTCTCAACTCAACACTCCCCCACTCAACACAACTCTCCTCCTCCCACCTTAACATATTCCCCCCTCATAATAATCGTCCCTGCTCACCTCTACATTACCCCAACCACCACAACACTAACCATCTCATCTCTGTATTCCCCACCCAGCTTCACGCTCTCGCCTCACAATCCCCAAGAGACAAATTTCCTGTCCCACACCGCATGGGAATCGGAGCGGGCGGCCACAGACCATGTAAAGGTCCGATAACCTCTGGTGGTCTTATCCGATTTTGGGGGCCAAATCCCACCCTCCGTCTCACCACAACATTCTCCCCCTCTCACGTCAGCTCTCTCTTCTCATCTCAGCACTCTGCCTCCCCTCAGCGCCCGCCATCTCATTTTAACTTTCCCCCTCTCACCTCAAGAAACCCCACTCATCTCAATACACCCCCTCTCATGTCATCACTCTCCCTCTCACCTCAACAATCTTTCTCTCTCACATTAACAACTTCCTCTCATCTTAACGTTCCCCCGTCTGGGCAGCGGTATCGCTCTCAAATCCACACTCCCCCTCGAAGCTCAACAATCTCCGTCTCGCCTCAACACTCCCATAATCACCTCAACACTGTCTGTCTCTAATCCACTCTCCTCCTTCGCACCTCAACAATCTCGCTTCTCACAGTCTCGTCACAACTCAACATTGACCTACTTCTCAACATTTTCAACCCTCACCCCATCATTCCCACTCCACTCAAGATATACAACTCCTCGTATTAAAATTCCCCCTCTAACTTCACCACATTCCCTGGCCTCAACACACCCGCTCCAGCACGATCGCTCCAAACTGCACTTTCCCCATCTCATCTCCATCGACATAGATAGGATGCAAAGCTGTGCTGAAAAATGGCAAATGGAGTTTAACCCTGATAAATGTGAGGTGATTCATTTTGGTAGGACAAATTTAAATGTGGATTACAGGGTCAAAGGTAGGGTTCTGAAGACTGTGGAGGAACAGAGAGATCTTGGGGTCCATATCCACAGATCTCTAAAGGTTGCCACTCAAGTGGATAGAGCTGTGAAGAAGGCATATAGTGTGTTAGCTTTTATTAACAGGGGGTTGGAGTTTAAGAGCCGTGGGGTTATGCTGCAACTGTACAGGACCTTGGAGAGACCGCATTTGGAATATTGCGTGCAGTTCTGGTCACCTCACTATAAGAAGGATGTGGAAGCGCTGGAAAGAGTGCAGAGGAGATTTACCAGGATGCTGCCTGGTTTGGAGTGTCGGTCTTATGAGGAAAGGTTGAGGGAGCTGGGGCTGTTCTCTCTGGAGCGGAGGAGATTGAGGGGAGACTTAATAGAGGTTTATAAAATGATGAAGGGGATAGATCGAGTGAACGTTCAAAGACTATTTCCTCGGGTGGATGGAGCTATTACAAGGGGGCATAACTATAGGGTTCATGGTGGGAGATATAGGAAGGATATCAGAGGTAGGTTCTTCACGCAGAGAGTGGTTGGGGTGTGGAATGGACTGCCTGCAGTGATAGTGGAGTCAGACACTTTAGGAACATTTAAGCGGTTATTGGATAGGCACATGGAGCACACCAGGATGGTAGGGAGTGGGATAGCTTGATCTTGGTTTCAGATGAAGGTCGGCACAACATCGTGGGCCGAAGGGCCTGTTCTGTGCTGTACAAAAAAAAAAAAATCTCAAAAATCGACACTCAAGTTGGCACTCCCACTTTCTGCTCAACGTTCTTCCCCTTCGACCTCAACGTGCTCCACCTCCGACCTCAACGCGCTCCCCCTCCCGCCTCAACGCGCTCCCCCTCCCACCTCAACCCGCTCCCTATCCCACGTCCACACACCCAGTCTCACATCAACATTCTCTGACCGTCACCTCAACAATCCCGCTTAACTCAAAGTTCCCCCTATCATCTCAACATTAACAATCTCAACAAAGCCCTCCCCCACTCACCTTAAAACACTATGTCTCATATCCGCCCGCCCCTTTCTCCTCAACGCTCTGCCCCTCACCACAATACACCCCATCCGCTCTAAACACTTCCCCCCTCATCTTAATCAACTCCGTTTACCCTCACATGAACACTCAGCACATATCACCTCAACACTCACCCACTCTGTTCTCAACAAGAACCCCTCTCACCGCAAAACTCACCCACTCTCACCTGCACTGGCTCAATGCAATGTCGAAGCTTCCCTTCCCACCTAAACAGTGCCCTCAAATCAGCACTCCCCTCACCTCAACAGTCCCACTCTAAACTCTCCCACTGTCACCACAACACTCCCACACTCATCTCAACACACTCACCGCTAAATTGAGACCAGGACCCTCAGCAGTCCCCTCTCCCTCCAGTCTGCACGCCCCCTCTCCCTCCCGTCGGCATGCCCCCTCTCCCTTCCGTCGCCCGCACCCTCTCCCTCCTGTCGGCACGCCCCCTCTCCCCCCCGTTGGCCCACCCCCTCTCCCCCCTCGGCGGCCCGCCCCCTCTCCCTTCCGTCGGCAGGCACCCACTCCCTCCGGTCGGCGCGCCCCCTCTCCCTCCCGTCGGCACGTCCCCTCTCCCTCCCCTCGGCACGCCCCCCCCATCCCACCCGTCGGCAGGCTCCCTCTCCCTGCCGTCGGCACGCCCCCTCTTAGGACAAAACATTATCGCTCATCACAATACACTGCCAACTCATCTCAGCAATCCCCTCTCACCTCAATAGACTTTCTGTTGTATCAACAAGCCTCCCAGTCCTTAGGGAACTCAACACTCCCACTCTCACCCCAACAATCTTTCTCTTTCACCTCCCTCTCGCACCCGCACTCCCGCCCCTCCCGCACCCACACTCGCCCCCCCGCACTCACACTCCCCCTCCTTCTCGCACTCACACTCTCCCCCCTCTCGCACCCGCACACCCTCTTCTCGCACCCACGATCCCCCCCTCTCGTACCTGCACTCCCCCCTCTCGCACCTGCACACCCCCCTCTCGGACCTGTACACCCCCCTCTTGCACCCACACTCCCACCTCTCGTACCCACACTCCCCCCTTCTCGCACCTGCACTCCCCCCTCTCGCACCTGCACTCCCTCCTCTCGCCCCCGCACTTCCCCCTCCCAAACCTGCAATTCGACCCTCCCACACTCCCGCCCTCTCGCACACACAGCGCCCCCCCCCCCCCCGTATGGCACACACACTCCCACCGTCTCGCACCTATACTCCCCCCTCTCGCACCCACACTCCCCCCCCTCTCGCACCCACACTCCCCCGCCTCGCGTCCACACTCACCACTCTCTCACCCACTCTCCCCCCACTCTCGCATCCAAACTCCCCCCTCTCGCACCCACCCTCCCCCCGCTTCGCACCAACACTCCCCTCCCGCACCCACACTCCCCCCTCTCGCACCCACACTCCCCGCTCTCGCACCCACACTCCCCCCGCACCCAAACTCCCCCCCCCCGCCGCACCTACCCTCGCCCCCTCGCTCCCAAACTCCCCCCTCGCACCCAAACTTCCCCCTCGCACCCACACTGCCACCTCGCACCCACACTCCCACCACTCACACCCACACTCCCCCCTCGTACCCACACCCCCCCTGCACCCACTCTCCCCTCGCACCCACACTCCCCCCTTCGCACCCACACTGCCCCGTCCCTCGCACCCACACTCCCCCCACCATCGTGCCCATACTCCACTCCTCCCTTACCTGATTACTCCCCGTCCGACTTTACATTTCCCCCCTCATTTCGACTGACCGGCCTCAACTCAACACTTCCAATTTGTAACGCAGTGACCAGCGCCTATCTGGAATTAACTGTCTGAATGTGAGGTGCTCTCCGATTCCATCAGGGACTTCAAGAGAAAATCGATTGTCAAAATGAAAGGAAATATTTGCAGGATTGCGGGGGGAGAGATACATCAAATCCGCCCTGGACTTATCAACTGGACCACCAGTCTCTGAGGGCATAAGGACCTACATCTTATCATACTTATCTGTGGGCATCGTAAAATAGATATCATTCCAGCTCTGTACATGTGCTTTCCCGGGACTGGCAGTGCGTGTTTGAGATAGTGCAGGAAGAGCTTTAGAATGTATCTAACCCCGTGCTGTACCTGTCGTTGGTGTACTTGATGGGGACAGTGTAGAGGGAGTTTGACTCTGTATCTCACACTTTTGGGAACATGAAGAGATCCAGTATTGTCTCTACACAGTAAAGGTTGATGGAGCAGTGCAGAGGCAGTGTACTGTGTCCAATTGATGCTGTACCTACTCCAGGAGAGATGTATAAGGACAGTGTTGCGTTTCTTTTATTCCATAGAAAACCCTGCATTCCACACACAGCCCCGCACTCCACACACCGCCATCCACTCCACAACCCCAAACATCTGTCCGTTATCCCTGCCCTGGGTGTGTTTGCTGGGGAAATTGCAGATGGAGTTTCATGTTTTTTCCTCTATGCTGCACCTGTCCCTGCATATGCAGAAATAACCTGATTCTTATTGCAACCAGGTATTTAGGAACAACAGTGACCGCACTCTCCTTTCACTACCTGCACAGCCACATGACTGAATTGCTCTTATTGTCAATACACATCCAGGTGCATGGATGACCTCATCCCTACGGCGTTTACCTACCAGGTGTATCACCGACTTCATTCTTATTACCAACTGACAAACAAATACATCACTGACCTCACTCTTATTGTCGCTAGTGATTCCCTGCGACACCCACATTATAAAACGAAGAAAGGCAACACAGCAGCAGCGTCACACAAACTGTCTCAAAAACCTTCAGCTCCTTCAATCATGCTGATCCTCGGCTGATATGAACAACATAAAGTTTGAATGCAGAATGTAAGTTTGTTCCTCCACGAATACACTTGGTTTAAATAATTGCTGAACAGAGCATCTATTTCAGGTCAAGCAGAGGTGGCAGTGTGGGAGCATGGTGCTAAATATCAGAATTATCTGACCTCTCAGATACCAGAATTAAAATAAATATATTCGCTGCATGAGAAACATGTATAAAATAATATGCATTAAAAAGTTAATGCTGGTGTTCAGTGACTGGAATTAACATTATTCACCTTGAGATCCCTATAAATGTGCCCCTTCTGTTCTGTACAGTCAGTTGGAGAAAAAGACTTTGAAATGTTTTTCAATTAGATTGTATAAGATCTCCACATGCATTTTCACAAATTCCCTCAATAAATCCCCAGCTGAATTTAACAAGGCAATCCCCACCAAATGAATTATGGTTTTCACTCTGCGTGAGATGTCAGCACCTCCGGGAATGTCATCCCGCTTGGTTAACGCTGACTCACTGTTGCTGGGAGATATTGCAAAGTGTTCTTGTGTTGGATAGGGTCATCTCATTGTCCGAATATTGCAAACCATCACAATAGGGAACGGGTTCTCAATTCTACACAGGACAATTATTTCCCATTTGGAATTGACTGCAATCAGTCTGTCAATCTTATTCACGTTACTGGGGCACTCGACACATACAATAGAAAATGTTTGCAATTAATTCATTCGAATTCGAAAGTTTCTAAACCGCATTTAGCAAAGATCTGAAGGAGTATTTCACAAACTACTACGATGATTTTTACTAGAACACCGGTATCATGAAAGCACGAGTGGCAAATATCAATATCAGTGGGGCTGCCCTGGGATTACTTCATGGCCAGTGATGGAAACATTTTTATACAGAAGATAAGTACTTTTTATCGGCCTGTTTGAATTGGCAGTAAAGCAAGGCCATATAATTTAACCAGTGCTGTCCCTATCCTTGGAAATGTTCAATGGAAGCGCAGTTTCCAATAATCCAATGGCAAATTCAGAAGCATGGTTCTGAATGGGGGTCGAAACAGAGTAAACGCCCTCTTCAGTGAACTATTCAATGGGACACTACAGAGTGAGCTTTGCTCTGTATGTGATCCCGTATGTAACTGTTCTGGGAGTGTTTCAGAGGGCAGTGTCTCGAGGAGATGTATCTGTATTGAACTGTGCTTCACCCAAACCTGGGATTTTTTTCTGGCAATATACAGGGAGGTCAGAACTATATGTATCTCTGTGTACACCTGCGCTCAAGTTCCTGATGGGACAGTGTAGTGAGATATTCTGTGTACCTTACACTGTGCTGCTCCTGCATAGTTCTTTAGAGTTTGGACAGCGTATGCGGACATTTTTTGTGCATCTCGCCCTTGCTACACCTTCACTGGACTTCTTGGTGAAACAGTGTGGATGGTGTTTTCTGGAAATCGCAGCCTGAGCTGCATCTGAACTCACACTTGTTGATGGGGGTGGTGCAGAGGGAATTTTACCATGTGAATGTTTGATGTGCGCAGTCTTGCGGGCTATCAGGTCTGAATTTGGATGTGGGACCATTAATTCTCTGAATTGAACCAGCACGTTACTAGCCACGGGATTGGCGGGCATACAGTTTAGAGGTGCTGTGGGTATGTGGGCAATACGCTGACACTGGAATTCTGTAGCTAACATTGGAGTGTTTAACGGATGGTGCAAATGAAATTTGCTCAGCTGCGCTCTCGCTGCCCGCCTCACTTTCGTTGGCAGACCGAAGAGGCAGATTTACTTTGCATCTAGCCACTGCTGCAAATACCCTGGGAGAGTTTGGTGGACGAGTGTGGAATGATATAACTCCATGTTCTCCCTCTCAACACAACACTCCCCTCAGATTAACACAAACCCCTCACATCAACACATCCCTTCCCCTCCCAATAACACAGTTTCACCTCAAAACGGCCCCCTCAACACAACACACTCCCTCTCTCAAATCAACACTACCCCCTCACCTCAGCACTGAACCCCCTCACCTCAAAACACTCCCCATCATTTTAACCCTCTCCTCACCTCAATTCGCCCCACTCACTGCAACACATCTCCTCTCAGCTGCACACTCCTCCTCTCAGCCAGAGGATGCTGATTTAATGTGCATGGAGACAGAAGCAACATGAAGAAACCTTTGTAACGTAGCGATGAGTGGAATCTGGAATGTACTGTCGGACCGTGAGGTGGAAGCAAATTCCATTGCGGACTCCAACAGGAAATTGAATGGGAAGTTGAAGGGACAATGTTTACAGCGTTAAGGGGAGAGAGAGAGACATCAAATCAGACATTATGAAACAGACTGGAGGAGCAGGCTAGAGCAACAATTGCCGAATTCTTCCCCTATTTCGATATGGATGCTGTAAAATAAACTTTATTCTCCATCTGTCCATGTACTGTAGCTTTCCTGGGAGTTTTTGTTGAGGACAGAGGGAGGTTAACTCTGTATCAAACCCCGTGCTGTACCTGTCTTGAGCGTTTGATGGGGACAGTACAGAGGGAGACTTATTCTGCACCTAAACACGTACTGTCCCTATCCTGGGAGTGTTTGATGAGGACAATGTAGAAGGACGTTTATTATGTATCTACCCTCACTCTCCCGCCCCGTGCTGTAACTGTTCTGGGAGTGGTTGATGGGGACATTGGATAGGGAAATTTATCTAACCCCGTCCTCTCCTCAAATTTGCCATTGACACCTCAATTTAGCGTGGCCAATCTAACTAACTCCCACATCATTGGAGTGTGGGAGGAAACCGGAGCACACAGAGGATTCCCACGCAGACAGGGGAGAACGTGCGAATTCCACACAGACGGTGACCCGAAGCTGGAATCGAACCCGGGTCTTTGGTGCCATGAGGCAGCAGTGCCAACCAGTGTGTTACTGTGCTACCTCTCAACTGAACACATCCCCGCACACCACAGAATACCCCTCTCACCTGCACACTCCCACTTTCACCTCAAGTCTCCCACCTCTCACCTCAACACTCTCCCCCTCTCAGCTGTACACACTGTGCATCTCACCCTCTACTTTACCTGAACTGGAGATTCGTGTTTGGACAGTATCGAGGGAGATATTTTGTGTATCGAGGCCTGTGGTGCATCTACAATTATGGCATTTGATGGGAGATTGCAGAGACAGCTTATCCCTGTAAATGTTTGATGGGTGCAAGCTTGCGGGATATCTCGCCTGAAGATTGCCTGACTAAGTTGAACCTTCACTTTAGCAGCCATAGACAGCCTGGTCATACAGTTAAGATGGGGTGGAAGTGACACTAGACCTCTGTAGCTAACATTGGAGTGTTTGATGGGATGTTGCAGATGATGTTTGCTCTGTGTTTAAGAGCTGTCACCACGCCCTCCGCGCTCTAGGTGGCAGCATGAGGAGACAGATTGACTTCGCACCTAATCCCTGCAGCAAATATTCTGGGAGCGATTGTTGGATCAGTGTGTATTGATATAACATCATGTTGTTCCCCTCTCTTCTGAAAGCTCCCCCCTACATCAACACACTCCCTCTCACCTCAGTACACCACCTATCACCTCAAGTCCCACCATCCACAGCAGCACGCCTCACCTCAACACTGACCTTCTCATCTCAAAATTCCCCTTCAGCTCAACACACTCTCTCTCTCTCTCACCCCACTCGCATCAAAAAAATAGGATTGACCTTGTGAGTTCCTTCAATCTTTCTGACCCTAGACTGTCATCAACAGTATAAAGTTTCACTGCGCTACGTCTGTCTGTTCCTCCATGACTACACTAGTGTTGAATAATTTCAGAATAGAGCATCTATTTCAGGTCAAGCAACCAGTGTGGCGTTGAAGCATGAGGCCAAATATCAGAATTGTCTGTATCAATGTCTGATTTCTCCATGCCCCGTGTTGCATTGATTTGGATGAGAATTTAGGAGGCATGACTAATAAGTTTGCAGGTGGCATCAAGATTGGTGGCACAGTGGACAGTGAAGCAGGGTATCTCGGATTGCAACGGGTTCTTGATCAACTGGGCCAGTGGGCTGACGGATGGCAGATGGAATTTAATTTAGACAAATGCGAGGTGATTCATTTTGGTAGATCGAATCAGGGCAGGATTTACTGAGTTAATCGAAGGGACTTATAGAACACAGAAATCTAGGGTGGGGGTGAGGGAAATACAGACATTGACAGAAAAACAGAGGTGTGGGTTGATGTGAGGTGGTGGGATGAGACGCAGGATCTGGGGGTTGTCCAGTTTGTGGTCAGCGCCCAGCTCCCTGTCTCTGGAGAAAAACCTCAGTCACAGCCCTGTGGGATTCCTGATTTAGAGAAATAAACAACTGAACATGCAAATAAATAACTGTTGGGAGGCTGATTTTAAAAAGTTTCCCCAAGGAATGAGCACAGCTTGTTCCCAGTTTAAAGAGGGGAGTTTATCTCTTTCTGTGACTGAGGTGTTCTCTATTCAAACTCGGAATATACGTGGCGTTCAGTGGCTGGGTGGCAGGATTACACCAGGCATGAGGCTGGGAGAATTATATTTCTCCCCTTTGTCCCGTCCGGATATCGTCAAATTGTTGCACACGGGACCTGGCTGTGCATCAATAACAAAGAACAAAGAACAGTACAGCACAGGAAACAGGCCCTTCGGCCCTCCAATCATGTGCCGCTCCTTGGTCCAACTAGACCAATCGTTTGTATCCATCCATTCCCAGACTGCTCATGTGACTATCCAGGTAAGTCTTAAACGATGTCAGCGTGCCTGCCTCCACCACCCTACTTGGCAGCGCATTCCAGGCCCCCACCACCCTCTGTGTAAAAAACGTCCCTCTGATATCTGAGGTATACTTCGCCCCTCTCACCTTGAGCCCGTGACCCCTCGTGATCGTCACCTCCGACCTGGGAAAAAGCTTCCCACTGTTCACCCTATCTATCCCCTTCACAATCTTGTACACTTCTATTTGATCTCCCCTCATTCTCCGTCTTTCCAGGGAGAACAACCCCAGTTTACCCAATCTCTCCTCATAGCTAAGACCCTCCATACCAGGCAACATCCTGGTAAACCTTCTCTGCACTCTCTCTAACGCCTCCACGTCCTTCTGGTAGTGCGGCGACCAGAACTGGACGCAGTACTCCAAATGTGGCCTAACCAGCGTTCTATACAGCTGTATCATCAGACTCCAGCTTTTATACTCTATACCCCGTCCTATAAAGGCAAGCATACCATATGCCTTCTTCAACACCTTCTCCACCTGTGTTGCCACCTTCAAGGATTTGTGGACTTGCACACCTAGGTCCCTCTGGGTTTCTATACTCCTGATGACTCTGCCATTTATTGTATAACTCCTCCCTACATTATTTCTTCCAAAATGCATCACTTCGCACTTATCCGGATTAAACTCCATCTGCCACCTCTCTGCCCAATTTTCCAGCCTATCTATATCCTGCTGTATTGCCCGACAATGCTCTTCGCTATCCGCAAGTCCAGCCATCTTCGTGTCATCTGCAAACTTGCTGATTACACCAGTTACACCTTCTTCCAAATCATTTATATATATCACAAATAGCAGAGGCCCCAGTACAGAGCCCTGCGGAACACCACTGGTCACAGACCTCCAGCCGGAAAAAGACCCTTCGACCACTACCCTCTGTCTCCTATGGCCAAGCCAGTTCTCCACCCATCTAGCCACTTCTCCTTGTATCCCATGAGCCTTAACCTTCTAAACCAACCTGCCATGTGGGACTGCCTTTCCTGAAATGCAACTTGTAAGCACGCAAATTTAAAATCCAACTGGCTCAGCGACTGTAAAGCACTTGGGAGGGACGAGGGAGGGATGAGATTAAAATGCCCTGTCCCTGGCAATAGCTTGTTTCGAATTCCAGAGTCCTGATTGTGTTTTTAGAAGGGGTGGCGTGAATTGGAGAATTGGTAGGGCAGGGGGTCGATCAGGGGTTTAATATCACTGCCTCTGTCACTACAGCTTTCCGGGCTGGAGAGAATTGTTGTGTTCCACTGGAATGGAGCAAATCCTGCTCTTTGCCCCATGGTTTAATGCAGCCTCTGTGACTAGGCCTCAATTCAAGCCCTAATGCTGCAGAAACAGATGGAGAGAGACAGAGAGAGGGAGAGGAGAAATGAGGCGGATATGAAAACAGCTGGATGTGGTCGGTTAAACTGAGGCTGTTACTGGGAGCGGGGCTTCCATGAGGGATTCACTCTCCATTTTAATTCTGACGTTTGTGTTGGGGGCAGTCTCTTTTTCTCATGCTCTCTCTCAATCTGATTCTCTCTCTCTCTCGATCTGTTTCATTCTACCTCTGTCTGTTGATTCTCTTTTTCTCTCTGCCGCATTATCTCTGTCACTGCCTGTAAACATTTACTTAATAATAAAATATTCGCAACCTATATGCCTGCGATTAGTTTCTACATTGCAGCAATCGTGCAGAAAGAGAGGGGGAGATAGAGAGATCCACTCTGAGAAAGCCCGCACTGAATTTTAAAAATCCCACTATTTTTGGGATCTTCGGATGCAGAGGGTGATTGCAGAACTCCAAAATTACAATAATGAGGTCACATTATATGTCGCACCGGGATGAAGCCTCTGTGATTAGGCCTCAATTCAAGGTCTAATCCCAGGCCCCTCAGGATGCCTGTTACATTTGCTTTATTCCTAAACAGGGTGAGTGTTTAATTGGATGAACTCAATGTTTAATGTAACACAATGTAACAAGTGTAACATCCCAAAGTTTGCAGAATGTAACATTGGTTGGGAGGATGAACCGTGATGAGATGCAGGGATCCTTCAGAATGATCTGGACAGGTTTGGTGAGTGGACAAATCAATGGCAGATGCAGTATAATTTGGATGAATGGGACGTTATTCACTTTGGAAGTGAAAACAAGGCGGCAGACTACTACCTGAAGGGGTGCAAATTGGGAGAGGGGAGTGTGCAGCGGGACCTGGGTGTCCTTGTGCACCAGTCACTGAAGATGAAGATGCACAATGGAGCAGGCGATGAAGACGGCAAATGGCATCTTGACTTTCATTTTGTGAGAGTTTTCGAGAACAGGAGTAGGGATATGTTCTGGCAATTATACAGGGCTTTGGTGAGGCCAATCCGAGAGTATTGTGTGCAGTTTTGGTCTCCTTTTCTGAGGAAGGATGTTCTTGCTCGCAAGCGAGTGCAGTGAAGGTTTCCCAGGCTGATTCTGGGAATGGCGGGACTGATGTGTGAGGAGAGATTGACTAGGTTAGGATTGTTTTAGATGGAATTCAGACAAATGAGGGGATCTCAGAGATTCTTTTAAAATTCCAACAGGACTATAAAGGGCAGATGCAGGGAGGATATCCAGGGGCCAGAGTCTGAGGATTCAGGGTAGACCATTTAGGAAGGAGGTGAGGAGACATTTCTTGAGCCAAAGAGTGGCCAGCCTGTGGAATTCATTACCACAGGAAGTAGCTGGTGCCAAAACACTCTCACCTTTAACCTCTGCCCTTTGGTCAAACCCAGACAAAGATGGTACTGGGCATGCGCTCTCCCCACCGTGCCGCTCACAAAGATGGCGTGCGCGCAGGCGCACGGCCCCGCTGGCAACATGGCGCCCTGAACTCGGGGCAGAAACGAGGGAACAATACTGGGCTGCGGTGGGTGCAAACAGGGAACCGGGGATTTCATTCTCTGAGTTCCCGTTTTACAGAAACCTGGTTATGAATCCTCTCCGCCCACCCGCCGGATCCATCGCTGCCCCGAGTTGCCTTTCCACTAACTACCGACTGGAAATCAAATCAAACCGTCACCCCCATCGCCATTCCCCACACTGCGCATGCGCCACCCTCAGCACCGCCCCGAATTCACTCCGATCGGTTGGAGGACACGCCACTCCCGGTCGTTCCTGCAGCCCCGCCCTCTCTCCTCCTATTGGTGTGGAGCCGCCGTCAATCAGCCAGGCATTGTGACGTTGTGAGATGGTGGGCTTGGCCACAAACTGAGGCTGACTCGCTGATTCTTGGCAGCATTTGGTGTTTGTGAATCAGAGCTAGAGCTGGATGGTCAGTTCCGCTGTGTCCGGGGCTCCGGGGTTCACACTCATTTTCCCAGGACACTCATTACCACTGCAACTTTACAGGAGAAAGTCCCTGCTTCAATCCCCACTGCAAACCTTGTGTTTAAACATTATACAAACTGCAAACATTTACACATGTAATGCAGCAGGAAAATATCAGGCAAGATTTAGCACAGAAAAGTATCAGATCATGAATTTCATCAGTCAAAAGGGTTTAAATATCGACTAAATAGTGAAGGCTTATGAGTTGCAGAAGGACAAAGAGATGGAAGATTCTGGTTAACATCTTTTATTAAATAGCAGGTTCAAGACTCCAGTCTCAACAACTTTAAATCTTTATTCAGAAATATGAAAAGAAAAGGGAGGATGGTTACCAGGCACTGCAGTGCTGTCAGTAAGCATTGTCATTCAGCCCAGCTGCTCCTCTACCTGTCCCTGGAAAGGTGGAGAACTGGGACCAAAGACAGCCCACCCTGTTCACACCGAGAATCCCAGGGTGGGGAACTGGAGCATCCTGTCTCCAAACACGTCCCACCCTGTTCACACTGAGAATCATGATGTGGAGATGCCGGCGTTGGACTGGGGTAAACACTGTAAGAAGTTTAGCAACACCAGGTTAAAGTCCAACAGGTTTATTTGGTAGCAAAAGCCACACAAGCTTTCGGAGCCCCAAGCCCCTTCTTCAGGTGAGTGGGAATTCTGTTCCCAAACAGGGCATATAAGGACACGAACTCAATTTACAGAATAATGGTCAGAATGCGAATACTTACAGCTAATAAAGTCTTTAAGATACAAACAATGTGAGTGGAGAGAGCATCAAGACAGGCTAAAGAGATGTGCATTGTCTCCAGACAGGACAGCCAGTGAGACTCTGCAGGTCCAGGCAAGCTGTGGGGATTACAGATAGTGTGACATGAACCCAATATTCCGGTTGAGGCCGTGCTCATGTGTACGGAACTTGGCTATTAGTTTCTACTCAGCGACTCTGCGTCGTCGTGTGTCGTGAAGGCTGCCTTGGAGAACGCTTACCCGAATATCAGAGGCCGAATGCCCGTGACCGCTGAAGTGCTCCCCAACAGGAAGAGAACAGTCTTGCCTGGTGATTGTCGAGCGGTTTACATTCATCTGTTGTCGCAGCGTCTGCATGGTTTCCCCAATGTACCATGCCTCGTGACATCCTTTCCTGCAGCGTATCAGGTAAACAACGTTGGCCGAGTTGCAAGAGTATGTACCGTGTACCTGGTGGATGGTGTTATCACGTGAGATGATGGCATCTGTGTCCATGATCCGGGACGTCTTACAGAGGTTGCTGTGGCATTGTTGTGTGGTGTCGTGGTCACTGTTCTCCTGAAGGCTGGGTAGTTTGCTGCGGACAATGGTCTGTTTGAGGTTGTGCGGTTGTTAGAAGGCAAGAAGTGGGGGTTTTGGGATGGCCTTGGCGAGATGTTCGTCTTCATCAATGACATGTTGAAGGCTCCGGAGGAGATGCAATAGCTTCTCCGCTCCAGGGAAGTACTGGACGACGAAGGGTACTCTGTCCACTGAGAATCCCAGTCTGGGGAACTGGGACATCCTGTCTCCAAACAAACCCCACCCTGTTCACACTGACAATCCCAGGATAGAGTACTGGGACATCCTGTCTCCCAACACATCCCACTCTGTTCACACTGAGAATGTCAGTATTTGCGTGGGTGCTGCATCTTGAACAGTGTGGACATGAGACTGAGGGTGGAGATAGGGCAATAGTTTGCAAGGATGATGGGGTAACAGTTTTAGTTTTGGCGATGGGATGATGAATGGAAATTTGTTTGTGAGAGGGGCAGTAATTCAGGAGAGAGAACTGTCAACAATAGCAGTGAACATGGGGAGGTTGGGTGTTCAACAGTTTTATGAAAATAGACTCAATGGAGCAGGTGAAGTGTTTCATGGACAAGGTGAACTGATAGCGAAGGAGGGGAGATAGCAGAGAAACTGGAGAAAGATGTGGCGTCAGACAAATGGGATCTTTCCAGACATTTTATCCCTGTGGGCTAGTGGAAGGGAAGGCAGCAGTAGGGACAGCTGATGGGATTGTCTCGATCTTCGTGATAAAGAAGCTCGATCAGCTCCCACCCTTGTTGTTGGAGGTGAGGATGGAGGAGCCAGGGGAGCGGGAGAGCCCTTCAAAAGGAACCAATTGTGTTTGGGATAACATCGAGACTCAACAGTGTGTGCGCAACATAAAGCTGATTTATTTAATTTTGAGCCAGAATATTTGAGCAGACTACCAGTCAGGATCAGCAGAAACAGATCCCAATGAACAAGGTTCAGTCCTGGATGTGATTCACGGGGAAAACCATGTGAACATTCTGGTGTGTCAGCAGGGTGGATTATTCACTGAAACTAATCCCACACTAAGAGCAGGAGAACGGCCTCTCTCCAGTGTCAACTTGCTGGTGCCTCAGTAGTTCAGATAACTGAATGCATCCCTTCCCACTTTTGGAGCAGGTGAATGGTCTCTCTCCAGAGTAAACATGTGGTGTATCACCAGGTTGGATAACTGATTGAATTCCTTTCCCCACTTGGAACAGGTGTATGGCCTCTCCCGGGTGCGAACTCACTGGTTTGTCAGAGGGTGGACTGACTGAGTGAATTCCTTCCCACACTGGGAGTAGGTGCATAGTCTCTCTCCAGTGTGGCACCATCGATGAATTTCTAGCACTGATAGACAATTGAATCCCTTCCCACAATCTTATCGTTTCCATGGCTTTGACCTGTTGTGGCTGTATTTATGTTCTGAAAGGTCAGATAATTGGCTGATTCCTCCTCCACACACAAAACACGTGTACGGTTTCTCCCCACTGTGAACGGTGCATTTTCCTTCCATGTTCAAAATCCAATGATATTCACGTAACGATAAAGTGAGTGGCTCTGTCAGATTCTGATGTGAGGCTGCGTTTCCGTTTCCCGACTACAAATCCTCCCCTCCTGATACCCTGTGAAATTGATCGAGAACAGAAAAAAAAGTATGAAAGAGAAACCACAAAAACACAAAGGCAGGTTGTGAAATTGAGCTGAATGATTATGGTAATTTGTGGGGCTGGCACCAGGAAAAAATGGACATGAAAGCTGCTGGATTGTTGTAAAAACCCAAGTGGGTCACTAATGTCCAGCAGGGAAGGGAACCTGTGACCCGGTCTGAAATTACACAAGATCGGGACTTCGATGGGAGGATGGAGCAAGTGGGCGGGTTAAGACTGGTGGGAGGAGAAGAGATGGCAGAGGAATTTTATGTGTGTACAACCAGATAGAATCTTTCAAACCCTCAGCCTCCGTCATCTAGAACGACCGGATTCGCATGTGGATGTGAAAAAAAGCATCACCTCCAAAGCAGGAACGATCCTAATTGGGCTGCGTTCCAGTCCAGGATTTAAAAATAAATGAACAGTGAAGCCATTGTCTTCAGTTCGCGCTTCAAACTCCACCAACACCAGCCCACTCCCTGGCAACTGTCTGAGGCTGAATCAGAATTTTCACAACACGGGGCGGCACGGTAGCACAGTGGTGCTGCACAGCTCCAGGGACCTGGGTTCGATTCCCGGCTTGGGTCACTGTCTGTGTGGAGTTTGCACATTCTCCTCGTGTCTGCGTGGGTTTCCTCCGGGTGCTCCGGTTTCTTCCCACAGTCCAAAGATGTGCGGGTTAGGTTGATTGGCTATGCTAAAATTGCCCCTTAGTGTCCGTAGGTTAGAGGGATTAGTGGGTAAATATGTAGGGATATGGGGGTAGGGCCTGGGTGGGATTGTGTTCGGTGCAGACTCGATGGGCCGAATGGCCTATTTCTGTGCTGTAGGGTTTCTATGATTCTAATGGTGAAATATTCTCTTTCTAAATCTGACTTTGCACCATATACAGGCTCAAGAGGCCAGGTGACCAACTTCTGTTCGAAGCTCTTATGTTCCTATGTCCATAATACCTTTTTAGTAACTTTGTAACAGTTTGATACATCAGAGGGGATTTAAAATTCGATCAGATTGCTGCAGAACTGGAGTTACATGGAGGCCAGACCAGGTGAGGACAGCGGATTTTTTTCCTAAACCGCATTATTCAACCAGATTAGTTTTTATCAAAAATATCAATCTTTTATCTTTCTCATCATTGGACTTTCAATTTCAGACTGATACTAACTTCAAATTCCACCACATACCATGGCGGGATTTGAACCTGCGTCTCCAGAGCATTGTCCTGGGCCTCACACCAAGGTAGCCTTCCAACCACACATCTGTGCCATCTCCAAGAATGACTTTCCCACTGGTGATGGGACTGAGACCTCACATAAAATACAGTTGATATTGATAACGGATATTGGTAAAATCTTCAAAGCTGGACAAGGACCTTTTTAAAGTCCTGAGTTTATGTCTGTCTGTGATTTCTGAACAAAGGGAAATATCTGGCAGGAGCATGGAAACACACACTTCATCATCCCTGAAGAGACATTGTGATTCCGGACTGTCGAACCATGTGTAACACAATTGTTTTCTGTCATCTCTGCTCTGAAAATATTTCTTTTCTCTGTCCAACATTTGCGTATGAATACAAAGGGTCAATGCTGACACCCTCTTGCTGCGTTTTCATTGTGTCTAAATATACAAATCCTTTGAGTTCAGCCTATCTCAAGGGGTTGGGAAATACGACACCACGTGTGCAGGATTAGTGAAATCAAAAACATATTTCTGTTCATGGAGAGATGGCAATAGGAAAAATCAATGTGGTTTAAATTAACTCCCCTCCTGTTCCTAACAAATCCCACTAACATCGCTCAACATGACCCTACCTCAGCTCCTGTTTCTGAAACTTTCATTCATTCCTTTATTTCCTTGAGACTTGACTGGCCAGCCTCGCTCATTCAACCCATGATAAATTTGAGTTCCAATACTCACTGACCTTCCCAGGCTCTGGTTAAAGAGCAAATCAATGTAAAATTTAATTCTTAATTTCAAATCCCTCATGACACATTTACATTGGGGTTCTGATGAATTGAGTGAATCGCCAGGTTCCAATCTGATGTTTGGTTTGGTTTTTAATACTTATCTTCCAACAGCCTGTGAAAAAAAGAAGTCAACATCGTCACTCCAAGGTGGAAATTGAGAAGAGTCATACATATCTCGTGTTGTGAGTTTTGTGTGTGTGTAAATGCTCCCCATCTAATCCCCTGTAAAAAGAGTTTCCAAAAGCAACCACTGAGAGCCAATATTTTTATTTATCAAACAGTTTACAAATGCAAAATACATCACACTTTCAAATTGCAAACCAGAATACAATACCAATCTGCAATAATAATTTATAGAGATAACACCCAATATAACACAGTATCAATAATAAACATGTCATGTTTAATACAGTAGGACAAGCAACATAGCACAGTAACACATAGCGAGTATGCATTGCGAGTATGCACAATGGGCGTTCCAATAATGCAAACAAGCCAGAGGGACTATAAACCAGCAAGCAAAAATATGGACACAATACCGACAGCTCCTTTATCCAATAACAAAATACTCCCTTACAATAAGAAAGGGCTTCATTGTAAGTTACCTACAACTTTCCAGGGCTTTGCCCTCCATATTTTCCTCTTCCGAGGGTTTCACCTCAGGGGCACTTCTCTCGGGATTGCACATTCCGAGGCTGCAAATCCAGGGGTTATACCATGACATAATAAATCAACAACTTATATCAACACGATACAGCATGTAATAAACCCCTCTTAACACAATCACAAACATCGCTTGTTGCAATAAAATTACCATTGTGAGTTATCTGCAAACCTCCAGAGTTTCACCCTTCGGAGATTCACCTTCAATATTTTCGCCTGCTGGATTAGCTTGCCTCTAACCAAGGGGTCACTCTGTCCAGTGGTTATATTATCCAACGGGTACACCATCCGGGCTACAGACAATCCACAATGATAAATCATAAAACAACAACTAATATTAACACAATCCCGACATGACAATATGCCCTCCTTGATGCGGTAACAAATAACTCTATTACACTGAAAAATAACATTATGAATCATCTGCAACCCTCCAGGGCCTACCTTTTCGGGCTTTCCCTTTCAGGGAGGAACAACCCGCCAGAGGTACACTGTCCGAGGGTTACACCTTACTGTACGGGGGTTACACCGTATGGATCTTTGGCTGGGGTGGGGGTGGGGGGGCCTCTGGGGATTTTTGCCTGGGTACAAACTTCGGGATTTTCCCTGGGATGGTGAGGGGGGTGGGGGGGAAGGGCATTCCGGGGTTAATCTGTCTGGGGCTTCACCTTCCTGATGTTTGCCTTGCTGGAGGTTACATCCTCTGTGGTTACTCCGTCCGGGGCAGGGGTGGGCGGGGTGGGGGGGGGGGGGGTGGGGGGGCGAGTGGGATCGCCCTCCTGGGCCCAAATAGTACAAAAATCAGAAGGTAAGAAACAGCAACACCTTAGTTAGGCCGCACTTGTAATATAGTGTTCAATTCTGGTCACCACACTACCAGAAGGATGTGGAGGCTTTGGAGAGGGTACAGAAAAGATTTACCAGGATGTTGCCTGGTATGGAGGGCATTAACTATGCGGAGAGGTTGGAGAAACTTGATTTGTTCTCACTGAAGCGATGGAGGTTGACGGGAGACCTGATAGAAGTCTACAAGATTATGAGAGGCAAGGACCTCAAAGGTAATAATTTCTGGACAACTGCGAGTGCCACGTGCTAGTGCGAGTAGGAATACGAAGATTAGACAGATGAGTGCCTGGCTTGACAGCTGGTGCAGGGAGCAGTTTTTTAACATTTGTGGATCATTGGGATCTCTTCTGGCGAAGAAATGAACTTTTCAAGAGGGGCGGCTCATACCTGAACTGGAGGGTGCCTAATATCCTGGCAGGGAGATCTGCTGGAGCCTCTCGGGAGGCCTTATAATGAATTATAATATAACTAGTATGGCAGGGGAGTGGGGGCCAAAACAGGAGGAAGACTGAAGAGAAGGTTGCGGACAGCACATAAGTTAAAGTGAGCACATTAAATAGTGAAGGCAGTGTCAGTAATCCCAGTACCAAACAGATCAGGCAAAAGCACGACAGAGAGGAAGGGAAGTCCAGATTAAACTGCATTAATTTCAATGCAAGAGGCCTGACGGCAAGGCAGATGAACTCAGGGCATGGATGTGTACATGGGGCTGGGATATTATAGATCAGACTGAAACATGGCTGAGGGAGGGACAGAACTTGTAGCTCAATTCCAGGGTCCAGGTGCTACGGGAAAGGTAGAACAAACGGTTTGAGAGAGGTGGAGTTGCACTTTTGATTACGTAAAACATCACGGCAGTGGTGAAAGAAGATATATGCAAGGGTTCGTACACTGAATCTGTGTGGGTGGAACTGAGAAGTAAGAAGGGGGAAATAACTTTGGAAGGGTTGTACCAAAGGCCCCAAAATGCCAGCGGGATATCGAGGACCAAAATATGTAAGAAGATTACAAATAGCTCCAAGAAAAATAGGGTGGTAATAGTGGGGGATTTTAACTTTCCAAGCTTTGACTGGGACAGCCATGGTATTAGAGGCTTGGATGGACAGAAATGTATTGAGTATATTTTTAGGAAGAATTTCTCATTCAGGATGTGGATGGCCCGACTAGAGAGGGGGCGAAACGTGACCCCCTCTTGGGAAATAAGGAAAGGCTTTTGATAGAAATGTTCGTGAGGGATCACTTTGCGACCAGTGACCAGAATTCCATTAGTTTTAAGATAGCTGTGGAGAATGATAGGTCTGGCCCAAAAGTTTAAATTCTAAATTGGGGCAAGGCCAATTTGGATGGTATCAGGCAGGAATTTTCAACAGTTAATTTGGGAAGTCTGTGGGAAGGCAAAGGGATGTCTGGTAAATGGGAAGCTTTCAAAAGTGTGTTAACCAGAGCTCAGGGTAAGCACATTCCTCTTCGAGTGAAGGGCAACGCTAGTAGAAGTAGGAACCCAGGATGACGCGAGACGTTGAGCCCCTGGTCAAGAAGAAGAAGGAGGCACATGACATGCATAGGCTGATGAGATCAATTAAATCCCTTGAAGTGTGAACAGGGTGCAGTAGAGTTAAGAGAGAAATCATGAGGGCATAAAGGGGACACGAGATTCTTTTGGCAGATAAGGTAAAGGAGAATCCAAAAAGTTTCTACAAATACATAAAGGGCAACAGAGTAACTAGGGAGAGAGTAGGACTTCTGAATAATCAACAAGGTCTTATATGTGCAGATCCACAGAGATGGGTGAGGTCCTAAATGAATATTTCTCATCAGTGTTCACTATTGAGAAAAGCATGGATGTTAGGGAACATGGGGAAATAAATAGCGATATCTTGAGGAGCGCACATATTACAGAGAAAGAGGAGCTGGAATTCTTAAAGCAAATTAAGATAGATAAATTGCCAGGACCTGATGAAGTGTATCCCTGGACGCTGAGATTTGCTGTTATTTCGACCAAAATGGATGACCTCACATTTACCAACATTGGGAGTCTAGGAAGGAAATTGCGGGTCCCCTAGCAGAGATATTTGAATATTCGAAAGTCAGAGCTCAGGTGTCTGAAGATTGAAGGGTGGCAAATGTTGTGCCTTTGTTTAAGAAGAGCTGCAGGGAAAAGCCTTGGAACGACAGGCCGGTGAGCCTCATATCTGTAGTGGGTAAGTTGTTCGAACATATTTTGAGTGCACATAACAACTTAAGAACTAGGAGCAGAAGTAGGCCATTTTGCCCCCTTGAGCCTGCTCCGCCATTCAATAAGATCATGGCTGATCTTTTTGTGGACTCAGTTCCACTTACCCGCCCGCTCACCATAACCCTTAATTCCTTTACTGTTCAAAAATGTATCTATCCTTGCCTGAAAAGCATTCAGTGAGGTAGCCTCAATTGCTTCACTGGGCAGGGAATTCCACAGATTCACAACCTTTTGTGTGAAGAAGTTCCTCCTCAACTCAGTCCTAAATCTGCTTCCCCTTATTTTGAGGCTATGCCCCCTAGCTCTAGTTTCACCCTCCAGTGGAAACAACTGCCCTGCTTCTATCTTATCTATTCCCTTCATAATCTTATATGTTTTAATAAGATCTGCCTTCATTCTTCTGAATTCCATTGAGTATAGCCCCAGTCTACTCAGTCTCTCCTCATAAGCCAACCATCTCAACTCCGGAATCAACCTAGTGAATCTCCTCTGCACCTCCTCCAGTGCCAGTATCCTTTCTCAAGTAAGGAGACCAACACTGTGCACAGTACTCCAAGTGTGGCCTCACCAGCACCTTATACAGCTGCAACATAACCACGCTATTTATAAACTCCATCCTTCTTGCAATGAAGGACAAAATTCAATTTGCCTTCTTAATTACCTGCTGCACGTGCAAACCAATTCCTTGTGATTCTTTCACAAGGACACCAAGGTTCCACTGCACAGCAACATGCTGCAATGTTTTTACCATTTAATGAATACATTTTGCTGTTATTTCGACCAAAATGGATGACCTCACATTTACCAACATTGTACTCCATCTGCCAAACCCTCGCCCACTCACTTAGACTATCTCTATCGCGTTGCATAATTTCAGCGTCCTCTGCACACTTTGGGCTCTGCCACTCATCTTAGTGTCATCTGCGAATTTTGACGGACTACACTTAGTCCCCAAATCCAAATTATACATGTAAAATAGTAAACAATTGCGCTCCCAACACTGATCCAAGAGGTACACCACTACTCACTGATCGCCAACCAGTAAAACATCCATTTACCCCCACTCTTTGCTTTCTGTTAGTTAACCAATCCTCTATCCATTCTAATACATTATATTTAACACTGAGCACCTTTATCTCATGCAGCAGTCTTTGGTGCGGCACCTTGTGAAATGCCTTCTGGAAATCCAGATACACCACACCCAAAGGTTACCATTGTCCACTGTGCACATAATGGTCTAAAAGAATTCCACTAAATTAGTCAAACATGACCTGCCCTTCATGAACCCATGCTGCGTCTTACCAATGGGCCAAGTTATGTCCAGATGTCTCGCTATTTCTTGCTTGATGATAGATTCAAGCGTTTTCCCTACGACAAAAATTAAGCTAACCAGCCTATAGTTACCCGCCTTTTATCTACCTCTTTTTTCAAACAGTGGCAACACATTTGCTGTTTTCCAATCAGCGGGAAGTACCCCAGGGTCCAGCGAATGTTGGTAAATTACCACTGGTGCATTTGCCATTTCCCCCGCCATCTCTTTTCGTACCCTGGGATGCATTCCATCAGGGCCAGGAGACATATCTACCTTTAGCCCCATTAGCTTGCCCAACACTACCTCTTTCGTGAGAATGATAGTTTCTAGGTCGTCACCTGCATAGCCTTCCTGTCATCAATGTTTATAATGACAGGAGAGACAGGATTTACAGACATTTCGAGACAGAAGGACGGATTCGGGACAGTCAGCATGGCTTTGTGAGTGGAAAACCATGTCTCACAAATTTCGTCGAATTTCTTTGAAAGGGTGATTATTGTTATTCATTCGTGGGTTGTGGATGTGTACCCCACTCGCTATTTCTGTTTTTCATTGTCTCTATATATCTCCCTCAGACTCACTGAATATGTTTTTATTACGTTGACATCTTTTGCTCCTTGCTCTGTCCATTATTTCGCTGTCGTGTGTAACCGAGCTTCACTGGATTGATTTCTGCGTTTCTCCTGCGAGAAGAGAAGCAGTGGGATGAGTCTGTTTGCTCTGGAGTTTAGAATAATCAGAGGTGATCTTATTGAAAAGTCTGAAACTGGGAAACAGTTAGACAGTGTAAATGTTGAGTTCCCTCCACCCCTGGCTAAATTATTAAGAACAAAGAAAAATAAGGTGAATGATGGAAGAGGAGTTTGGAATATTTGGGAAAGGTGAAGCTAAGAATTGGAAGATGTGAATAACGTAATTAATAATTGAGAGGAATGGATCGGAACTTTGGGGATTCTGTCGGTGGATTCATTGTAAACTTTGAAATCAGAACAAGCTGAGACACCAGGTGGAAAAACCGTATTTGTCTCTATGCATTTTAGGTTATGGAAAGCAATGTAGCACATGTGCCCGGCTAGCTCAGTCGGTAGAGCATGATACTCTTAATCTCAGGGTCGTGGGTTCGAGCCCCACGTTGGGTGTTATTGCTTTTAAACTTTGCCTCTTTCCTGGGTGAATTCCAGATCTCCGTCCTTCCAGAAGTGTCACCGCTCAAACTGAGTCTTTCTCCTTTCTCACAGTTGTGGATTTGTGACTGAAAACTGTCTCCAGTTCACTGGAAGGCGGGGAGTTGAGCGCTGAACTCAGCGAGAGGTTTTGTTCTCATTTATTATGAGATTTAAACCCAGATCTGCGAGATTGTGTCAGTGGGAACAATAATCATCTCCATTGTAATTCAATCACACCAGCCTTCCATCCGATCAAACGACCGCTTGTTTTTTCCTCCTCTCCCTCTCTATTTTCCTTGACTCTGTCCTTGTTTGTCAACCATTAAATCACTATTTTCTTCCAGTTAAGGTCAGCAACCTGAATCATTCACTCTCTTTCCCTCTCCACAGAAGCTGTTGAAGCCGATGAGTGCTTCCAACATTTTCTGTTTTGAGGTGGGATTCGCAGCAACTAAAATTCCTTGTTTTGGATCACAGTGGATCACGTGTCTCTGACTGAATCTTACCTGTTTGAACAGTTGAAAGGCTGAGGTTTTAAATAATAAGACACTGGAATATATCACCCTGTTTCACATGAAATGAAACAAAATGAGAATTAATCATTTCTTAAAATGCTGCTAATGCAATATATAGTTCTTTGTCAATGCCAGCATTTGTTGTCAATCCCTATTTCCCTCTGAACTGAGTATTTTGCTGGGCCATTTCAGAGGGCAGTTAAGAGTCAATCACATTGCCTTTTCTCTGGAGTCCCATGGAGGCCAGAAAGGAGAAGGATGGCAGATTTCCTTCTGCAAGATGTGTTTTCATGACAATCAGAAAACAAAGCTTCATTACTGAGACTAGCTGTCACTTCCGTTTCAGTTCGAGACTGTGGTGGGATCGTGACCTGTGAGCCTGGGCCACAGGATTCATACTCCACTGATTTTACCACTATGTCACCATTTTCCCGGAAGAGTGTAAGTTTAAATGCTTCACATGGAATCAAACCACTTAATTTCACATTGAAAACAATCATTTAAAGCAGTGCACTGTGGAAATCAGTGTCGTCCACTCAGGATACAGGGCAATTGACGAGATATCTATTGCTTTAATTCAAAGACAGAAAAATGTGGTGAATCCTCAGCGTGAGTGGTGAAGGAGCTGCGCTCCGAAAGCTCGTGATTTCAAACAAACCTGTTGCACTGTAACCTGGTGTTGTGCGAATTCTTACCGGGTACTGAAGGGCATTTCATTTACAATTCGCAAAAAGATTACTTTTATAAAATTAACAGCTTTCAGCAAATCGCACCGCAATCACATTGCCGACGGTGCAGTGAGTTACTCTCCTGGCCTCATTGTATCAGCCCCAGAGGACGATTTCTCAAGAACACAAAAGGCTCAGCGATAAAAAGGTCGGTGGCTTCATTCATCAATGATTACCCTCGAGCACGTGACCTTTCTCCCAATTCTCACACGCACTCACAAGCACACAATTGCTCAATAATGCTCAGGTCACCTCAATTTCCGTGTTGGTTTCGTTGGTAGAATTCACTGCTTTCACTGCAATGGTCTGGGTTCGATTCGCGGTTAGGGAATGATGATTCATTGCTCTCGTGCAACGCATGAATCAAGGAGAAAACGGGAGCGATACTTGTGGCAGTTTGAACAGGAAGAAGGAAAAATCTGCCCCATTCCACAATCCTGTCAATTACCCACAACAATTCATATTTACATGAGGAAGTCTTACAACACCGGTTCTATTTGGAGTCAGAAGCTTTCGGGGCGCTGATAAAATAAAGCAAATTGATTTTATTATCGGAGCAAATGAACCTGTTGGACTTTAACATAATGCTGTGAGACTTCTTATTGTGCCCACTCCTGTCCAACCCGGTATCTCGACATCATATTTACATTGCAATTGCTGGTACCAATTGTCAGAATGAGTGAGTTACCTTCTACTGCACTAAATTTCACTGTAGCTCACCACATTCAAAGAGTAATGTTTGTTATAAACCTTATTGTGGTAAATCTGTTGAAAAACTTCAGCTTATCACTGCTCTGCTTTCATCACACTGGAAGCTAATGTGAAAAGATTAATAATTTCAAAGCTGAACAACGTGCACAAGACTAGAAGGAGAATGCGACTGTGAATAATTGGCACTGTGCATATTCCTGTATCCAGTCTATGGGAGAACCAGGAGAATGAAACCCTGGTGGTCCAGTGCTTAGGATTTGGCGCTTTCAGGGTCATAGGTCGGCTTCGATATGCCAAGATTTAAAGTTTTTGCTAATCTATTTCACAAACCTGAGTTGTTTCCTGATCGAAAACAGCTCTGTCAGAAGCAGTGGAGTTAGATCTATATTTGTGTCCGAATTGGTAATGTCACATGGGCAACAGTTCAAGAACAAACACAGATTGTGAAGGACAGTGATAGGCTGCAAAGCGCTGCCAATAGAGATGGGGATACAAGGTCAAATCTGTATGACAATGGGGTAGATTGTATCGATTAGATTGACACAAACATCTCCTAGACCTGGATCCAAATCTCAGCCAAATCACAAGAAAGCATCTCGCTAACTTAAACGCTGAGCTCTCCGACTTCACTCAGAAACTCTGAGACAAAGCGGGATGCAGTCTGACCACTGGATCCCCCTCCACCACTTAATAAGATTATGCTGGATCCCGAGCACTAGTTTACAGCTGAGGGGGCATAGCTCAGTGGTAGAGCGTTTGACTGCAGATCAAACGGCCTTCGGTTCAAATCCGAATGCCCCCTTCCTTGTCTAATTGTTAACTTAGTTTCAATTGTGCCTGTTTTTCTTTGGCTGCAAAGCGCATTGTGACGTCCACCAACCCTGAAAGGCGTTACATAAATACAAATCGGTCTTTCATAAATTACCTTCAATCCCTATTATTTGGTTACTGACAATCGTCAGTGGAAACAGTTTGTCCCTTTCTGCTCTATCAAACGGCTCTTTCCCATGTTGGGAGAAGCGGGAAACCACTAAATCGCTGCAACCACTGTGGGGAATGAAGTCGTCAAAGGGGCTTGCATAGTATTGTAAACGATGTGGTCATGTTGTAGTTCTCGACTATGTTTTGATAAAGAGAATTGGGGTTGGATATATACAGCACTCGCTGACACCCTAATATAGTGTGTCTTCATCTCAGTGGCGGGATTCGTTATTGCGTTCGACTTTAAGCAAATGGTTTGTAGCTCAGTACCATCCAGAGGCGGTGGTTGTACTTTCATTTTTCCCATAAGCATTCACTGTCACGCAGTTCCGGCTTGTGAACCGAGGCAACAATAAAAATATTTCTCAAGTGTTGCCGCTCGACTGTTGTCAGGTGTTGTCAACGTTATTTATTTAATGAATATTCATATCATACATATCACATGGTTTAATATATATTCATTTCAAATATGCAATTAAAGTTAAGAATTAGAGTCTTGGTTGGATGTGTTTGTGTGTCAGTTCTCCGATGAGTCCTCATCTGAGACTGGCAAACAATCTCAGTATTCTGTAGGTTCAATAAGATTGCCTCTCAGTCTTCCAAACTCCAGGGAATTTCAGCCCAATTTACACAGCCTCACATCCCAGGAGAACTCTCTCATCACAGGAACCTACCAAGTGGACCGTCTCCAATGGAAGGGTAGCCTTTTTCTGAAAAAAGCATTGTGGATATCAGAACTGCACCGAATATTTCACACTTGCTCCCAACAAAACCCTGTATAAATGTAGGTTGGTGTTTTTATTCTTATACAGCAATCTGTTGGCAATAAAGACCAAAATGTCATTTCCCTTCCTATTGTTTGCTGCACCACCACGCTATCTTCCTGCGTTCCTTGTACAAACACACCCAAATCTCTCAAGATAAACGCTTATATTAGGAAGGACAATGGCCTTCTGGTATTATCGCGAGATTATTTATCCAGAAACTCATCCAATTTTACGGGGCCCCGCTTTTGAATCCTGCCACGGCACGTTGTGCAATTTGTATTCAATTAAAACTATCTGGAATTAAGAATCTACTGATGACCATGAAACCATTGTCGATTGTCGGAAAAATAAACATGGAGTTCGGTAATGTGCTTTAGGGAAGGAAATCTGCCGTCCTTTACCCGGCCTGGCCTACATTGATTCCAGAGCTGCAGCAAAGTGGTTGACTCCAAACTGTCCCAGGGCAACCAGGATGGGCAATAAATGCTGGCCAGCCAGCGACGCCCATTTTTAATGAATTAAGACAGAACTAGGTCATCTTTCCAAACATTGTCTGCTCTTTCTCCGTTTATGAACAAGAGAATATCTTTTTGGGCAACATGATGGCACTGCTGCCTCACAGCGCCAGAGACCCGGTTTTGATTCCCGGCATTGGTTACTGTCTGTGCAGAGTCTGCATGTTTTCCCCGTGTTGCGTGGGTTTCCTGCGGGGGCTCCTTCCTACTCCCACAGAGTGAAAGATGTGCTGGT
The DNA here is from genome assembly GCF_964213995.1 of Mustelus asterias. Lineage (NCBI taxonomy): Eukaryota > Metazoa > Chordata > Chondrichthyes > Carcharhiniformes > Triakidae > Mustelus > Mustelus asterias. Next base: position 1,280,059 of record NW_027590122.1, on the reverse strand, counting down.
TAGGTGCATTTGCCATGCTAAATTCGCTGTCAATTTAACCGAGAAGGTCCCGGTTCTGCCGACGAGGGATTTGTCACAGAAGCTTCATTACAGTATTAATGTAAGCTTAACTGTGCCACTAATAAAGAGAAACCTTTCAATTGTCCAACACTATACCCGATGTGCTCCAACCACTGAGCAATGGAGCCAATTCCTGCGCCTAGTGCGGGGTTAGTGCATCATCATCAGTGGAGCGAAGAAGAGGTTGAATTTTCAGGTGGGTGATATTTAATGGATGTGGAAATATCCGAGGTGGAGAACAAGGAGTTAATCGATGCGATTTGAAAGAGGACGAATTTGACATGTGTGTCAGTTGCTTTTGTGATAAATGTCTGCCGTGTCATTCTTCTTCAGAGTTTACTGCTGTTGTTACATGTCTAATTTTTCCAGCTCTGATACAATTCATCTCAGTGGTTGGAGCACATCGGGTATAATGTTGGACAATTCGGTTAATGAAGAGTTAAATAAGAAGTTATTCACTACTTGCCTGGCAATCCAACGCGGAACATGGCGCCGAATCCTCACCACGGGACGCCAGGAAAGCTGATATCAGAGATTTGAAATTCGTTAACAACCATCTCTGTCTTCACTGCTTCATTTCAGGTCACGTTCGTTACTGACATTGTCACACAGTCATTCCAACATCTTGTAACCAACTGAAGTAAATTATGTCTTCTTCCTTTATTTTCAGATACTTTCAACTCCAGAAATTCAGTACGTGCTGAGCAAAGTGCTCTGTTTAGTTAACAGTTTGTCATCAATTCCGGGCCATAGCGGTGGAAACATTGACTGTGAACCACTAGACCACCCAGGCCGTACTACCACTGGCTCAATGTTGCCTTGCCTACCATTCCTGGTGTCATGAAATTCATCCTACCTTCTGATCTATCACAGAAATTCCTTTTGTTCCTTTCACTGAGTGATTCCTGACTTTGCAATCAGAAAAAACTGGGAACACTCAGTAGGTAGTTTCATTTCTTCGTGACAAACGCGCAACTAATTCCAATACTCGAATCCTCTGAAATTAAAAGCATTTGGAAATGTTTCTGTGAAGGCAAAATACTGCGGATGCTGGAACCTGAACAAAAATAAAAAAAATGCTGGAAAATCTCAGCAGGTCTGACAGCCTCTGTAGAGAGAGAATAGAGACAACATTTCGAGTCTGGAGCTCTCACGAAGGGTCATCCAGACTTAAAACGTTGGCTCTATTCTCTCTCCACAGATGCTGTCAGGTTTGTTTAGACCTTGCAACCTTTTCTCTTTATGATGAAAGTATTTCTGCCGGAATCAAACGGGGGACCTTTCGCGTATAAGGCGAATGTGACAACCACGACACCACAGAAACATTGCGATGCAATGATTCAAGGAAACTGGTTCCAACAATAATTTACATTTGAGTTGCATGGAATTCGTGTGATAACAAAGGTATTTCGCAAAGTTATTTAACTGGACATATAGCAGTGGTGAGATTCGAACACACGCTTCAACTAATATTACTGTCCTGTAAGTAGTCTCACAGCACCAGGTTAAAGTCCAACAGGAAAGCTTGTGCTACCAAATAAACATGTTGGATTTTAACCTGGTGTTGTGAGACTGCTTACTGTGCTTACCCTAGTCCAACGCCGGCAACTCCACACCATTACTGCCCTGAACTCTACCAGCAGAACCTATTGATGCCGTATCTGGTGTTACCAGTGATAGAATCAATGGAGTAGAATTGGGTCACATGTCCCATTGTGCCTCCTCCACGATTGAATGAAGGCAGATCCATAACCTCAACCCCAATTTCCCAGTTTATCCCGATTGCCCTTCATTCAATTAGATTCCAACAGCTCTCCGCCTCAACCTTCAATGTCTTCATCAACTGAAGATCCACAGACCTCTTTGCGGCTACAGAATTGATGAAGGACGGCGCCCGAGCTTCTTGCAAGCTGTGCCCTGCATACCTTCTAATTCTATCTTTCACTCTCGTTCTATGCTTCTAAAACTTCATTCTAACTATTTCAAAGTCTCCAACAATGCTTTAAATCAATTTCTTACAATCTAACTTTGATTGGAATACTACATTCTTCACTCTCTCATTTCCTTCTCTATGAACGGTATGCTTTCTCTGTGAAGCGCGCAAGAAACAATACTTTTCACTGTATGCTAATACATGTGATAATAAATCAAAGAATTCCAAAGATTCACAAGCCTTTGAGTGAAAAAATGTCTCCGTACCTCATTCATAAATAGCTGAAACATCATCCAGAGAATATTAGCCCAGAGTACCTAACTGAGGCACTTTTTGTCACCGTATAATCGTAACATCACTCATTTGCCATGGCAAATCCATCTAGCCTACATCAACTGCACCGTGAGTGTGACAGTGGAAGTAGAAAAGCAATAGTATTTCAGTGGCGACTTTGCTGAGGGCATTTTTTAAATAAATGGTGAAGAACAAATTAACATTTTGTCTGCTCCAATCCAGTTCATATGCAACAACGACCTAGAATCAGGGAAAATTTAAAAAAATATTAATTTCGATTATGTCTCCACCTTATTTTGAATCGAGGAGCCCATCGTATATGAAATGAACATATTAACTCCTCCAATCCAGGAACTCTGCTCATGACCAATGTATCAAGTCTTTAAGAAACAAAACAACGTGAGTGGAGAGAGCATCAAGACAGGCTAAAAACATGTCTATTGTCTCCAGACAAGACAGCCAGTGAAACTCTGCAGGTCCAGGCAACTATTCCAACCATTATTCATGTACATTGAGTTTGTGTCTTTATATGCCCTGTTTGTGAACAGAATTCCCACTCACCTGAAGAAGGGGCTTGGAGCTCCGAAAGCTTGTGTGGCTTTTGCTACCAAATAAACCTGTTGGAATTTAACCTGGTGTTGTTAAACGTCTTACTGTGTTTACCCCAGTCCAACGACGGCATCTCCACATCATGACCAATGTGACCAGCCGAGAATATCAGATTGCAATGTAAATACTTGTTTTGTAGAATTTTAATTCTGTTGAAAATCTTACCCATGTGGCAGAGTCATTGATCTAACATAAGATTCAGAAAGTAACATTTGCCCCGAATTTTATCTCTTTCTCCATGACTGCAGTTGCCGAATATTATTCAAATATTGGGCAAGTGTAAGTGCCACATGGCTGTGAAATAATGTGATGCCTTAATATTTAATAACACTTAGCGATGGGACAGCTGCTTTGAAAAGGTTTTGTCAGTTTTTTTGAACACAATAATCAGTATCCTTCAGGAACACAGGTGACACATGGAAGTGTTTAAAATTTGATGCGTGTCCACAGATTCTGCCAAACCTGCTGAGAATTTCCACCATCTGATGCGTGTATTATAAATACAGGTTTTGACAGAACATAAAACACACTGCAAGACGGCAATGATAAATGAAATAGTCCCACAAGCTGTTCACGTGTAACTTTCAATTTCCATAACCCACCAATCTCATCATTGCTGATCCTGTGAAACTTACCATATAAAACACGGCAGGCATTCTTCTCTTAAAGAAACTCAAATGTGAATTATCTGCTCTCAATCTCAGGAGTTTGCAATTATAAAAACAGCATTCTGGTGAAAGTTTAACTCAGTCCTCATTCCACTGATTATTGCCGACTTGCTGTGTATTTCCCTCATTGAACACATTTCAGGTTGGGACAGACAGATTCCTGATCTATCTGAGAAAGAAGGGGTGTGTGCAGTATAATGGCAACCCAAGATCAAACATGGGTTAAAGTTTCGAGTTCAGTTATTGAGTTGAATAATATTTGAAATATATAAATTGTTACAAATAATATTTTGGAGATAAATGTTCAATAAATTAACGTCGGCTAACAGCAGAGGCAGAAACACACGATAAGTTTTTTTTTAGTGTTGCCCAAGGACTCAGTGACACTCAAAACCCGAGAGACAATGAAAGCAGATGGAGAGAAAAAAAAGCGAAATCACCGTCCCTGGATGGTCTCGAACCACCAACCTTCCAGTTAACAACCGAACGTGCTAACCAATTGCGCCACAGAGACTGACACAACGACTACCCACATGGCATCCTTAATCAGAGTGACAGCGTTTTGGCTGCAAATTCGACGCCAATGCAATTTTCACGAAACCTGACACAGAAAGACCAAATGATGGTATCGTTTACAAATCTAAACATGTAGATTTTACTACTTTACCCCACAGTGTTGCTGTGGTGTCACGGTTAATCCCTTCTCCTCACATGGGAAAAGGGCCGTTTGATAGAGCAGGGAGGGACAGACTGTTCCCACTGACTGTGCTCAGTAACAGAGGACTGGGATTGACGATCATTAATTATGACATTTATATGGAACCTCTCCTAACCAGCGGACGTCACAAAGCGATTTCCACTCAATGAAGGGCAGTTTGAATGCAGAAACGTCTTGACCTGCAGTCAAATGTTCTCCCCTAAGCGATATTCCCTTCATGCCAAGCCTCCGTTTTGTCTCTCCTTAGTCTTCTGGGTCGCGAGGTCTATGCTGATGTTTGCTCCTCTGTATGCGTCACTGTGCTTACGTACCCCAAGGGCGTGAACGCGTTTTTTAATCATCACAAAGTCTATTCACTTACTTTATAGATCTTCATGGTAAATGTACAGAACACAGCAAGAGGTTTGAAGTTGCGAAATGAAATTGACCCTTTCTGTTCTTTGAGAGTGGAGGGTGGTTATTGACTGAGTTCCCGTATCTTCCATAGTTCAAACTTCATGAAATATCTTTGAACAAAGAACAAAGAACAATACAGCACAGGAACAGGCCCTTCGGCCCTCCAAGCCTGCGCCGCTCCTTGGTCCAAACTAGACCATTCTTTTGTATCCCTCCATTCCCACTCCGTTCATATGGCTATCTAGATAAGTCTTAAACGTTCCCAGTGTGTCCGCCTCCACCACCTTGCCTGGCAGCGCATTCCAGGCCCCCACCACCCTTTGTGTAAAATATGTCCTTCTGATATCTGTGTTAAACCTCCCCCCCTTCACCTTGAACCTATGACCCCTCGTGAACGTCACCACCGACCTGGGGAAAAGCTTCCCACCGTTCACCCTATCTATGCCTTTCATAATTTTATACACCTCTATTAAATCTCCCCTCATCCTCCATCTTTCCAGGGAGAACAACCCCAGTTTACCCAATCTCTCCTCATAACTAGGCCCCTCCATACCAGGCAACATCCTGGTAAACCTCCTCTGTACTCTCTCCAAAGCCTCCACGTCCTTCTGGTAGTGTGGCGACCAGAACTGGACGCAGTATTCCAAATGCGGCCGAACCAACGTTCTATACATCTGCAACATCAGACCCCAACTTTTATACTCTATGCCCCGTCCTATAACGGCAAGCATGCCATATGCCTTCTTCACCACCTTCTCCACCTGTGACGTCACTTTCAAGGATCTGTGGACTTGCACACCTAGGTCCCACTGCGTATCTACACCCTTTATGGTTCTGCCATTTATCGTATAGCTCCTCCCTACATTATTTCTACCAAAATGCATCACTTCGCATTTATCAGGATTGAACTCCATCTGCCATTTCTTTGCCCAAATTTCCAGCCTATCTATATCCTTCTGTAGCTTCTGACAATGCTCCTCACTATATGGAAGTCCTGCCAATTTCGTGTCGTCCGCAAACTTACTGATCACCCCAGTTACACCTTCTTCCAGATCATTTATATAAATCACAAACAGCAGAGTTCGCAATACAGAGCCCTGCGGAACACCACTAGTCACAGGCCTCCAGCCGGAAAAAGACCCTTCCACTACCACCCTCTGTCTTCTGTGACCAAGCCAGTTCTCCACACATCTAGCCACCTCCCCCTTTATCCCATGAGATCCAACCTTTTTCACCAGCCTACCATGAGGGACTTTGTCAAACGCTTGATCATATCATGGCTCAGATATAATGCAGTAGAATGCATCATTATTCATTTTGACAAGAGGAACCAGCAGAGGCAATGGAAATATAAATTGCTGGAGGCAATTGATAGGATTGTGGGACGAGATGGATATTTCATCCTTGTTTGTCAATCGGCACGAGTATCACTCATGATAACGATCAAGAAGTAGAGAAATAATTCCAGATAGTGTGGATAGTATCTCCAGATGTGCGCATCTGTATCGGGAAGCAATTCCAGCTCCTGTTCATTCACATGCTGCACGAGAGCAATGGAGCTCCATCCCGGACTGGGAATTGAATACGGGCTGCAGCAGTGAAAGCATTGAATCCTAACCACTAGAGCACCAGTGACAGCGCCTGCCTGCACTTTAATCTCTCCTGTCTGTGCTACTTTGCGCTTCAGTTCAATTCCAGTACTTTTCAATACCAGAGACGGACAAATAGCCACGTTTGGATGGAACATGAGTGGCTCCTTCCGCCAATAGCAGCAGCGGTTGTTCTTACCTGGTACATGAAATGGACAGTGAGGTGAAGCATAAGCTGCTCATATGAATCTTTCAAATTCCAAAATCCTCCAAACTCATCACTCTCGCTCCAGTGAAACATACAAGGCAACACAGAGCAGCCAGTGAAAGGAACTGACGCACGATTAGTTTAAACTCACTACTTTCTATTTTAGAATTTTGCGATACTCGCAATGTCAGTCTGGTGAAGGTTTAACTCTATCCTCAATCCACTGATCATTGCCGACTTGTTGTGCGTTATATGTTATAATAAAACCTAGAATTAAAATATAAACAGCAGATGTTGTAAGTTCTAAGTAAGTTTGGCAGCAGCTGTGATCACATCGCTGTGCGCCTGTGTCTCCGTTGATACCCCTGTATCGCTGTGTGCGCCCCTGAATCTGTGCAAGCCCCTGTATCTGTGTAAGCCCCACTATCTTTGTGTGCATGCCCCTGATTCTTTGCATGCCCCTGTGTCTGTGTATGCTCCAGCATCTCTGTGCCTTTGCCCCTGATTCTGTTTGTGCCCTTATATCTGTTTATGCCCCAGTATCTCTGTGTGTATGCTCCTGATTTTTTGTGTGCTGTTGTATCTGTGTATGCCCCAGTATCTCTGTGTGTATGCCCCGATTCTGTGTGTGCCCTTGTATCTGTGTATGCCCCAGTATCTCTGTGTATATGCCCCGATTCTGTGTGTGCCCTTGTGTCTGTGTATGCCCCAGTATCTCTGTGTGTGTGCGCCCGCATCTTTGTGTGACCCTGCATCTGCATGTGCCCTGAATCTGTGTTTGCCCCACTTCCGTTGTGTGTGCTCCTGTATCAGTGTGTGCTCCCTATCCGTGACTGCCCCTGAACCTGTGTGTGCCCCTGTATCCGTATGAACCCCGTTATCTGTGTGTATTGTCTGCGTGTGTGATTGTCTGTGCGCGTGCGTGCCTGTGTGTGTGTGTGTGTGTGTGTGGTGTGAGTGTGTGTGTGTGTGTGTGTGTGTGTTTTGGAAGAAAGTCCTCATGGCTTAGGCAGAGTCCTGTCAGTTTAATCTTATAAAGTTCAGCACTCTGGACATTGAATTCAGCAATCCGAGTTGGAATTTCAGAGGAGCGACTATTCACATCGTCCCACCTCTTGTTTAAATTGGGACAGATGAGTGAGTGAATGACACCTGTAGGTGGACCCTCTGCCCACTGTGGTTTCTCTGCCTCTGAGAGTTTTGCATTCTTGTGCAATCGTTCGCTGGTGACACAGAAACGGCTGCTCGGCCGATCGCGTATTTTGACTTTGCTGAGCTGTCAATTACGGCGTTCATATAATCATAGTAGCCATACAGAGCAAAGGGAGGGCACTGGTCCTATTGAGGCTGCGCCGACTTTGACAGAGCATCTGTCCAATGCAACAACTCCCTGACAGAGCCCTCGCCCCGCCGTAACCCAGAAACCGCACACATGGTAAATCTTGGGAAAATGGGGGTCCAGTTTACCATGGCTAATCCACCAACTAGAGGTGAGGCTATATTGGATCTGGTGCTGGGAAATGAGCCAGACCAGGTGCTAGACTTGGAAGTTGGTGTGCATTTTGGTGATAGTGACCACAATTCGGTTACGTTCACCTTAGTGATGGAAAGGGATAGGCATGAACCTCGGGCCAGTGGTTTTAGCTGGGGGAAGGGTAATTATGAGGCTATTAGGAGAGAATTAGGAAACATAGGTTGGACTAGGAGATTACAGGGACTGGGAACGTCCGACATGTGGAGTTTTTTCAAGGAGCAGCTACTGCGAGTCTGTGATAGGTATGTCCCTGTCAGGCAAGGAGGAATTGGTAGGGCTAGGGAACCGTGGTGCACCAAAAAAGTTTCTTTGTTGGTTAAAAAGAAAAAGGAGGCTTATGTTCGGATGAGACGTGAGCACTCGGGTAGTGCACTAGAAAGCTTTAGATTGGCTAAGAGGGAGTTGAAGAGCGAGCTTAGAAGGGCTAAAAGGGGACATGAGAAGACTTTGGCGGATAGGGTTAAAGAGAATCCTAAGGCGTTCTATAGGTATGTCAAGAACAGAAGGTTGGTTAGGGCAAGTTTAGGGCCAGTTATAGATGGCAGAGGGAAGTTATGTGTGGAACCGGAGGAGATTGGTGAAGCATTGAACCAATATTTCTCTTCGGTGTTCACGCAAGGGGACATGAATATAGCTGAGGAGGACACTGGGTTGCAGGGGAGTAGAATAGACAGTATTACAGTTGAAAAGGAGGATGTGCAGGATATTCTGGAGGGTCTGAAAATAGATAAATCCCCTGGTCCGGATGGGATTTATCCAAGGATTCTCTGGGAGGCAAGAGAAGTGATTGCAGAGCCTCTGGCTCTGATCTTCAGGTCGTCGTTGGCCTCTGGTATAGTACCAGAAGATTGGAGGTTAGCGAATGTTGTCCCATTGTTTAAGAAGGGGAACAGAGACTTCCCCGGGAATTATAGACCGGTGAGTCTCACTTCTGTTGTCGGCAAGATGTTGGAAAAAATTATAAGGGATAGGATTTATAGTTATTTGGAGAGTAATGAATTGATAGGTGATAGTCAGCATGGTTGTGTGGCAGGTAGGTCGTGCCTTACTAACCTTATTGAGTTTTTTGAGAAAGTGACCAAGGAGGTGGATGGGGGCAAGGCAGTGGACGTGGTATATATGGATTTTAGTAAGGCGTTTGATAAGGTTCACCATGGTTGGCTTCTGCAGAAAATGCAGATGTATGGGATTGGGGGTGATCTAGGAAATTGGATCAGGAATTGGCTAGCGGATAGGAAACAGAGGGTGGTGGTTGATAGTAAATATTCATCATGGAGTGCGGTTACAAGTGGTGTACCTCAGGGATCTGTTTTGGGGCCACTGCTGTTTGTAATATTTATTAATGATCTGGATGAGGGTATAGTTGGGTGGATTAGCAAATTTGCTGATGACACCAAAGTCGGTGGTGTGGTAGACAGTGAGGAAGGGTGTCGTAGTTTGCAGGAAGACTTAGACAGGTTGCAAAGTTGGGCCGAGAGGTGGCGGATGGAGTTTAATGCGGAGAAGTGTGAGGTAATTCACTTTGGTAGGAATAACAGATGTGTTGAGTATAGGGCTAACGGGAGGACTTTGAATAGTGTGGAGGAGCAGAGGGATCTAGGTGTATGTGTGCATAGATCCCTGAAAGTTGGGAATCAAGTAGATAAGGTTGTTAAGAAGGCATATGGTGTCTTGGCGTTTATTGGTAGGGGGATTGAATTTAGGAGTCGTAGCGTTATGTTGCAACTGTACACAACTCTGGTGCGGCCGCACTTGGAGTACTGTGTGCAGTTCTGGTCCCCACATTACAGGAAGGATGTGGAGGCTTTGGAGAGGGTGCAGAGGAGGTTTACCAGGATGTTGCCTGGTATGGAGGGGAGATCCTATGAGGAGAGGCTGAGGGATTTGGGATTGTTTTCGCTGGAAAGGCGGCGGCTAAGAGGGGATCTTATTGAAACATATAAGATGATTAGAGGTTTAGATAGGGTGGATAGTGATAGCCTTTTTCCTCTGATGGAGAAATCCAGCACGAGGGGGCATGGCTTTAAATTGAGGGGGGGTAGTTATAGAACCGATGTCAGGGGTAGGTTCTTTACCCAGAGGGTGGTGAGGGATTGGAATGCCCTGCCAGCATCAGTTGTAAATGCGCCTAGTTTGGGGGCGTTTAAGAGATCCGTAGATAGGTTCATGGACGAAAAGAAATTGGTTTAGGTTGGAGGGTCACAGTTTTTTTTTTTAACTGGTCGGTGCAACATCGTGGGCCGAAGGGCCTGTTCTGCGCTGTAATGTTCTATGTTCTATGTTCTAAGCCTGTACGTCTTTGTGTGAGGAAACCGGAGCACCCGGAGGAAACCCACGCAGAGACGGTGAGAACGTGCAAGCTAACTGCTGTCACATTACTGGCCAATGAAACATCCATCCAACCAGGAAATCTGACCGCGAGTGAACTAAACTTCCATAACCGCCTTGAAATGCTTTAAACTCATTTGGAGGGTGCTCACCCAGTCTGGGCTAAATCGAATGGGGATTCCGATATTGTTTGCAATGAAAATATTCTGAATAGCTCTTTTGTGTTTGTTCTGTGACAGTTGCATCACATCCTCCATCCATTAATGTTCCTCTCATTGTGAGTCCGCCCAGCTGCATGTCGAGCTCAGCTCCATGTCACATACCCTCCAGTTATTGTACGCGTGTTGAACAGGTTGGTATCGCTGTGAGAGTCAGCGCGCAGTAGTCCATGGCTGTATCAGAGTGCCGCAGTTTGGAGACGGTTAAGGTAAAGATTCCACTCGAACTGTCCAGCCCAGAGGAGAAACGGCTTGCAGCAAAATCTGCGAATTAATATTTGCGGTTCTCCACCAGGGAATTGCCGGATCCAGAGTAAACTGAAGAAATTTTCTGTCGTGAAGCAGATGTAGTTTAAAGCGGACGGCGTTGGGAAACAGAGCATTCCTGACTAAATCCTGAATGAAATGTGAAACAAATTCAAAACTTTAAACCGTTATTACATATCAAGTACTGTTCACGTTTAGTTCAAAATTGCACTCAAATTATTTACCTGTAATAAACGCTCCAAACATTGCACAGATACCGAATAACCACATTGCTGTTTGTCTTTACGCCTATTTACTTAGAAACCTGCAGACACTGACAATATGTCACCGCTGGTTCTACCAGTATTGAGGCTCTGTGTCTCCTGTTCCCGCTCATATGTCATGACATTCTGTGTTTGGCGTCGGGGACAGCCACCAGTCTCCTGACAATCGGACAGTAACTGATCCAATCGCACAAACTGCAAAGATTGAAATTTCAAACGGGATAATGATATTCAGAATGAGATAACATTTATCATTCAATGACATCAATGCACAATGCCGCGATTCACACACTGAGTGTGTGTGAACGCACAGTAATCACTGACACTGCTGAAAACTCGAATTCCTTTAGTTTAACAGCAATATATTGAAGTTCACTGACGTCGTATGTACGTCATAGCGACCACAGAATGTGACACACATTGTTAACTTGCAGGGAATATATTATAAATAACGGATCTTTCATCAATGTTTAGTTCATGCAGGATTTTTAGAATCCGGGATTAATATTACACACATTCAAAGGGATTTATAAGTTTCTAGTTTGACTTATGGACAAATCTGCTAAACTTTCAGTTAGCACTTGTTCAGCACAGTTTTTTTTTAACCTTACGTCCCCGCTGTGACCATAACTTGCAAAATCAGTCTTCCAATGAATGAAATGCTCACTCTGTCACCTTTACCCGAATGAAAATTCCTTGAGGAAAGAAAAAGTGCACCGTTGTCAGTTTAACCGCTAACGTTATTATAAAGTTCGCTCGGGAGCTGGAGCTGCTCGCTGCTGCCATAACCTGAGATTGGCAGTTGCGGTCCCAGTTACCTCAGTCAGATACAGGTGCACTTCCGGTTCTAACGGTAGTTTCCCATCTGCATGTAACTCCTGATAGAAACAGTGACCGAGTGTAAGGATGTGTAATTCTCTGCTGAAGATGATTCATGGAAAAATATTCAGCTACTGCAAATGCTACTGAGACCACAGTTTTCCGCTCCAAATTCATTCTGATGATCAGATTATCTAATTCCATTTGAAGCAATTGAAACATAAAGTAGACTCATCAAGATCACAACAGAGAAGGGGAAATGTTTTAACAGGGCATCTGAAACACCAACACTTCGTGTGACGTCAGCGGTCTGGACTAAGAAAACCTTTTAGCGCTTTATAGTGTTCATTATCAGCAGCAAATTCCTGAGATAAATCATTAAAAGTTTATCCATTTTGGAGAATTGGAAACTGGAAACAAATACATTTCAGCACCACCAGTAATCCTAAAGCATGTGACAGCCAATCTGGTACTTTCGCAATGCAGTCACTGTTGTAATGTCTCGAAAATAACTTCCCTTATAGAGGAGACAGTGGGCATGTGACAATGTCACTCCGCGCATTAGTCAGAGGGCCACGTTAACCTTCCATACCAATTGATTCGATTCTGACATTTGAAACTGGTAAACGTTAAATTAACACCTGTTAACCTGTGATTGAAAATTAATATCAATAATGGTGATCGTGAATTTTCATCGTTTGACTTGGAAAATTAATTTACTCAGCAATGTCCTTCAGGGCGTCAGACGAGCACATCGCCATCTCTCCTTAACCTGACCGACATGACACTCCAGATTGACTCTTAACTACTCTCTGAACCCAGTAGCAAGCCATTTACTTTCAGGACAATTAGGGATCCATGGAATGCATGCGATCCCTGCAGTGCAGATGATGGCCAATTGGCCCATCGTGTCTGCGCACATTCTCCGAAAGAGCGTGTTAACAGATCCACCACGCGGTAACGTCACACATCACCTGGAACTGTTAGTTTTTGTACGAGTGTTGAGGCTCTATGTAACGTGGTGCTTCATCGCCGCGTAGTACTACACGGCTGAGTCAGAAATCTGAGTGTCTGTGATGTTCAAAAGTATGTTTGTGTTCATTTTATCCTGGACAGCAGAAAACCGCTTTCCAAATGTAGGCGCGTCCTCTTCATTACCAGCAGTATGTCTGAGCAGCATCTACTGAAGGCCCTGTCCCGAGTACTGTACGTACCAATATAGGTAAGCTGCTGTGTATGTGGCGAGGTAGTGACAGGACAACACCAGAGGACCCCCTTCACTCACTGCTACTACTGTGGGGTTTTGGAAGAGTTTATCCAGCTGGCTCTGCGCTGGAAAAAAATAACAGAATGTGATAAACATAACTTTTAGATGTGTTTTTGATTTAAAATGAAATACGTTTTGAGCACAATTTTTTTCTCTCTCGAACGCATACACTCTTACAGTCAACAATACACACATTATCTCTCTCTTTCTGTCACATACAATCACAAAAAGATATTCTTTCTTTCGCCACACAGGTTCCCTCTTACAGACAAAAAGAGGTGCAGTTACACACAGACACGCACAGAAACTCACAAAACGCAGGGACACAAACAAAGACACACAGACATCCGTACATACTCAGGCACGCGCAGACATACAGCCAAAAACATATACACAGACAGATAGACACACATACATACACACACACGGAAAAAACACACTTAGACAGATATACAAATAATAACGCGGGCTCTTATTCACTAATCTACTGAAATTTAGCGATGGACTGCATTCCGTGAGTAAAATTAAAATGGGGGAATGTTCAGAGATTATTTCCTGAGCGAACTGGCCCCAGGCTATAAACATTGCAATTTTCTTCTGGGTATATTCATCAGCCAAGGCTGCTCTTCTCGGGGAAGCAAAACCCCTCCCCCAGACCGGCTGGTCTGACTGAGATAGTTCAGTTTGATTTTCCATTAAATGGACTCGGGGCATTCATTGTTCCAAGGGCAAAACTTGAGGAGCCAGGCCTCCCTAATGAGGGGATAAATATTAGAGGAAAATCGAAAAAACATCAATGAAATAAAACGGTGATAATCGCCCGAAATACTGACTCGTTTGAAGGATCCTGAGCAAAAGTAATAGGTTGGCGGATATTGTTCTGGGCCAGCAATCACAGTGAAGATCAGAAGGAATGTTTGTGCTGAATATTACGTCCAAATTCTATACTGTATGGAAATGTACGCTGCACATTCAATCAATTTGATACGTCCTATTACCGCATTTACCAGCACATGACCATGAATCCCATACACAACATGCAAACTGCGGTTGCCAGCTAACTTTTCTGACGTGTTCAGGCAGCCAATTGATGCGGTGTTGCGGCTTTGTGTGTGTGTGTGTGAGAGAGAGAGAGAGAGAGAGATTGGGCGGGTGGTGGAGGCGGGCCTGGAGCGGTTGGGGGCTAGAGGGATGGGCTTAAGGGTAGTCATGGCAGGAGAGCTTGCTCCTACGACTATTCGATATGGCAACAGTGCAAGTTTCAGGTGTCACTAGTGACCAGGTGTTCAGGAAGTGTGTGCCAAAGTAGCAACTGGCTAACCACATTTCGAAGCTGAGGCTGAGGAGATTCAATGTGGGGCATCCCCATAGCTGAGCAAGTCGTCGATAACACGTTCCGAAAGTGACCACACCGCAGGTGAAGGTTTAAAAGACAGAAAGCCCATGGGTGACCACGAGGCGGAGTAGAGGAAGGAAGGTAGTTCAGGACTGGCCTGTGGTCATCTGGCAGCTTTAACGTTTAGGCTACTGTTTCTTTCGCGGCGGGGGGGGGGGGGGGCGGGGGGGGGGGGGGGAGGGGGGGCGGGGGGACTGCTCTACTGATTCTTTCGCGGTGGAGCGGGAGGGGGGCTCACTGTGCCGGGGAAAGCAGTGAAAGTCAACGTCGTGGCAACATGCATGGGTCTGCTGCACAATAGGGGAGGAGGAAAATGGCATTGCTATAGAGGGAGGGATTCAATTCTAAGGAGAAAATACTTAACATTTCTGGGATGGTGTGCTGCCTCCCTAGTGCCAGAGTCAGAATGTCAATAAACGGCTGCAACTTTTTCTGAAGGTGGAGGGGGTAGGGGAGGGTGGAGGGGGTGGACATGGCATACAGAAACCGTGGTAAGTATTGATTTCAACTAAATAATAGAACAAGCGAGGAAATCCTGCAAGCAGAGTTCAGGGAGCCAAGAAGTAGATCAAATTTTAAAAAAACAGAAGTTCGTAATCTCTGGATTACTCCGGTGCCACGTGTCAGTGAGTGGAGAAATAGGTGGTTACTTCAGAAGAATACACGTCTGGAGAATAGCTGCAGGAGTGAGGACTTCAGACTTCCAGAAATCTGGAACTGTTCTGGGAGACAGCAGGACCTGTGCAAGGAGGTCGGTTTGCAACTGAACCGAAATTGGAATGGCTACCAATATATTGGTTTCAATAGTGTAAAATTCCCTCGATGCAGGAATAGCTCTGGTGGATTGCAAATATGCAAATACAACGTCCTATCTCTTTAAACTCGGTTTGACTGACATCATCAAATCTGAAAATGTTTCTCTCACTCACGAGTGCAGCTTATTTTGTTTCAAGTCAGAATCCTAAATGCATTTATTTTTCTCAATTAAAGGAGCTTCTCATTATAAATCCACACCAGACTGGAATGTAAAGCTGTGAATCTCATGTCACCAGCAGATCAGACTTGGCTCTGTGAAGAGAGAAACAGACGATCAGATGACCTTTCATCTGAACGGAAAGAGAAATGTAATACTTTATTACCAAATGAAAAGGGGACACGTTAAAGCCAGGAGAAATCAAAATTGAGTTCAACATTTGATATATTAATCTGTCTTATTTTCATTCGCACTTCTTTCCCCATTCATTTGTCTCTTACTTTATGTTGCTTTAATCCCTTCCCGCAATCCCCCCATTATCACAGTTTCTCCTCAGTTTGGTTGTGCCTTTTTTTCCTTGATAGGTCGGATTATCAGCAGAGGCGTTGGTCACTGACAGAGGACATGTTGCATTTCTCCTCACTGTGAACTGTGCTTAGAACATGAGTTGCAGAGACTCGTACAGCGCAGTAGAGACGGTTTGGCCCATCGAGTGTACAACAACAATAACTGCCACGAACATCCCGGTAATCCCATTTTCTAGCACGTGTCCCATATCCTTGAATGCTATGATTTTTCAAGTGTTCATCCAGATACTTTTTACAATTTGTAACTTTTCCGGCCTCCAATAATACCTTCCCAGGCGCTGTACTGCATATTCCCCCAACCTCTTCGTGAAAAAAAAAATACTTGCCGAATCTCTAGCCCCTTATCTTAAAACTATGCCCACTCGTGATTAACATCTCAACAAAGGGGAAGAGCCGCTTTCCCTTCACCCTGTCCATGAACCTCAAACTTATATGCCACAATCAACCCTCGCACTCCCTCAGCCCAGGAATGAAAAGTTTGTCATATGAGTAGCGGTTGAGGAGAATAGTTCTATAGTTGATAGAATTAAGAAGGATGAGGGGGGATCTAATTGAAACTTACAGAATACTGAGAGGCCTACATAGAGTGGACGTGGAGAGGATGTTTCTACTCATGGGAGAGATGATAACTCGAGGGCACAACGTGAGAGTGAAATGACGCCTCCTTTTAAACTGAGATGAGGAGGATTTTCTTCAGCCAGAAGGTGGTGTATCTGTGGAACTCATTGGCGCAGAGGCTGTGGAGGCCACGTCATTGAGTGATTTTAAGACAGCGATAAGTAGGCTCTTGCTCAATAAGGGGTTCAAGTGTTATGGGGAGAGGTCAGAAGAATGTGGATGAGAATCATATCAGCCACGATCGCAATCTCGGTGGGCCGAATGACCAACTTCTGCTCCATTGTATTATGGTGTCATGGTCTCCCATGAGGGATCTTGTCAAAGGCTTTGCTGAAAGGCTTCTACACCTTCATCCTTCTACAGAGGGATAAAGATAGTTTAGGTTAGTGTGCAAAAACTTGGCAGTTGGAGTATTACATCAGAAATTCTGAAACCATGCACTTTGGTCGGAAGAAAGAAGCGGACAATCATATAAATGGAAAAAAAGCAGCAGAAAACTGCGGCACAGAGTGGTTTGCGGGCCCTCGGGCATGAATCATAAAAGAATAGGAAGCAAGTTCAGCGGATAATAGGGAAGACAAGTGGAATGTCATTCTTTGTTTTCAAAGGAAATTAATATAAACATAAGAACGTGTTATTAAAATTATATAGGTGCACTAATTTGACCACACCTGGAATACTGCTTACAGCTTTGTCCCCTTTGTGAAATAAGCATATGATGTGGAGATGCCGGCGTTGTACTGGACTGGGCACAATCCGATGTCTCACAACACCAGGTTAAATTCCAACAGGTTACTTGGAGTCACGAGCTTTCGGAGCGCTGCTCCTTCGTCAGGTGAGTGGAGAACTGGGGTCACAAACACGGCATATAGACAGACTCAATTGCAAGGTAATGATTGGAATGTGAGTCTTAACAGCTAATCAAGTCTTTACAGGTACATAAAATGCGAGTGAAAAGAGGAACAATCACAGGTTAAGGAGGTGTGAATTGTCTCAATCTAGGACAGTTAGTAGGATTTTGCCAGCCAGGCCAAATGGTGGAGGTTCCACGTAGCGTGACATGAACTTAAACGCCCGGTTGAGGCCGTTCTCATGCGTGCGGAACTTGGTTATCAGTTTCTGCTCAGTAATTCTGTGTTGTCGTGTGTCTTAAAGGCCGCCATGGAGAACGCTTACCTGGAGGCTGAATGGCCTTGACTGCTGAAGTGCTCCCTGACAAGAAGGGGACACTCCTGCCTGGTGTTTGTCTCGCGGTGCCTGTGCATCCAATGTCGTAGCGTCTGCATGGTCTCGCTGATATACCATGCCTCGCGATATCCTTTCCTGCAGTGTATGAGGTAGACAATTTTGGCCGCGTCGCATGAGCATGTACAGTGTACTTGGTCGGCGGTTTTCTCACGTGTGATGGTGGCATCCGTGTTGATAATCCGGCACGTCTTGCAGAGCCTGCTGTGGCAGGGTTGTATGGTGTCATGGTCACTGTTCTCCTGAAGGCTGGGTAATTTTGTTGCAAACAATGGTCTGTTTGAGGTTGCGCGGTTGTTTGAAGGCAAGTAGTGGGGGTGTGGGGATGGCCTTGGGGAGATGTTCGTCATCATCGATGTCATGTTGAAGGCTTTAAAGAAGCTGTCGTAGTTTCTCCGCTCCGGGGACGTACTGGACGACGAAGTACACACTGCCAGTCGTGTCCTGTGTTTGTATTCTGAGGGGGTCGGTGCTCTTTTTCGCAGTGGCGCATGGGAACTGTTGATCCATGAGTCAAGCGCCATATCCCGTTCGTACAAGGGCGTCTTTCAGCGTCTGTAGGTGTCTGTTGTGTTACTCCCCATCTGAGCAGGTCCTATGCATACGGTGGGCTTTTCCGTAGAAGATGGCTTCATTAACGTGTTTAGGCTGGAAGCTGGACAAGTGGAGCATCGTGTGGTGATCCGTGGGCTTACGGTACAGAGAATTGCTGAGGTGACCATCCTTGATGGAGATGCGTGTGCCCAAGAATGCAATCGATTTTGGAGAGTAGTTCATGATGGTGGGATGGAAAGTGTTGATGTCATCATGTAAGTCTTTCAGTGATACTTCGACGTGAGTCCAAAGGTAGAAAATGTCATGTATCTTATGTATACCGTCGGCTGAATGTCCACTCAAGATGAATATCTCACCAAGTTCATCCCCACACCCCCACTACCTATCTTCAAGCAACTGAGCAAACTCAAACAGATCCTTGTGAACAGCAAATTACACAGTCTTCAGGAGAACAACGACCACGACAACACACAACACTGCCACAGCAACCTCTGCAAGACGTGCCGGATCATCGACACGGATGCCACCATCAAAGGTGAGAACACCATCCATCAGGTACACGGTACATACTCATTCGACTTGGCCAACATTGTCTATCATACGCTGCAAGAAAGAATGTCCCGAGGCGTGGTACATCGGCGAGACCATGCAGACGCTACGACAACGGATGAACAGACACCGCTCGACAATCACCAGACAGGAGAGTTCCCTTCTTGTCGGGGAACACCTCAGCGGTCAAGGGCAATCAGCCTCCAATCTTCACGTAAGTATTGTCCAAGCCGGCCTTCAAGACACACGACAACGCAGAATTATCGAGCAGAAACAGATAGCCAAGTTCCGCACGCATGAGGACGGCCTCAATCGGGATCTTGGGTTCATGTCACACTACTTGTAACCTCCACCATTTGGCCTGGGCTTGCAAAATCCGACTAACTGTCCTGGCTTGAGACAATTTACATCTTTTAGCCTGTGATTATCCCTCTCTACATTCGCATTGTCTGTACTTGTAAAGACTTGTTAACCTGTAAAGACTCGCATTCCAACCATTATATTGCATTTCAGTCTTTGTTTTTGTGTGCCTTGTTTGTGAACCGAACTCTCCACTCACCTGATGAGGGAGCAGCGCCCCAAAAGCTCGTATGCTAAATAAACCTGTTGGACTTTCACCTGGTGTTGTGAGACTTCTTACCGTGAGCATTATGAGAGACAGACACATTGTGCTTAGTCAGAGACTTTTTCCGATGGTGTAAGTGTCAATTACAAGGGGGCACAGGTTCAAAGTGTGAGGGATAATGTTTAAGGGAGATGTGCGGGGTAAGTTTATAAAGCAGTGTGGTGGGTGCCTGGAACGCGCTGCCAGAGGAGGTAGGAATGGCAGGTTTATTAGTGACATTTAATACGCATCGGGATGAATGCATGAATCGGAAAGGAATAGCTGGATCAGGGCGAGTAAGGGCAGACATTTTTTATTTAGTTTAGTTAGGACATCATGATCGACACAGGCTTGGAGAGCCGAAGGGCCTGTTCGTGTGCTGTACTTTTGTTTGCTCTTTGCTTTTTTTTTGTTCTTACTGTGCATTGCTCACTCAAATCAACCTATTCATGGGGATATGCAGCTTGAAGCTTTTTCTGCCATAGCCCTCTTTAAAACAAACCCCAGCCCAGGCTTGTCACTGTGGTGATCAGGACTGATCCGTGGTATGTGACGGGGCAAATAAGCTTCATATTTATGGTTTCTCTTCACCTTTCCTCCTCTCAGTGTCTCGCAAATTCCTTATTCAGCAGCTGACTGAGTGCTAGCTTTTAGATAACTGGACGATTCATTGGCTGTGCTTGATCGTAATCCGTGGCATACCATGGAGGAGAGCGTCGACGTGGAACTGTCTCAGAATGACCTATTGCATTTCCATCCTCTTCTATGTGGTCTGGCTGTGCTGTGCATGGGATGAAACATTCACTCAATTTGTAATGGAGGAGGGAGTGCAGTTGGGTGCTCGTCACGTTGTGAAAGTGTGTGCAAAGGAGCTGGAGAGTTGGAAGTGGGTCTTGGGACACAGGATCAACTTTGGTCGCACTGAATGGTGCAGCTAACTCGAAGTGCTGAATGGCCTACTCCTCTTGTTTCCTATGTTTCTATACCATGTTGAGTTATTGCTGAGCGAATCGGGTGGATAGATTTGCCAATATTAACAGTGATTCCCACATGGTTGGTGCGATGAATGGATAGGTCCGTTGTTATGTCTCCAACTGTCATGTCAGAATAGTTGGCGACGGCGCAGCAACTTAGTTGTTCACTTTTTAGCCTCACTTAAATTCAATGTAGGGAACTTATTTATCTCCCTAATGGCATACAACTTTGCCATAACGTTCAGAAAATGCATTTTTATCCTTTTCACTGAACTAACACTGAAAGGAGAAAATAATGGTAGCAATGATTGAAATAAATTATTTTATTGCCTTTGTAATGATCTCAATATGTTCAATAAATGAAACTAACATTGAAGTTGACGTAATCCAATCAATTTGATTAATTACTGTACATATCAAAAAATGGTGATGTAGCCGAATGGTCTTGTTCAATTAATGCAATGAACATCAACGATGAGATAATTTAATTGTGTCTCTGGTGGCAACATACACAAAAATGGGTACATAGAATCATCTCGATTGCTCACATAAAATGCATACCCCACCAAGAGGTCCTGCATATGCTGTTTCCTACGCTGCATTGGCAGTCATCACTGTCCCAAGTAAAGTGTTGACAATGTTTTTTTTATTATCCCATTCAAAACAAGACATTATGTAAAGGAATCCTTTACTGCAGAAGGATTGAAGTTCGACTATAGTCTGTGAAACAGTTGTTAGAACCCGTCTCGAATGCTGTACTAAGATCTGAGCAATCATCCTCAGAAGGATATCTGCTGCTGGAAGTCGTGCATTGCATAGAAACTAGTGGATACCAGAACTTAAACGATTAAATTCTGCTGAATATGTTCTTTAAACGGGGGTTCTAATTTGTTGGAGATAGAAACTATGTATTGATCAAAATCATTTCTGTGAAATTAATCAATGGATTCGTGATGATGGAGAGGAATAGGATAAAAGAACATTGATGACAGAAACTTAAAGTTAAAACAATAACGCTCTGGAATTTTGACAGAATGAATAATAGTTACAGGAATTATCACGGATTTATGGAAATGAAAACTATAAACTTTAATCCAGGTTGGTTTTTCGAGATGAAATTGTAATATGTCCAGTTATGAGGTTTCGATTGAACCATTGGAAATAATAATTATAAATGAGGCGAATCATCAGCTTTCATTGGTTCAAGGTAATTGGCGTGCATATGGGAGAAAAACATTTTATTTCATTCCAGATTGCAGGCTTTGATAACATAACATCCTAGCTGATAGGCGGCGAAAAGAAACATTGATTGATACCAGCGGGCGATTTCATTACAATTGGGTAACTGGGGCATATATACAGGGTTATGATGTCAGATATTAATTTGATTGAATAGAAATCCAGGTGTTGGAGCGAATGCGCAAGTACTGTTTCTTTTCCCTAGCAATGTACTCATTGGTGCTCAGCAAAGTCTGAGCATTATCATTTGAAATGTTGTGCAGAATGCAGAACTCCTAATAATTTATTCGAAACCTGGTTCACCATCACACAGAAATATCTCCAGATAATTTCGACCAATTCAAAGGGCGGAGGAAATAGTTTTATTTCACCCAAGAATTGAACAACTAATCAGAAACTAAAGGGAGTGGTGAATTAATTTAATTGCCTTTTCTCGTGATTTTCCTATGTCCTTCTTCCCTCCATATGAAGTAACACATTCAAAGTTTAATTTGGTTTCCAGAAGTGTGTCTGACCTGCCTTAAAATAATTTGAAACTTAATCCCTACTTGTTTCGATTAAATCACGAAACAAAGTAAGATTTTCCAAGTCATCTTCATTGCATTATTGATTTTCTCTCATGAATAAACTTGTGAATAGATCTTATTGCCAAATAACAAGATTTATGAAGGAAATTTGCAGTCCAGCTAACTGGATGTGAAATTTCGTGCGTAACCGAAAAACAATTCTCGATCTAATGAGAATCTGTTCGAAATCAGCATTCATCAGGAGTTACAAATTCCATTTCACTTGTTTACATCTCACGGCTTCTACCATACATTCCGAATCTAACCTCAGGATATCGGTTTATATCTCAATGTTATTCTTATCCATTTCATTCATGTGGTCACTCCTCCTGCACCTGTACTTCTTCCGTTATTGGTCCCATACTTGTCACACTGAATCATTGAATGATAGAACCCCTTCAGTGCAGAAGGCGGCCATTCGGCCTATCGACCACAATCCCCCCCAGACGCTGCTCCCATAACCCCACATATTTACTCTGCTACTCCCCCTGACATTAGGGTCAATTCAGCTTTCCGAAACAACCTAACCCGTACATCTTCAGACTGTGGGAGGAAGCCGGAGCACGTGGAGGGAAGTCATGCAACACGGGGAGAACGTGCAAACTGCACACAGACAGTGACGCCAGGCCGAAATTGAAACCAGGCGCTGTGAGGCAGCAGTACTTACCACTATTCCACCGTGCCGACCACACTCGGTTTATTTATTATATTATTCATTTGTCGGATGTAGTCTTCGCTGGATGAGTCAGCCGGTATTTCTCATCCCTAGATGCCCATTGGAAGGTGAGCTAATTTATTGCCCCTCTGCTATTATGGAGGTAATTTCCGGATATTGACAGTGAAGGGACGACGATACATTACTAGTTAGGATGGTCAGTGTCTTGAAGGTGAACCTCCGGACGGTGGTGGTTCCAGGTACCTGCGGCTCTTATCCTTCTGCATTGTAGCGAGCGTGGGTTGTGTTAGGTGTGGCCTTCTCTGCTGTATCACATGAAATGCATGTCCTTCTCCCCAGCTGGACACTGTCCTTAGATTTAATTTTTCTAATTCGCGTGGGCTGCTCAAAAACTCGTTGAAGATGGAAAGATTCTGAGCGGAAATTGCTTTTCTCTTTCATATGAAAGTTCTATTTATTTGTATCAGGTCAAAAAGCTCAGTTTTCAAAACTCATTAATTATCGAACCATAAATCTGAATTCAATCCAGAAGGATCACGTTGTGGTATTCAACTGGCCCCATTTGCACCAGTGAACTTTGATGTTGTTCACTACGCTTTTGCATGAATTTCCGTGCAAGGACTAACAATGTGCTCCTCTGTATACTCTTGTTTTTCGCTGTGGCACTCTGGAATTATAATCAGAGTGCAAACGTTCTATACTCTATTCCTTCAATTTGACTTGAGCTCCCATAGTGAGATTGGGATTGCGCTATAATGAGTTTGCGGGTTGTGTTATTTTCAAATAGAACGAGTACTCTGAAGTGATGTAATTATATCTGATCTCAATTGATTAAATCCATGGCTCTGTTACGTGATTCCAAAGCAAACACAGAACAGAATTACACTGTAGAACATGCGTCATCTCCTTCGGGTGAGAACAGTATTCCTCTTTACTCCATTCTGCCATCCACGAGTGGCTGGTTAATTGGGTCAATGGTCTGTGTTGAACCTTGCTCATGAAGGCTGACTGTTGGTAAATTAATGCAATTTAAAAGATAATTAGATTGAATACTGGTCACAGGTCGAGTCACGTCAATACAGGCTTCCAAAACCCTAATTTATTTTTACAATTAGTTTCAAGTTCAGTCGTCCAAAATGCTACAGATTTGGACTTTTCTTAGACCTTTCAATTTATTATCTGAAATCAAACCGTACCACTTATTTGCGCTCTTAATTTAATCACACGAAGTTAAATCCTTTGAACATATTGCAATTTCCACAATTTAACGTGGTTAGGTTCCCAATGATTTTGATGAGTATTTTGTATTCAAGAGTTCTGCTCAGTCTTTGTCAACTCGGTTTTGATAACGGTGTCAAATTCTAGCATTTCTAATAACAAGGATGGGATATAGGATGAGAGAAATAGAAGGGCTTCATTGACCTCGTCCATCTGGTTTGACATTTAATTCCATCCCGAGCATATGCAAGGAACGTCGGAATGATGCTGTCCACTGCATTCTGAGACCCACAATCAGTAACATGCATCCATGCTCTCTCTCTAGCTCACTGACTCACATTTTCTCAAAGCTATCCTTGCCCCCTCTTAAATCTCATTCTTCATCTCATCTGATGCATTAATAAGCAACGTCTTTCTCTTGATTTCAGTTCTGATTAAATGCAATTACCAACAACTTACTGAAAGCAACAAGCATCCGGAGCTATCATACTTTCCCGCTCCTCTGAACCCATGATTATTTCTAATACCGTCCGTTGTCAAGAATTCATTCTACCCTCTCTCCTTCCCGTCACTGTGGCAGAACGTTTTGCACTTAGAACAATATTTAGTTAATCCCGTTCCCTCCTCACCTCAAAAAATTTCGAGCTCTATATTATGCTGAACTCTTCTTCCATTACCCCAATATCCGTTCTCTATTCCTTGGGCAGGAGTTTTCTTTTCCTGGTTCGACTGATACTTTCACGCGTCGTCATTCTTCTCCCATTACTTGCAACCCACCCTCTGTCCTCCTCTCTGCTCTTCATCCTTTCATTGAAAACTGCCGGCGCGGCACTGGCTGGCTCAATTTTCCCGTCCCTCACACCCACATTAAAATGTCTCCTTCTGGACTTCCTGCACTCGTTCTCTTGGATCCAAAGTTGCCCTTATGATAGCACCTGCTGAAAGGGTCGCGGCATTGTTCTCTGGTCTTCTGGCCTTTAACTGATATAGACTGAGCGCCCATGATCCAGTGAAGCCGAGTGTAAGCTGGAGGAACAGCACCTCATCTTCCCTTTAGGCCGATCACAGATATTCCCTTGCCCCGTCTCTGCATTCCAATGGACAACGAGCTCCGTAACACCTTGGCCCAGTTCTCCATGATGCCTAACTCCTGTTAGTTTTCCCAGGCAATTTACTTTGCAAGACATTTTGTCTTTCGAGCTTGTTCTCACTCTCACATGTCCAGCCTGGGTCAGCTGCAATAATTTAGTGAATCCTTGTGCAAGCTGGAAGAACGGCACCTCATTATCCATTGACACTTATCACACGCCTTAGGACTCGACATTAACTTTAACAAAATTAAATGCATCTTAAACCACTCTTTTTGTTCAATATCCCATACTTTGCTGTCTCAGTGCAAAACCTTTAATTTCCCCATTCCTCTGTCTTTTGTTTTCAATGTTCCTAAAATGTGTTGCAATCTCTCCAAGTTGCAGTTTAGTATCTAGCTCATTCGCCTTCTCTTTTGTTCTGAGGAGGAGTCAAATGGACTGGAAATATTAAATCCTCTTTCTAATCCTTCGGATGCTATCAGACCTATTGAGTTCTTCCAGAATCCTCTGCACTGTTTCAGATTCCCGCAGCCGCATTTTATGTTTATTCAATTTTAATCGTCGTTATGCAGTAACATCTCAGAAGGTCTCTCCATAATATATGGTTACTAACTGTTTCTATTGATTACCATTTCTCTCTCTTTCTTACAGTTAATTTGGTGGCGATTGTGGTCATCTCCCGAGGAGGATGTGGTTTCGCCAGATGTATCTCACGATACCGAGTCTTCATGGCAGTGACAGATCTCCTGGCCATTATCACTGCTGTGATAATGAACCGTATTCCTGCAATTTATTTCCTCGGTAGTTTATTGTCTATTACTCCTGTCTGCAGTCTCAGCATTGCTCTAATATATTCAGCAAGGGACAGTTCTATATGGTTTACAGTCTCTTTCACTTTTGATCGATTTGTGGCAACACGTTGCCAGAAACTTAAAACAAAATATTGCACCAGCAACGGTGGTTATTGGATCAGTGTGCACGTTGGGTGTTTTACTTAACGTCCCCTGTTACTTTA
This sequence comes from Mustelus asterias, assembly GCF_964213995.1. Taxonomy (NCBI): domain Eukaryota; kingdom Metazoa; phylum Chordata; class Chondrichthyes; order Carcharhiniformes; family Triakidae; genus Mustelus; species Mustelus asterias. The sequence goes on along the minus strand of NW_027590122.1, from coordinate 1,253,801 downwards.
TGCAGATATATATAATTGGCTATATCCCCTGGTATTGCAAACAGAAGGATGTACGTTATACTTCACAGTTATAGACAGCATTTGATTGGTTCAACCGCTTTATAACTCCCTCTCTCCCATTCTTTCTGATTCTTCTGTTCAATTTCCTCACTGTCAGATACATTCTGGCTGCATGCAGATCAAGAAAAAGACTCCGAACCCACGTCAGTGGAGAAAATAGGAATGACAAAGAGATGGAAAGCAGGAGAAAGTCCATCATTTTACTATTTGCTATCTCGGGTAGTTTCATCCTATTGTGGATGACGTATGTTGTGCAGTTATTTTGTCATCGATTTCTAAAGAATTATAAAATAAATGGATTTAGCGACCATAAGTTTATTTTTAATGAAAGTGGAAACATGCTTCAGATGTGAAGCTGCTGCACGAATCCATTTATTTATGCAATAACGCAGAGCAAATTTAGAGAGCAGTTGAAACGTCTGTTGACAATTCGCTGAGTTATAATCGGTAAATTGTTTAAATAATGAAAGCAATATATACGAAATCATTTGTAGATTGCACAGGAACGCTGAGTTGCTTTATACGTGGGGAATAAAGATTGTTTGCACGATGTCTGTTTTTAACTGCTTTTTGGCAAGTTTATACCTTTTTGTACCAGACACATAAACACACATTCTAGTTCACGAAAAGAAACATTCTTAAACCAGAGTCACAAACATCCCAATTTATTGACAAATAATCCTACACTGGTAGACAGATACACATCACAATTATTTGGCAGGTAATCCTATCGTTGCCAGGGATACAAAAATCCTACCTTACTGACGGACGATATTCCTCCACTAGATTGGTTACTAGAATAATTTCATAGCGATTGGAATTCCGATGTCACTGAGAAATATATCACAACCTACTGACAGTTGTTCATTCTGTAACTGAGAGAAAAAAACATTCCAATTTATTCCAAGACATCTTGCTGGACCAGAAAAAAAAGCATTCAAATTTAATAACAGCTGAACATCCTGCCCAGGTGTACACCATTGTAATGGGCAGATAGGTGATCTCCTTGTGCCAGTCACCTAAATCTTCCAAATTACGGTCAAGCAAACTTACTGTGCCAATCAGGCAAACATCTCGAACAACTGCCAGGTCCACTCGCTCTACCAGGGACGACCACAACCATATTTTGATTGGTGATCGCCTCTGCCAATCACACAAACATGCAAATTTACTTGACAGATCAACATCATAATCTCTGCAGTCATGTCCAATACAGTTATGGACATTATGGACATGGTCCTGGAAATTAAAAAAAAGACGAATCGGCAGCATAGTCTCAAAAACATTTCCCGCGTCTCAATGAAGGATGACCCCAGCACATCAGCGTAAATTTGTAGCTCTGAAGAACTTGACGCCATCTTAAGCCATTGGTGCTAAGATGATGATCCAACTCTGCATTCTTCTGATATCTTAGCTTGGTCATCGCCACTTCCAATATATGTTTCTTACACTTCGTTATTTTTATTATTTAAAAATTTAGCCGAAATGTATTCAGATTAATTAAATTAGTCACACACAAATATATGTATAATCGCTCCATGATCTTGCTTCACAGTATAACACAGTAATACTTCCTGAAATGTGTTTTCTTCATTATCTCGCAAAGGCATAATTTAATAATTCTGTCATGGGTTTTGCTGCCAATCATTAATAGTGCCTAGCAACTCGTAGAGAGCCAACTTCTTGGAAGACTGGATTCGATATGGTTTTGGTGCACTGACGATGGTGTTTGGAAATAAGTTTCCGGATTTTGACCTTGAGTGACTGAAAAGAAAGGACATTCAAGTCAGCCATGAAGGATGAATTGCCAGCAGTTTTGTCCCCATGTGTCTGTTTACTTTGACCGTCTGCAGCTAGTGCTGTTCAGCATCAGATATCTGATACAACCATGGTTAATGTTAATGCCATTGAACATAGAATCATAGGAGATAATAATGGAATCCCTGCAGCCCAGCTGCAGGCCACTGGGCCCATCATGCCTGCACCGACAACATTCCCAACAAGGCCCTATCTCCATATCCCCAGGTATTTACACTGCCATTCCGCCTGACGTGAAGGTGCAATTCAGCATGGCAAAGCAACTCAACCTACACATCTTTGGACTGTGAGAGGAAACCAGAGGAAATCCACGCAGACACGGGGAGAATATGCAAACTTCACACAGACAGCGACCCCATGCCGTAATTGAACACGGGTCCCTGGCACTGTGAGGCGGCATAACTGACCATGGTGCCACCATGCCGCCCGAAATCATGGGGAGATTGATTTGCTCCTATTGCATTGATCATTGGCTGAAAGTTTCTTGGCGCAAATAATCAGCTCCGGGCACAATGTGGTTCAAGTCTTTTGTGAATAGACAAGCAATATTTCATTATCTGAGGATGCATTCCAACCAAACTAGCTATGTCTGTACCGTGAACATTCTAAAACCACTTTGCACCCACTTAATTCGTGTAGCAATGAAGCTTTGAAGCGACAGTTATAGGATTTCTATTGTTATGGATGCACACACAACTTCTGAAGCATTGTATGAAATCAATGTAAGGGTTTAAAATATTTGCAACATAAATCAATGAATAGTTGACAATGTCCAGTTAATTATGCAGTTGTCATGCATGATCGATTAACTTTTTTTTTCTTAAAAGGCACCTGCACTCCATACGGCCTTTATTTTTATATATTGACGTGTGTATTCTGCATTGATGGAAAAAAAATGAACTTGAAGGATTCGCCCCACGTTTTCTGACGGCAACAATAGGAGATGCAGTCAGTAAAGGACGTGAAACGTGTATTGAAATATATACCAAGATAACCAACGATGCTTTTTGATAATAATGAACATAATCCAGTAAATTAAGACAAGAGAAGAGAATGCCACGATACATATATGGTAGTTTCAACTAATAAATGAATTATTTTATTTAAAAACCCAGTCTGCAGGTGCAACAGGTGGTCAAGAAGGTAAATGGGATGTTGGCGTATATCGCAAGGGGGATAGAATATAAAAGCAGAGATGTCTTGCTGCATCTGTACAGGTCATTGGTGGGGCCGCAGCTGGAATACTGTGTGCAGTATTGGTCCCCTTATTTGCAGAAGGATATATTGGCCTTGGACGGAGTGCAGCGAAGGTTCACCAGGTTGATACCAGAGATGAGGGGTGTTGATTATGAGGAGAGACTGAGCAGATTGGATTTGTACTCGTTGGAATTTAGAAGGCTGAGGGGGGATCTTATGGAGACCTATAAGGTAATGAAAGGACTGGATAGGGTGGAGAACGAGAGACTCTTTCCACTTAGAAAGGAAGCTAGAACTAGAGGGCACAGCCTCAAAATAAAGGGGGCTCAGTTTAGGACAGAGTTGAGGAGGAACCTCTTCTCTCAGAGGGTGGTGACTCTCTGGAATTCTCTGCCCACTGAAGTGGTGAAGGCTACCTCGTTGAATATGTTTAAATCACGGATAGATGGATTCCTGACCGGTAACGGAATTAGGGGTTATGGGGATCAGGCGGGCAAGTGGAACTGATCCACTTCAGATCAGCCATGATCTTATTGAATGGCGGGGCAGGCTCGAGGGGCTAGATGGACTACTCCTGCTCCTATTTCTTATGTTCTTATGTTCTATTCATCCAAGTATGAAAAGCGGATCCAGTGAAGCAATAAGAATTGTTGTGAGACAAGATGCAATTGCGCATCTTTTTGTTTCCTATTCTAACAAAGTGGGAACAGTTAGAATAAACCTATGATCTGGAATTTAGATTCCAGCGATTTTTAGCCGACAATTGTTATTGCGTTACCAGCATCACATTTGCGAAATGGTTGTACAAATTCAATTGAATCAATCCTGGGCCCAGATATAATTCAAGGATCTTGGAAACAAGCTGGGTCTCTTTCAGCAATCTATGAGAAATAATTTATTCTGCAGAGGTTCCAATCAAGTAGGAAAATTAAAATGTGTTTATTGTTCCTTTTTCGTGAAGCATCTTGCCAAAGTATGTCAGGGAACCACAGTCTGTACAGTTACTGTATAGTTCAGGGTGTTGTAGGGAAAGGCATAGCGGTGGAAAAATTATGAAGCATCTGGACAGGAGATCCAGAGATTTTAACCAAAATATGCCGGTAAAGGCAAGGTCTTGCTTGTCTCATTCACGGGTCACTTTTGAGCATGAGACAAACGAAATCCATGGAGCAAGACGTGATGGATTTAGATTCAGAAAGGATGATATCCTTGGTAGGAGAATTAAGAACCAGGGGACAGTCTCAGAAAATGGTCCACATTATTTAGGATTGAAATGAGGAAACATTTCTTCAAACAAAAAGTAGTTAAAGTGGCTGAGTTAAATCAAGAAAGAAATAAACAATGCCTTAGATTTTAATTACATCAATGGAGACCAAAACTGTACACAATACTCCATTTGTGGCCTTACCAGCACCTGAAACAGGTGAAACATAACCTCCTTTTTTTAGCAATGAAAGACAACATTCAATTTGCCTGCCAACCATGTTCTGCGATCCATGCGCAAGGATGCCCAGGTGCCGATGCACAGCAGCATGCTGCAATTTTTACAATTTAAGTAATAGCCCATTTTGCTGTTATTCCTACCATAGAATCATAGAAACCCTACAGTGCAGAAAGAGGCCATTTGGCCCATCGAGTCTGCACCGACCGCATCCCACCCAGGCCCTACTCCTTTATCCCTACACATTTAGCCGCTTATCCCTCTAAACTACGCATCTCAGGACACCAAGGGGCATTTTAGCATGGTCAATCAACCTCACCCGCACATCTTTGGACTGTGGGGGGAAACTGGAGCACCCAGAGGGAGGCCACGCAGACACGAGGAGAATGTGCAAACTCCACACAGACAGTGACCCAAGCCGGGAATTGAACCCAGCACCCTGGAGCTGTGAAGCAGCAGTGCTAACCACTGTGCTACCGTGCCGCCCCTTAATACCGTAATGGATGACCTCGAAGTTACTGCTAGACTCTTACCCACTCCGTTAAACTACCTACAATCCCTTTGTACACTTTCAGTGTCCTCTGCACATTTTGCTCTGCCACTCATCTTAGTATCATCTGCGAACTTTGATACACTACATTTGTTCCCCAACTCCAAATCATTCTATGTACATTGCAAACAATGGTCGTCCCAGAACTGATCCGTTCGGTACAGCACGATTCACTGATCGTCAACCAGAAGAACAACAATTTACCCCCACTATTTGTTTCTTCTTAATTAACCAATCTCCATCCATGCTAATACATTCTCCATGGCGCCGTGCACCATTATCTCAAGCATCAAACTTTTGTGCGCCTCTTTGTCTAATGCCTTCTGGAAATCCAAACACATCACATCCACCGGTTCCCCATTGTAACCCGCGCTCGCAATGTCCTCAGAAAATTCCAGTAACTCTGTTAAACATGACCTGCCTTGCATGAACCCATGCTGTGTCTTCCCAATGGGCCAATTCATATTCAGATGTCTCGTTATTTCTTCCTTGATGATAGATTCAAACATTTTCCCCAGACATTAAGTTAAGCTAACCGGCCTATTGTCACCCACCATTTGTCTACCTCATTTTCGAAACCGCGGTGTCACATTTGCTGTTTTCCAATCTACACGAACCGCCCCAGTTTCCAGCGAATTTGTTAAATTACCATCAGTGCATTTGCTCGTTGCCCCGCCATTTCTTTTAATACCCTGTGATGCATTTAATCAGCGTCAGGAGACTTGTGTGCCTGTATTTAACTTGCCCAACACTACTTCTTCAGCGATGATGATCCTTCCGAGGTCCTCACCTCACATTGCCTCCATCAATTTTTGGCATGTTTTTTGTGTCTTCCACTGTGACGACCGACACAAAATGCCTGATCAATGCCGCGGTCATTTCATAGAATCATAGAATCATAGAAACCCTACAGTACAGAAAGAGGCCATTCGGCCCATCGAGTCTGCACCGACCACAATCCTACCCAGGCCCTACCCACTAATCCACGAATCTCAGGACACTAAGGGGCAATTTTAGCATAGCCAATCAACCTAACTCGCACATCTTTGGACATTATTTGGGCATTATTAAATCCCCTTTCTCATCCTCTAAAAGACCAATGTTTACCTTCGCCAATCTTTTCAGTTTTATATACTTGGAAAACATTTGCTATCCGTTGTTTTTTTTATTTTCACTCTCACTCTCATGATGTATCTTAATTTTATTTATAGCTTTTTTTCGTGGCATTCTGTTGACCTTTAAAGATTTCCCAATCCTCTAGTTTTCCACAAAGATTTGCCACTTTGTGTGCATTTCCTTTCAATTTGTTCCCCTCTTTAATTCCTGAGACGTCCATGGCTGATAATATTTTTTTCTGCGGTACTTCCTTATCGCTGCTAGAAACTTTTGCTGAGCACTGTAAAAACAAATCACTTTGAAAGTCCTCCACTGTTCTTCAATTGTACCTCCACGAAGTTTTTGCTTCCAGTCTACCATAGACAACTTGTCCCTCATCCCATTGTAGTATCCTTTGTTTAAGCACGAGATACGGGTATTGGATTTGAGACTCTCATGCACCATCTATAATTTAAATTGAATCATACTGTGACCTCTCCTACCGCGACGATCCATCACTGTAAGATCATTTATTATGGGATAAAAACAATTTACTATGGATGCTGGAATCTGAAACCAATTTCGAAAATGCTGGAAAATCTCAGCAGGTCTGGCTCGCGTCTGTAAGGAGAGAAAAGATCTGACATATCTTGTTAAAAAATGTGGGAAGTAGGAGATATTTATACTGTAGGGTGAAAGGATGTAAGATGAGCCATAGCCACAAAAACAAGGGGGAAGGCTCCGAATGGCAGTCCATAGAGAGAATAGAATTTGTGAGTGGCCAAACAACAGGGAAGCTGAAATCAGAGGGTAATCTGTGACAGATGAAGATTTGGAGGGGGGGGGGGGGGCGGTGGGAGATGGCTGGGAGAGAGGTAAAATTGAGAAAAAGGGATTAAGGGAAACCAAAGGGGAAGAAAGGATAATGAAAGGAATGATCGTTAACTATTCCTCCCTCATTACATAGGACCAGATCGAGGATAGCTCAGTCCCACGTAGGTTTCAGTAAAAATGCCGTGCCATTATTACATGGGTTATGTAGATATAACTGAATTGACAGCCTGTTTATGGATCTCAAAGAGAGTGCATATGCTTCTGTGAGGGGAAGTTTTGCATGACATAATCAATCAGAGCAAATGGTCGATTCTAATGTACAATATGCAGCAGATCGTACCGTTTTTAACGGCTAAATAACATTAATATTATACTCACTGGATATTTTGCTGCATTAACTAACTCCTCTCTGAATTTATTCTGAGTTCCAGCATAAATAAAGGGATTGATGCAGGAGCTCAGTAACTGAAGCATGAATCCGCTTTCGTCAAGAACAGAATTTGATTCACTGAAGGTTGTACCTGCGCAGTAACTAACGTTTGCAATCCGCACATAGAGGAATGTTATAAAAACTAATAAATATAGCAGGATGAAACTACCAGATATGGCAAAGAGTAAAACAATGGATTTTCTCCGCTTCTCCATCTCTGGGTCACTCTGATTCTCTCCATTGTTCTTGGTCCGGAGTCTCCTGCGCGCTCTGTTGGCCGCTACTATGTACCTGACAGTCAGAGCATTGAGCAGTAAAATCAGAATGAATGGAAGACAAGGCGTTAAAATGTGGTGAATCCAGTCATATGCGGCCCATGCACGTGACGTATAAAATATTAATTTAATGCTACAGAACCAGGGTGTGTTGTTAATTGTGTACAATGGTTCATAAATAAAATATAGGAAGGTATTTTTCAAACAGCTCAGGGTACAAACAATGCCTATCACACGGCCTGCCGTCTTCACGTTACAATAATTTGTTTTCAGCTTCTGGCAACAAATTGCCACAAATCGATCGAAGGTGAATGCGACTGTTAACCAAACCGAACTGTCTATGACTGCATAGTTTATGACAGACCTGAAACTGCACACTGGCGTAATGATCAAGAAACTAACTGGGAAATACATTCCAGCAATCCGGTTTAATATCACAGCGGTAACCATGATGAGCAAATCCATCACCGCCATGGATAGCAGGTAGTAAGTGATACATCTGGAAAGTCCGCATCTCTCTCGGGACAGGATCACAATCACTGACAAGTTCGCTGTAACAAGGACACAGATATAGAAGCAATGAGAGAAAGTGGGAGGTGTACTAACCTTTGACGTCTCGAACGAGAAATGCTCAAATAATTGTCTATATCTGCAAACCTCCTGTGAATTTTATACATTTGGCGCACGATAGCAAGAAAGCAAGTGTTGCTGGCACTTGTTTCTGTTTTTAATGAAATCATTCACATTAAAAATATGGTAAATAAAATCGGCCAGTACAATGTTGCAATATAACATAAACCAGACGAGGAAAGCAAAATAAAACGATTAAACCAAATGTGGGAGAACTGGAAAAGAGAAAACAAATAACTTCACCAATCGTATAAGATATTCAAGGCATTAAAAATAAAGTTCAAAAAAAGTAAAGTATATTTACTCGTCACAAGCAGACTTATATTCACACTTCGATGAAGGTGCTGTGAAAATCCCCTCGTCGTCACACTCGAGCTGAGTGAGAATTTAACATGGCCAATTCACAAAACCTGCACACCTTGGACTGTGGGAGGAAACCGGAGCACGCAAAGGAAATCCACATTGAAACAGGGAGAACGTGCAAACTCACACGAACAGTGACCCAAGCCAGGAATCGAACCCGGGTGACTGACGCAGCAGTACTAACCACTGTGCCACCGAGCCAACAGTAAGAAATACAACATTCAACAATAAAAGTGTAAGCTAATAAGAATGCAGGAAAAAAATCAGTTGAGAACTAAATTTATAATTCTGAAGATCTAAAGCTCTTTTATCAAATCATTTACTTCAAAAAAAGGACTTTTACTGTTGGACAATCTGGCAACGAAAATGGTTGAAAAGCGAAGAAACGAATGCAGGGAATGATTTCTGCCTTTGCAGAGGGTGCTTGAGGAGGACATGGAGATAATTTCTTGCTTTTCTTCAGAAGTCACAGAGGATTCCAGTTGTGGACGTGAACCAAAACACTCAAAGCAACTGATGTCTCATTTTTGGAAAGAAGTACCTCCGTCAACGCAACCCTCCTCAGTATTGTGCTCTGTCACAGGATAAATGATCAATTAGTTTAATATTGAAAATTGAATTCATATAAAATGAATGGGTACGGGAGATACCACCGAGAAAGCAACACATCACAAAAGGTTTTTACTTCGAATGTAAATTTTATTGCAATACCATTATTTATTAAAGATCATTAATTTACCTTGAACCACTGGCATTGTCCCACCATCTTGTTCAATTAATTGGCCTTTTAAGTGATTTCAAAGGTCAATGTTCAGGACGTGATGGTCACCCCTTCATTATTTAATTCCCTGTTGCTGGAGATTATAGTAATGCACAAGTGATACTTCTCGAGGGAAATTGGTGGCGGAGTGGTATTTCAACGGGACGAATAATCCACATGTGTCAAGTAATGCACGTTTTAATCCCAACAAGACAAATGCATCAAACTCCGAATTCGTATTAAACAGAGTGTCCACCCAGCATCAGTAAGCACCAGAAACGACAAACCCAGCTTTGCAAAATCCCCCTATGTAACTCAGGACTTCTGACAAAATTGTTACAAGTACATTAGCCTGGCATGGTGATACTCGCGGAATAATGTGTTACAGATCTGGTCTCAGCGACCACCATTAGCCTTCCTGGGTATATCCTCTTCCACCATCAGGATATAGCCAAAAGCTTTGACAGCACACCTCCAGCATCAACATGGCATCAAGTCATGACCAGAAGATTAGATAGTTTGGACAGTAGGAGCCTTTTTCCTCGAATGCTGATGGCTAGCACGAGGGGACATAGCTTTAAATTGAGGGGTGATGAATATAGGACAGATGTCAGAGGTAGGTTCTTTACTCAGAGAGTAGTAAGGGCGTGGAATGCCCTGCCTGCAACAGTAGTGGACTCGCCATCATTAGGGGCATTTAAATGGTCATTGGATAAACGTATGGATGATATTGGAATAGTGTAGGTTAATTGGGCTTTACATTGGTTTCTCAGGTCGGCGCAACATTGAGTTCCGAAGGGCCTGTACTGCACCGTAATGCTCTTTGTTCTATATTCTATAAGTAAAACATGAGGACGTAAACATCATACCAATTACGACGTACCGCCGCCACGCTCCCATCAGCTGATCAGGACTGCTTCATGGCGAACCCTCTTGGAGGAAGCATTGAGGGTGCAAAAGGTGTAGAATGCACGCCGGAATAGGGACTTCAATATCCGTCAGTAAGAATGGCTTGGTAGTACAATCACAGACCGAGCTGGCCGGGTCCAAAAGGACATAGCTTTGACCGTGACTGTGTCATGTGGTGAGGGAACCAAACAGACGGAAAAGCATACCCGACCTCATCATCACCAACCATCCTGGAACCTAAGTATCTTGCAGCGAGTTGTCATCTTCTGACTCCTGCAGCATGCTCATGGATGCAAAGCAGATGGGTACGTCAGGCGTATGATGGAACGCTGTGCACTTGCCAGGAGAACTGCAGCTCCAGCAACGCTTAAGGCACTTGAGACAATCGAGAAGACAGCAGTCTGCTTGATTGTCACCCCATTCATAAATTCACACCTTTCATTACCGTTGAACTGTGGCAGTCTTATGTTTCATCTAAAAGATGCACTGAAGGAATTCACCACAGCGCTGTTCAAAGGCAAGTGCAATACCACCTAGAAGGACAAGGCCAGCAGATACATGAACACCCGTCCGTGCCACTCACTATCCTGACTTTGAATTATATCGCCGTTCATTCACTGTCCTTGGGTCAATTTTCTGGACTTCCCGCCCTAACAGTACTGAAAGTCTATGTTATTTAAATTGGGATGTGAAATATTCAGACTTTAACTATTTAATCTTTGAGTCATTTGTGAAAAACAGATAGCCAGTGCCAATAGCACAATTATTTTATATTCAAAGAGTCCTGACAAATCACCACATTCAGTCTAAAAAATGCAGTATATCTCTAATTGCTCCAAATGTTAGTAAAGTAATTATGTTAGTGTTTATGCTCCAATAATTATATTATGAAGAATATGCCATCGTAGTGTCACGACGTAATTGATCTTAATTTACACAATGCAAGAGTAGACACAAATTGGGGACACCATGTACAGAGATGCAAGTAATTATAATTGAAAAGAACACAAATTATACCATTCAAGCTGAGAGTTGCAACGGAAGCTGAGTAGCAGTGTCATTTGTGAGGTGATGGCATTGCTAAAGGGGAAAACCTATACTCATGAATGGGGAAAAGAGTTAGTTAACATGCAAAATTAATGTCGTTAAAGAGGAGAAGCTGATTCAGTGAAATGGAAGAAGCTATATTGGTTAGAATGAAAAAAAAATCCTATTAAAGTTGTTAAACTTTCTTCTGGACCGGTGCACAAAGTAACATTACAACGGAAAAGGTTGAAAAATGAATGAGAACACTAGACCTTTTAAGGATCTTTCCTGTAACTCGTAACGATTTTCATCACTTTACCTGGAACTCCGATAGCTGCAAGAACAGGATAGTAAATGGCATACACCAGACCCTTTGCAGACTCATGCATTTTCTTCAGAATTCTTATCGTACTCTCGACTCCCCTCAAAAATCCTTATATTTCAACATGATGTCAGGCTCCAGGGAAATAATTAGTTTGTTTTAATTTAATTGGTGTTAATTGGTGGAGGCACCTGAGCGCAGCTGCTACCACAGAGTTGAAATTAAATGTTTTAAAAGTCATTGACAATGTTCTAATGTCAAATTAGGAGAGGCTTCAGTATCAATTCAAACCATTTATCCCTAAATAACTGTGGCTATGAACGCTCAATGGACATTTTCAGAGGTGAAAGTGAACATTGAGAAAAAGGAAACACTGGTGCTACACTCTCTTCATTAGCAATGCCATCACCTCACAAATGACACTGCTACTCACCTTCCATTGCAACTCTCAGCTTGAATGGTATAATTTCCTTCACAATGAGGGAAACGTTCTCGCTTCTGATTACTGTTCATCTTCAGTTTGCATCGTGACCATGCACACCCTTTATTCCTAATTGCTATGAGAGTGTAAACATACATTATTGAAGTCGATTGACTGGTCTGATCACAATGTGAGGAATGGCATTATTCTATGCTGTAAATTTGTTTAATTCTCTGCCTGTGCATTCAATGTTGTCACAGCTCAGGAAGGTTATTTTCAATGAGCATTTCATTAGTTGTGCCAGTTACTATTTTGTGTAGGAAACGTCAGGTTAGGACGGTTGCTTTCAGCACAAAATGCAGACAGGTAACTCCCATAATCTAGTATAACCACCAGTCCATAGAACCATAGAAACATAGAAAATTACAGCTCAGAAACAGGCCTTTTGGCCCTTCTTGTCTGTGCCGAACCATTTTTTGCCTCGTCCCACTGACCTGCACTTGGACCATATCCCTCCACACCCCTCTCATCTATGAACCCGTCCAAGTTTTTCTTAAATGTTAAAAGTGACCCCCGCATTGACCACTTTATCCGGCAGCTCATTCCACACTCCCACCACTCTCTGCGTGAAGAAGCCCCCCCCCCCTAATATTCGCTTTAAACTTTTCTCCTTTCACCCTTAACCCATGCCCTCTGGTTTCCCCTCCCCCCCCCCCCCCCCCCTAGCCTCAGCGGAAAAAGCCTGCTTGCATTCACTCTATGTATCCCCATCAAAATCTTATACACCTCTATCAAATCTCCCCTCAATCTTCTACGCTCCAGGGAATAAAGTCCCAACCTATTCAATCTCTCTCTGGAACTCAGCTTCTCAAGTCCCAGCAACATCCTTGTGAACCTTCTCTGCACTCTTTCAACCTTATTTACATCCTTCCTGTAACTAGGTGACCAAAACTGTACACAATACTCCAAATTCGGCCTCACCAATGCCTTATATAACCTTACCATAACACTCCAACTTTTATACTCGATACTCCGATTTATAAAGGCACCGAGTACCAAAGGCACTCTTTACGACTCTATCCACCTGTGACGTCACTTTTAGGGAATTCTGTACCTGGATTCCCAGATCCCTCTGTTCAACTGCACTCTTCAGAGTCCTACCATTTATCCTGTACGTTCTACTTTGGTTTGTCCTTCCAAAGTGCAATATCTCACACTTGTCTGCGTTAAATTCCATTTGCCATTTTTCAGCCCATTTTTCGAGTTGGTCCAAATCCCTCTGCAAACTTTGAAAACCTTCCTCACTGTCCACTACACCTCCAATCTTTGTATCATCAGCAAACCTATCCAATTTACCACATTATTGTCCAGTTCATTAATATAGATGACAAACAACAATGGACCCAACACCGATCGCTGCGGCACACCACTAGTCACAGACCTCCACTCGGAGAACCAATCCTCCACAACCACTCTCTGGCTTCTTCCATTGACAGTAAGAAGTCTCACAACACCAGGTTGAAGTCCAACAGGTTTATTTGGTAGCAAATACCATAAGCTTTCGGAGCAATGCTCCTTCATCAGATTTTATCTGACGAAGGAGCATTGCTCCGAAAGCTTATGGTATTTGCTACCAAATAAACCTGTTGGACTTTAACCTGGTGTTGTGAGACTTCTTACTGTGCTTACCCCAGTCCAAAGCCGGCATCTCCACATCATTCTTCCATTGAGCCAGTGTCTAATCCAATTTACTACCTCCCCATGTATACCCAGCGACTGAACCTTCCTAACTAACATCCCATGAGGGACCTTGTCAAAGGCCTTGCCGAAATCCAGGTCGACAACATCCACCGCCTTCCCTTCATCCACTTTCCTGGTAACCTCCTCGGAAAACTCTAATAGATTGGTCAAGCATGACCTACCACACACAAAGCCATGTTGACTCTCCCTAATAAGTCCCTGTCTATCCAAATATTTGTAGATCCTATCCCTTATCACACCTTCCAATAACTTGCCCACCACCGACGTCAAACATACTGGCTTATAATTTCCCGGATTTCTTTTGGAAACTTTTTTAAACAACGGAACAACATGAGCCACCCTCCAATCATCCGGCACCTCCCCAGTGAATACTGACATTTTAAATATGTCTGCCAGGGCCCCTGCAAGTTCAACACTAGCTTCCCTCAAGGTCCGTGGGAATACCCTGTCTTTTCCTGGGGATTTATCCACTCTGATTTGCCTCAAGACAGCGAGCACCTCCTCCCCTTTAAACTGTACAGGTTCCATGACCTCCCTACCTGTTTGCCCTATTTCCGTGGACTCCATGCCCGTTTCCTCAGTAAATACGGATGCAAAAAAACCATTTAGTATCTCCCCCATCTCTTTTGGTTCCATACACAGTCTACCACTCTGGTCGTCAAGAGGACCAATTTCATCCCTCACTATCCTTTTGCTCCTAACATACCTATAGAAGCTCTTTGGATTTTCCTTCACTCTGTCTGCCAAAGCAACCTCATGTCTTCTTTTAGCCCTCCTGATTTCCCTCTAAAGTAGCATCTTGCACTTTTTATACTCCTCGAGCATCTGATCTGTTCCTTGCTGACTGTAAATTTCATACAACTCTCTCTTCCTCTTAATCAGTGTTACAATCTCCCTCGAGAACCAAGGTTCCTTATTCCTATTAACTTTGCCTTTAATCCTGACAGGAACATACAAACTCTGCACTCTCAAAATTTCTCCTTTGAAGGCCTCCCACTTTCCATTTACATCCTTACCAGAGAACAGCCTGTGCCAATCCACACTGTAAGTTTTTCGGGCAACTCAGGCCTTTTTCATGAGCTTGGAAAAGGACTTGAACCCTAAAGAACTGTGAAAGTAGCTACACTTGACTGCAGGACTTGACCTGGTCAGTGAGCCCAGCCAGCCTGTGTGTGTGTGTGTGAAGGGGCCCAGTCCAAAAATTGCAAGCAGCCAGAAACCAGACAGACTGCTGATTCGGTTATCAGCAGCACAAAAAGAACCTCACGACATCACCAGACTAGGCCGGCAGCAAGACAATGCATCTGGTCTGGACTCAATACAGGTGATAATGGCCTTGTCCCAGAGCGAGGAGAAGCCCATTTCCCTAATGGGAAAACAATTAAACGATCTCCGATGGAACAATACAGGACAGCAAGGGACATATCACCTGGGATGGGACCATCTGGTCTCTATGGACTGTAAGATCACAGCTGCAAATAGCGAGCAAGCCTTTGTCTGTGGAAACTGCCGGTTGGAAGGGGGGCGGAGTTGGCTGGAAAAAGAATTCAAGTTTACAATATAAAAGGATGGTCACGTCGGCCATCTCTCTCTCTTTTCACTTCGGACCAGCATGACAGCACTCTCCACTCGGTCGCCTCCAGTACGCAGCCTGAAGCCACTGAGCAATTTAAACTAGGATTGTGAGTATCCCCTGGTAATTCGCGAAGTTCCCGAGATCATCATAGTGGATGAGGCTTTGGGGAAAGTGGGGGGGCTTTTGCATGCACCTTTCATAGTTTAAGACACTGGTAAACTTGTATAAAGTAAGAATTTCGAGGTGTCCGTCTTAGTATTCCTTCCATAGCTTATAGTCTTATAGAGCATAAGGCATGGTGTGTTGTTTTCCTGGTGTTTGGCGACCTTTGACCTTGATGTTTTAATAAATATATATATATATGTATATATATATATATATATCTTTGACTTCCGTTGGAGTCCGTTTTGATCTTTTCAATTTCTCACCAATGATCTCTGACTAAGTCACAATATAAATATTCCTTACCATAATTCCGGAGTCTAGAACTGAGGGTACCCTGGGGGCTTCGAAACCACCCACTCAGGAAAGGCTGCCAGGTAGTGGATAGGCAGCAGTTTCCTTTTCTCTCTCTTGGGAGCGCTACTCTAGTGAAGTAGACGCAAGGTGGCCATTGTTTCATCGGCAAGAGAGAGAATCACTCGGGCATTGGTGGGGTTTGGGTGACGGAGAACCCAACCTAAAATAAGCCCAGTGGAGTTAAAAAGAGGGATCCCGCTACAGTGTCAAATTGAAAGAAAATACATATAAAGTGGCAAAGATTAGTGCGAATTGGGAAATCTTTAAAGGTCAGCAGAAAGCCACGAAAAAAGCTATAAAGAAAGGTAAGATGGATTATGAGAGTAAGCTCGCTCAGGATATAAAAACAGATCGCAAAAGTTTCCACAAATATATGAAACGAAAAACAGTTGCTAAAGTAAAAGTTTGTCCTTTAGAGGACGAGAAGGGGGATGTAATAACTGGAAATGAGAAAACGGCTGAGGTACTTTGTGTCGGTCTTCATAGTGGAAGACACAAATAACATGCCAAAAATTGATGACAGGAAGGCTATGGCAGGTGAGAAACTAGAAGCTATCATTCTCGCGAAAGAGGTTGTGTTGGGCAAGTTAATGGGGCTCAAGGTAGACAAGTCTCCTGGTCCTGATGAAATGCATCCGAGGGGACTAAAAGAGATGACGGAAGAAATAGCAAATGCCCTCGTGGTAATTTACCAAAATTCGCTGGACTCTGTGGTGCTTCCCGCAGATTGGAAAACAAACAACAAATGTGACACTTCTGTTTAAAAAAAGAGCTAGACAAACCGCAGGCAACTATAGGCCAGTTAGCTTAACGGCTGTAGTCGGGGAAATGCTTGAATCCATCATGAAGGAAGAAATAGCGAGACATCTGGATATAAATTGTCCCATTGGTAAGGCGCAGCATGTGTTCATAAAGGGCAGGCCATGTTTGACTAATTTGGTGGAATTCTTTGCGAATATTACATGTGCAGTGACAATGGGGAACCTGTGGATGTGGTGTATCTGGATTTCCAGAAGGCATTTGACAAGGTGCTGCACCAAAGACTGCTACAGAAGATAAAGGTGCACAGTGTTACGGGTAATGTATTAGCATGGACAGAGGATTGGTTAACGAACAGAAAGCAAAGAATGGAGGTAAGGGGATGTCTTGTCCTTCGAAAATACAGAAGGCACAAAATTGAATGGTGCTGTCCATGGGGACTTTTTAGATGGCTGCAATGGAAATTGCAGATGCTGCACACTGCTGCCACTGTGAGAAAAAGGTGGAGGCACTGAATGCTGATGTATATGGATGAATTACTTTTCCTGTTGATGTCAAACTTGTGTGTTGTTGGAAACACAGTCGTCATCGGATCGTGCTTGTTCAGTAAACAGAGGAGAGCTACCAATCCTTCAATACCATTGTGCCATGATTGATCCGCTGTACAAACCCAGCTTTCTGCCATCCTTTCAAACACAAGGTGCCCCTTGCTATTTGAGCGGTTTCAAAAGTGATAGTTTATCTTTCACTGTCTTTTCATGCTTATTCAACCCCCTCATTTTTTTTGTCTGCACAGTGTATTACGTTATTGGCTGTGTAGAGAGCAATCTCAGCTGTTGTGCATTTACTTCAAGTTGATACAAACCACACTCATCACCTATCGTCGCAGGAGAGTGGTCAGCACACTATCCCTGACTGGTTTTCCACAGCACAAAGTATGCTTTACATCCTCTTATTGACCTCTAATTCCTGAAGCGGATGATGATTTGCACTCTGCCGAATTCTCCCTCTCCCTACTGCGGTCTGACAAAAGAGGTTTTTGTTGATAAGAATAATTTGCATCCCCTCAAACCAATTCTCCTCACCTATTGAGACGAGCAAACGCCACAAGCACGTCCAAACTCGGAGAACGAATTGGGCTAGTGTACTCTCTGTGATTCTCTGACACTGTGAAAATATTTAGCGGCTGTTTGAACGTAGAATCATACAGCGAAGGAGAAAGCCATTCGGCCCATCAAGTATGCACCAACAACAATCCCACTCAAGCCCTAACCTTATAAGAATAATAAGAACATAAGAAATAGGAGCAGGAGTAGGCCATCTAGCCCCTCGAGCCTGCCCCGCCATTCAATAAGATCATGGCTAATCTGACGTGGATCAGTGCCACTTACCCGCCTGATCCCCATAACCCTTAATTCCCTTACCGATCAGGAATCCATCCATCCGCGCTTTAAACATATTCAGTGAGGTTGCCTCCACCACCTCAGTGGGCAGAGAATTCCAGAGATTCAGCACCCTCTGGGAGAAGAAGTTCCTCCTCAACTCTGTCTTAAACCGACCCCCCTTTATTTTGAGGCTGTGTCCTCTAGTTTTAACTTCCTTACTAAGTGGAAAGAATCTCTCCGCCTCCACCCTATCCAGCCCCCGCATTATCTTATAAGTCTCCATATGATCCCCCCTCATCCTTCTAAACTCCAACGAGTACAAACCCAATCTCCTCAGCCTCTCCTCATAATCCAAACCCCTCATCTCCGGTATCAACCTGGTGAACCTTCTCTGCACTCCCTCCAATGCCAATATATCCTTCCTCATATAAGGGGACCAATACTGCACACAGTATTCCAGCTGCGGCCTCACCAATGCCCTGCATCAAGACATCCCTGCTTTTATATTCTTATAACCCCTCCTATTTACCCTGCTAATCCCCCTGACACTAAGTGTCAATTTAGCATGACCAATCAACATAATCAGCTGTGGGAGGAAACCGAAGCACACAAAGGAATCACACGCAGCCACGAGGAGAATGTGGAAACTCCACACAGGCAGTGACCCAGCTGGGAATCGATCCCGGTGCCTGCTGCTGTGAGGTAACAGGGCTAACCACTCTGCCACCGTGGCTAGCATTTGGCAACATTTACACAATGCTACCAAAACTTGATTTATCCTTCAAATAAAATACTCATTGGCATATGTCCCAATGTAGCTGAGATGAAGCTGACAATAACGATCATAACTTATTTGTTTACATGCCCGTGGCTAATGCTAAGTTGGTGTAATGTAATTTCCTCACAACAGGAAGGCGGTGAGGGAGGGGGCAGGGGTTGATGGGTTATCATTTGATATAAGTAAGGCATCATTACAATGGGTTACAACCGAAATGGGACTGCTGTCTCAAACACATCTTTTCTCAGAAAGAATGCACGCCTTGGGGGATTGAAACAACATTGTGTTCTCTTTACCATCCTATTCTAGGTGTGTTCTGAGTCCTGGACAGGATATTAAAGCAACGAGTGGTCTAAGCAGACTGCGGGCTGTACTTAAGGTCTGAATCTTCATCACGTTTGGTACATTTCACAGCGGCTTTTCCACACCACCCTCAGTTCAATCAGCGATGATCGATGGGCACTGAGGCAGGGTCCTAAAGTAATGAAACTGAGGCAGTTTTTCAAAAGAAAGCTGTCGGGGTGAGTTGGGAAATTTAAAACGGTCGATGAAAAGGCACGAGAATCCAGAAAAAGATTCTCCTCGCAGAGAAGAGAAAGAGGCGAAGATTTTTGAGCAGTGTTGGGAGCAACAAGTTGCTGAAACTTGAGATCTCTTGCAATGGAAAGGAAGGTAAAATGTTTGTTTTGTTCTGTTTGTTATGATGCGAGTTGATGGCATAACTGGATGGCCAGATCCCAGAAAGAAACCATTGCTCAAATATCGTAAGTTTTACTCTTTTTGTCCATAAAACGTGGAGGAGCAGTATCACAGTACCAGGAATTAGTTTTAACAAGGAAACTATATTAAACGTGAAAAGTTGGATTGATGGACAATGTCAATTTATTCCCCTCTTAGTTTATAAATGCACAGAGATTTCATGAGTAAGACGGATTACAATGATCATCTGAAGCTACAATGTTCTCACTACCACAAATTCTCTTGAATTACAGAGATCGACTGTTGTAAAATACACAGTCTCCGGTCTGGGAGCAAGTTAAAGCTTGAGTTTTTCTCCTCTGAATGCCCCAAATGATTGTCACATGAGAGCTTTCAAGCTTCTCTCCCAGAAAACCCGTTTTAAAATGTTTTCTCATCGTAATGTTTTCCCTTCGCTCTTTGTTTTTCGATATCCAGACAAGGCTTTCCAAATGACAGTTTCGAACAAAGCTTCCACTCCACCTTTAACAGGGAATCCAATGCATGATTCTGCACCAATCCCTTTCAGAATTATTTGTCTTGACTACAGTACAAATTTTCCACAATTGTTTTGGCAGGAAGCGCGTCTAAATGCATCTATTGTCTAACCGGATTTCGCAGCTGGAGCTGATGGTGGATTCACTGTGGAGTATCCGTGCTTCTAAAGCAAGTCATGGATAGCACGTTCAGTGAAGTGTTCACAGCGCAGGTGAAGATGTAACACACATGAAAGACATGTATGCCCACCAGGCAGACTGAAGGAAAGCAAGTAGTGCAGAAGTCCCCTAAAGCTAGCCCCTTTTCTAACAGGTACAACGTTTTGAATACGTTTGGGAAAATGATTTGTAGGGGAAATCAGTGGCAGCCAACTCCATGGCACCAAGGGTGCGTCTTCTCCACAACAGGGGAGAGGAAGTAGTAGGGCAGTGCTCTAGCTGTAGGAAATTCAATTGTAAGGGTCGCAGACAAGCTTCGTTGGGACCCCAAAAAAGACTTTAGGATGATATGTTTCCTCCCATATACCAGAGATAGACGGCTGCAGAGCATTCTGAAACTGGAGGGCAAACAGACAGAAAGCGTGGTACATACTGGTAGCAGTGATAATAGTGCAAAAAGTGGTGAGGTCGTACAAGCAGAAATACGGTAGCAATTTTTGGATTAATTCCGGTACCACATGTTAGTGAATTTAGAAATAAAAAGGTCAGTCAAATCCATGGCTACAGACTTGATTCAGAAAGGACGATTTTAGACCTCTGGGACATTGGGACCACCTCTGGGAACGGTGCATCCGGAGCAAGGCTGAAGGAGCTGAAATGAAATGGAACCAACGTCTTTGCAAGGAGGTTTGCTCATGCACCGGCTCATGCTGTTGAGGAGAGTTTAAATTAACCTGGTAGGAAAGTGGAACCGCGAGAGAAGGTTTTGCGGGAGATATTGCCTAATTTAGAAAACGAAACGATTCGGTGAGGAAGATATAGAATTTCCCGTTAATGCAGAAGGGAATTTGGCAAGATTGGATTGTATTTATATTAACACATGGACTCTGACGTACACGAACAAAGCAGATGAGTGGAGGCTGAAATTAAAACATGGGGGTGTGCTATCATTGATGTCACTGTGACATGATTGAGAGAGGGGTAGGGTCGGAAGATCAACATTTGAGGAAGGTGGTGAAAGTGGAGGGGCATCAGGAAATCGTTTCCAGCAGTAAGGAGAGATGACATATTATAAGGCTTACCAAGCCATTTTAGAGGACGGTACGATGGCCCAGTGATTAGCATTGATGCCTCATAGCGCCAGGGAACCAGGTTAAATTGGGTGACAGTCTGTGTGGAGATTTTACGTCCTCCTGTGTTTGCAACGGCTTGCTCCCGATGTTGCAGTTTCCTCACACAGTCCAGAGTTGTGCAGATTGATCATGCAACGTTGTTCCTTAGTGTGCAAACATGCGTAGTTTAGCTGGATTACGCAGGACAAATGTGTGATGTTATGGGGATTAGCTGCAGGGGAGGGGGTTTGGGTGGCACGCCGCTTCCGAGAGTCAGTGCAGACTTGATGGACTGATGAATTCCTTCTGCACTGTAGGGATTTTATGATTCTATCAGGCTGAGAAAAGTATAAGTGCAGATTTGTAGGCAATTGTCCGAGAAGTGTAAAAGAAATACGTCAGGAATAGTGGGGGATTTCAGCTTCCCCAACGTTAAGGTGTTCAAGGTTATGGTGTTCAAGTTTGAGAGCGAACAGAACTCTCCTCAAAATGCTTCCATTGGAAGCATTAAACCAGGCCATAGAAGGTCCTGTAATTACTTTCAGGTAAGGACCCCAGGCATGTGATTGAAGTATTAGTGGGGGAGCATTTGGCAGACAGCAATCACAACTCAGATAGATTCAATATTCTTGTGGAGAAGGACAGGTATTGGCCGGAAATCAAAGTGATTTTAATCAGATCAGTTCAGACCCGAGTCTATTCCGATTTTAATCAGAATAGACTCGGAGCAGGCACATTTATGTAAATCTGTGGCGGAACAGTGTTGATAATGGAAACAGGGAGACTTCAGGATTAACATGTTCCAAAAGAGTAAAGCGATGGGAAATTTTAATCGAGTGAATCCTGCATATGGAGGAATATACCATATGGAGGAATTAAGAGTAAAAGGGAGGCTTGTGGAAGACATCGAGGGCACAAGATAATAGAAGACCTGAAGGAGTATAGAATGTGCAAGACCAAACTTAAATGAAGAGAGCAAAGGGGACATGAAATGATACTGATGGTAAAAAACAAACAAAGAACAAAGAACAAAGAACAATACAGCACAGGAACAGGCCCTTCGGCCCTCCAAGCCCGCGCCGCTCCCCGGTCCAGGATTGAATCCTGAATCCAGGAACCCCGCCCAATTTTCCAGCCTATCTACATCCTAATATCCTATCCACCGAGCTGTCCCTCACAGCTACGATGCTTTGTTCATCACAACCTATTAACTCACCCCCACCCCCCCATTCCAGACCATGTGATCTCCAGGGAGAGGCGAAAACCCAGAGTGAAAACCCCAGGGCCAATATGGGGGAAAGAAAATCTGGGAAATTCCTCTCCGACCCCCTGAGGCGATCGAAACGAGTCCAGGAGATCACACTGGCCCTGATCAGAAAATGCTTCCCAACCCTATTCATTTCCACTTCTGCTTTACGAACACCATCTGAATTCCCTGCCCCCGAGACAGGTTCCCAACTATCCGCAGTCTCGCTCTGTACTGGCACCAGCAAGATGATCATAGAATGAAGCCTTGAAACGAGAAACAAAGAACAATTAGCCCGCGCCGCTCCCTGGTCCAAACTAGACCACTCTTTTGTATCCCTCCATTCCCACTCTGTTCATATAGCTGTCTAGATAAGTCTTAAACGTTCCCAGTGTGTCCGCCTCCACCACCTTGCCCGGCAACACATTCCAGGCCCCCACGACCCTCTGTGTAAAATATGTCCTTCTGATATCTGTGTTAAACCTCCCCCCCTTCAGCTTGAACCTATGACCCCTCGTGAACGTCACCACCGACCCGGGGAAAAGCTTCCCACCGTTCACCCTATCTATGCCTTTCATAATTTTATACACCTCTATTAAGTCTCCCCTCATCCTCCGTCTTTCCAAGGAGAACAACCCCAGTTTCCCCAATCTCTCCTCATAACCAAGCCCCTCCATACCAGGCAACATCCTGGTAAACCTCCTCTGTACTCTCTCCAAAGCCTCCACGTCCTTCTGGTAGTGTGGCGACCAGAACTGGACGCAGTATTCCAAATGCGGCCGACCAACGTTCTATACATCTGCAACATCAGACCCCAACTAGCTAGTGTCTACTACTAACCCACTGACTCCCACAACTACTTTGACTACAGCTCTTCACACCCCGCATCCTGTAAGGACTCCATCCCATACTCTCAGTTTCTTTGCCTCAGCTGCATCTTTTCTGATGATGCTACTTTCCAAAATAGCATGCTGATATGTCTTCTTCCTCAATCGTGGTTTTCCACCCACTGTGGTTGACAGGACTCTCAACCGCATCCGACCCACCCCACCGGGCTACTGCTCTCACCCCCTCCCCTCCCTCCCAGAGCCAGGATAGATGGCTCACTTTTCACCCCACCAGCATCCGCATTCAAAGGATCATCCTTCTCCATTTCTGCCAACTCCAGCATGATGCCACTGCTCAACACATCTTCCCTTCACTCCCCCTGTCAGCATTCCGCAAGGACTGTTCTCTCTGGGACATTTTGGTCCACTCCTCCATCACACCCAATCCCTCACTCCCTGCACAGCACTTCCCCATGCAATCGTAGTAGGTGCAACACCTGACCCTTTACCTCCTCTCTGCTCACAGTTCCAGGTCCTAAACACCCCTTTCAGGTGAAGCAGCACCTCCTTCATTCTGGCCTATTGCATTCGCTGCTCCCAATGTGGTGTACTCTACAGAGAGACCAAACGCAGAGTGGGTGACTGCTTCGTTAAATACCTTCGGTCCGTCCACAAGCAGGACCCAGGCCTTCCTGTCACTTGCCACTTCAACACACCACCCTGCTCTCCTGTCCACATGTCCGTCCTTGGCCTGTTGCAATCTTCTAGCGAACCCCAACGCAAACTGGAGGAACAGCACCTCAATCTTCCGATTTGGCATTTTACAGCCTTCTGGACTAAACATTGAGTTCAACAGCTTGAGAGCGTGAACTGTCCCCTCCACTTATTTTATTTCATTTCGTTTCTTCTTTTCCTTTCATTCATCCATTTTATCATCCTTCTTTCTCACTTCCATTTTTCCACGTCACCTTTCCAGTTCTTCTTCTTGCACACACCTCCCCCCTGCCCCCCACCTCCAAGCTCCCTTTCTGGGCAACTGCCACTATCCCCAGGCAGTCCCTTAACCATCTGTATCTCTGTTTTGCCATTCACACATTCTGATCACTTAATGGACACTTTTAGCACTTTTCTCAGCCGCCTTCATCCTCATTTACATTCCCTTTATCCCATTTCAGCCCCACCCCCCCCCCCCAGCCCCCTACCCTCATAGTATAAATCTCTGCTGATTCTATTTGCTCTTAACTCTGACAAAGGGTTTAGCCTAGAAAGGTTGGTTCTATTCTCTCCCCACAGATGCTGTCAGACCCGCTGAGATTTTCCAGCATTTTCTGTTTTTTGTTTCAGATTCCAGCAACCGCAATATTTTGCTTTTATCTTAGTTCCATTCAGGATGCGCATAATAAAGACAGCTGTGTATGGAGCATTACGCAATTTGGCAAAATATTTTTAAAGATTCCACCAATGCCTAAGGCTGAGCCTTAAAAACACAAAGAAGGTTTCAAGTTTCATCCCCTGGTCTGTACTGATCCCTGATGCACTGATGTAACAGTCAGAGATATAGATTGTCTCAAGGTTAGCGAAGAGAACAAAAATGGTTGGAGTTTATGCTTCCAGCTGTTGTCCAGCAGCCAGTGCCATTGCAGAAGTACTTTTATTGCAGCTCACCCACAGAAATAATTGCCCAGTTGTGAAGTAATTTTACATTGCATTGTTTTAACTGAGTAACCATGCATGCAATTTTAGCCTACAAGGGTTGCTAAGACATTGGTGGAAAATAACCACTGCACCATCGTTTAAAACTGCATGGCTGGTTTTACATTGTCAATATCTTATAACCTGAGGCCCAGTTGATAGATATTATAATGGATGATGTGCAACTAGAATGAAGAGTTTGCTTACACACTAGTGTATATACTTCAGAAGTAATTAATCAGCTGTTAAGTGCTATGGGGCATTTTGAGGACCTGAAGCATAAATGGAAATCCCTCCTTCCTGTTTAGCTTACATCAGCAGAGTACATGTCACTAATTTATTGCTATCCTTTTCTCTCCTCCTCAAATATCTTCCTCCCTCGATTTTAAAAAAAATTGTTGTTTAGCGAAAGAGTTTCCAAGATATTTCTTGCAGCTTGATGCATGTCTTTTCAACCTTTTAAAATGATTCTTTGTGAGTGTATGTTCAATACCATTTAGCACAGCAGTATTGACTAGTTAGTTTGGAGTTGGCTGCCATACATAGGTTTTAATATTGTTTTCATGGATTGCATTGTTTTCGGTACAAAATTCTGGTCACCTGAGCTTGAGGTGCAAATGCCATTTTAAAAAATCTTGTTGCGTATTCAGTAATTTGTTAACTTTTATTTAGGCACATGGAAATTAATCAAATACAGGCCCCATTACTTTTTGTCTTAGCCATTTCTCTGTCTGGCGATGTCCCCACAAGCACCCCCCCACTTCCCCAATCCTCTATATGCATGCACTCTCAGATTGAAACTACCATAGCACGAAACACTGTAAAGCCTGTGGCACCCTCAAGTGCCATTTAATGGTAAGTTTTAAAAAAAAATTCCAAATGGAGTGGATAGTTAGCCAGAAGCTTTTTCCCAGCGTGTAAGAGTTAATTACTAGGGGACAAAGATTTAAGGTGCGAGGGGCAAGGTTTAAAGGAGATGTACGAGGCAAATATTTTTTTACACAGAGGGTGGTGGGTGCCTAGAACTTGCTGCTGGGGGAGGTAGTGAAAGCAGATACGATAGTGACTTTTAAGGGGCGTCTTGACAAATACAGGAATAGAATGGAAACAGAGGGATATGTCCTCCGAAGGGTAAGGGGTTTTAGTTCAGTCAGGCAGCATGGTCGGTGCAGGCTTGGAGCAGTGGCGGATTAACCATTAGGCTGAGTAGGCTTAAGCCTAGGGGCCCGGAAGGGAGGGGGACCCGAGAGCAAAATAAATCACTAACTGTTCAGGTGAGCGTTCATTTTCGGCACTGAAGAGGATCAAAATCTATTTGCGCTCAACCATGAGCGATGAGAAACTTAGTCATCTGGCACTCATGCACATTTAATCAGACATGCTTCGATCTGTTGACTTACATGCTGTTATCGACACTTTTTTAAACCAAAAAACACGGAAGCTTTTTAAAGTACAAATTTAAAGAAAATGAAAAATAAATGAATAAAAGGGCTGTAATTGATTCATGTAACTTTATGACATTATACACGTAGTGCACTATACATTGTACAACGATATAAGTTATCTAATGTCACTTTATTCTATTCAATGAAGGGTGGGGCAGGGGCCAAGGGGAAAGGTCAGGGGGCCTTACTAAAGCTCAGCCGAGGGGTCCGGGTGGTAGTTAATCCGCCACTGGCTTGGAGGGCCGAAGGGCCCATCCCTATGCTGTAATTTTCTTTGTTCTTGATAACTTGATAAGTCCCATTCCAAGTTTGAACAGTGTGTTATATTTCAAGGACTTGTTAAAGGTTTCTGTTCATGATACAAAACGTTTAGTGATTCCTTTATTTAATGATGGGGGAATGGGCAGGGGAGTGTGACTAGCTAAGATTGAGGACCAGCATGGACTTGAGGGTCTGAATGGCCTCCTTCAGGGATGTAACCATTCTATGATTCTGTGTTATCTACTAAATCCACTTTGTGGAGACTAGTGTTTCCAGTCAATGCAGAGTTATCCTGTCCACACTAAGTTCAGCAAGACAATCACATTTGAAGTTTTTTAAAAAAGTTTGTATTTTATACTTTGGCAGGATATGGTGCAGGTTATGAAGAAGTCATAGTTCAAGGTGCCGTTGATGAACTGAAGTTTGTAGCATTTTACATCAAGTAAGTTTTTGGTGGGAACATTATTAGAAGAAAATAAACATGGGCCAGTAGCTCTCCGGCCGTTCACGCCAGCAAGATTCTCTGGGTCTGCCGATGGTGCGCCCCCGCCGTGGGATTCCCGGCGGTGTGGAGTGGCTTCAATGTGAATTCCCATTCTGGCGGGACCGGAAAATCCTGATGCCAGTGAATGACGTACCGCCTCCCACCACCAAGAAAACTGCTGAGTGGAGGCCAGAGAATCTCGCCTGTGGTTCTAAATTGTTAAGCTGAAATTGGAAATTGTGTTTTCTAACTGTAATATTCTGTGTACTTTTTTTTAAAGAAAGGATAAGGTTGTTGCAGTTGCCAGTTTGAACCAAGACCCTGTGGTTGCCCAAGTGGCTGAGGTTCTGGCCTCAGGAAAGACCATATCCAGAAGTGAAGCTGAGTATGTCACTTTTAAAAATAATTTTTGTGAGACTCTTGTTTTATAAGTGAGAAATTCTTCCTGAATTTAACGAAATAAGGGCCATTATCTTTTTATCATGGATTACAAAAAATTAAAGTAGGCCACAATTCTCTAAAATTAACATCTAAAGCTACTACACCCAGGTTTGCTTTAGAATATTTGCAATTGCTTATCAATATTAGAGCTTTGGCACTTAATTTAGTTATTACAATGTTATAATAATTAGCAAGAATTCTGAACTCCATAGCCCAACGATGCACTAAAATGTTAGGTGGATAGGCCATAATAAAATGTCCATTAGTGTCAGTGGGATTAGTAGGATAAATATATGGCGTTACAGGGATAGGGCCTGGTTGGGATCGTTGTCAGTGCAGGCTCGATGGGCGAAATGGCCTCCTTCTGCACTGTAGGGATTCTATGATTCTAAAATGGATGAAGACAACTTGCACAAAATAACATGTTTTTGCTTCATGTGTTTAAAGGGTGGTTTAAAAATGTTTTCTCTTATGCCATCTGACCCATTATGCTTTTTAATTCCTGCTATCAAAATTCTATTCATCTTATGCTTGCACATGCAGCAATATACAGCATAACTTGCCTCTCTGTTCAAATACTAGTGGGCAACAAATCTAGCCCAGGGAGAATTTAGACTGCATAATTATCTTGTGTATACCTTCAGTTAGGAAAATAGTAGAAATTTTTAAACAAAAAATCATTTTGTGAGGAACAAGCTGAATTCACTCCCTGGGTTTTTAAATATTTGAATTTCTGACTCAGTTTAAAAAAATCTTCAACTATTTTTCACTTAATATCTGTGCATCTCCAGAGTCAAAATGAATGCTCTATCTTCCAGTCAACTTTACCAGCAAGGGTTAACAGCACAGTGGTTAGTACTGCTGCCTCACTGCGCCAGGGACTCTGGTTCAATTCCAAACGTCCTTAGGACTTTTATAAGTTTTTAAAAAATTAATACTTTAGTAGTTGACGGAGATGTACAAAATCATGAGGGGCCTGGGAAGAGTAGATAAGGAGATGCTGGTCCCATGTGTAGAACTATCAAGAACAAGAGGGCACGGACTAAAATGATTTGCAAAATAAGGAAATCAGAGGTGAGTTATTTTTCACACACATTAATGTTTTTGTTCTGGAATACAGAGTCTAAAAGTGTGGAGAAGGCAGTTTTGATCGAAGCATTCAAGATGCCATTGCATGATTATTTGAAACAGTGTGCAGTGATGCGGGGAAAAGGCAGGAGAATGGCAATAAGTTATGAAGTGATTTGGGGAGCCGGTGCAAACACGATGGGCCCAATACTCTCCTTCTCTCGTAACGATACACTGATACTGTGGTCTACTTGAATTGAGAAGATTGACCTTCAAACACGACAATCATTTTAGTTTGTGCAAAGTGTGGCCCAAACGAGGGGAGAGTTTTCCCCTGATTCCGATTGACTCCAATTTTCAGAGTGCTACTTGATTCCACACTCGATCAAATGCTGTCGGTTATGAAGACACTTCCACCTCAACTCTGAATTTCAGCTTTATTCTCCATCTTTGAACCAAGGCTATAACGAGATGAGTGAACATGACTGAATGCAAACTGGCAGTCACTGAGCTCGTTATTGCTGACCAATTACACTTTGATAGCGCTGTTGAAGGGACCTTCCATCACTGCAATGATGCTTGAGGGTAGTCAAATGGGCCCATAATTGACCGGTTTGGATTTGTCCTCTTTATTGTATGCAGGGCATACTTGGGCACATGGTGCCTATGAAGGACTGAACACCGATGTGAAAGGTATTTTTGTCACATGAAACTGGGGACAAACGAATGGCAGCTATCCTCTCGTCTGTGTGAACACCATGGCTCCTGAGAAAGATGAGAACTTGGTGAATTCCTTCAGGCACATAGGGCACTTGAATGTCCTACTCCCAGCCTGAACCCTCCAATGGATCATCAGAGCACAAATCTACCAGAACCTACTCCTAAATTGGATTAAGGTTGTAAAACATCCATCACTGCAGTACACTCTTGCCAAAGTGATACTTCCCTCGCAGGCACAGAACAGGAAGTCTTAATTCACCAGAAGCACGCCACACCACGACCCAAAAACACTGCATTGCTTTTAAAGGCTATCTCTCCTCTGAAAAATTTGTACACTCTCACTCGATAATGTTGAACTGTGACAGACAAATAGATAGATAGCGAGGTCGAGCGAGAAAGAGAGAGATGAATAGATAGATGGTTGGAGAGATGGATGGATGGATGGATGGATGGATGGACGGATGGACGGATGGACGGATGGACGGATGGACGGATGGACGGATGGACGGATGGACGGACGGACGGACGGACGGACGGGCGGGTGGGCGGATGGATGGATGGACGCACCAACGGACGGATGAATGGTTGGGGAAAGAGAGAAGCACAGACGGAGCAATGAACGGACGGAAAGGAACATTTCACCGACTGAGAATAAATGACATTAACATTAGTCCACCCTATGCGCAAAATTTTAAAAAAATAACAAATTGTTTCAGTGGATATGTCACCAAATTCTTTAACTCGGCTCTGATTTTACTCTGGGTCCCAGCATAAATCAATGGGTTAATGCAGGAACACAAAAACAGAAGCATATATCCAGTTTCCTCAAGATTAAATGCATCACTGAAACCAGAACCTGAGAAATAAGTAACTTTCACAATTCGGACATAGATGATAGTTATAAAAAATAACAAGTATAACAGGATGAAATTTCCTGAAATGGTGAAGAGTAAAACAATTGACTTTTTCCGCTTGTCCACCTCTGGGTCACTCTGATTCTTTCCATTGCAGTGGGCCCGGAGTCTCCTGCGGGCTCTATTGCCCACTAGAATGTGTCTTACCGTAAGAGCATTCAGCAGCAAAATCAAAATGAAGGGAAGGATAGGGGTTACAATGCAACGCATCAAGTCATGAGCAGCCCAGAAAGGGGATGTATAAAATATTAACTTTACCTTGCAGAGCCAGGGTACATTGCTAATTATGTACATGGGCTCATAAATGAAGTACACAGAGACATTTTTTACACAGGTCAGTGTGGACACGATTCCAATGACCCACATCGCCACAGTTTCATTACAATATTTAACTTTGAGCTTCTGGCAACAAATAGCCACAAATCTATCAAACGTGAAAGTGACGGTTAACCAGACAGAGCAGTCCATGGCGGCAGAATTTAGGGCTGTACGGAAACTGCAAACTGGTGTGACAGACAAGAAACTGGATGGAAAAAATATTCCAGCAATCCGGTTCAATATTACAGCAGATGTTATGAGCAGGAGATCCGCCACCGCTATTGACAGCAGGTAATACGTGATACATCTGGAGAGGCCACAACTTCTTCTAGCGAGGATCGTAATCACTGCTGTGTTCGCTGCAATGGAGGGAAAGAGATTGTGAGAATATGTGCATGAGAAAGCATGAGCAGTGGAAAGTTCATCACAACTAAACAATTCATGATATTGCATTCTGCGTGATATGTGCAAAATTGATACCTGATCTCAGGGACAATTGTTTCTGCTTAATAATAATATTTTTATTAATAATAAGGAATGTTAGCGAAAATGACTGTATCTTTAATGAGACCTGACAGAGGAATAATGCGAAAAGGAAAGCACATCAAAACCAGCACTGAAGCATTAAATGCACAATACAATGACATGAAAACAAGTAATTAAAAAATATTGGAGAAGGTAAATTGGAAAATAGCCAACATTAAGTGTGGAAGTTAATAAGGTCACGGATTATAGGTCAATGGGTATTAAATATGGCTCCATAAATGACAGCAAAATTATTGACTTTTGGAAAAATTTGCAGTGAATTTTCTCGAATAAATCTTCAAACAAAGGCAAATAAACCGACAATTATTAGCAGTTGTCTGAATTTGTGGAGGAGATTTGGGAAGCAGCACCAAGACTGAATTGTATCCCTGATAATCATCTGAAATATCCGGTGATATATAAAACAATATCTAAATACGAGAGATTTGACCAGTTATGTTGGTTGACTCATTACGGAAAACAGAACAATTTGAAACAATGCTGGGTTCTAAGACAGCAGAAGCTGCAGTAAATGTGAAATAGGAATCCCGTGCTGAGCCAATGAGTGTTTGGCACTGGAAGCAGGCACAGGCTGTTGTGAGTTGGGGATAAATAACAAACATTCATCAAAGGATAACTGTTCGCATTGTATAAGTTCTCTACATATCCCTGCCTAATTAATCTCTTGGATGCATTTAGTACATTAATTCTGGTGTTCTTCGAAGATTCAGTGTTTTCAAATAATACATCATCTATGGGATTGTTTCACTAATTTCAACTTCAGCAGCAGAATAGATTCACGTTAATAATGTGACAGCAGTTTAATAATTCAGCATCACCAACTGTTCAAATAACACACAAGGACTCAATTTGTACTGTGATCGCATAAAACCATGAATTAGAATCCCGACAGTTAAGTAGGAGGCCATCCAACCAATGGAGTCTTTTCTTACTTCGGTCAGAACATCCCACCCAAGCCTTCTCTCCGTCCTGTCCCTGTAATCCCGCGCATTTACCATTGCTAATCCAACTAACCTACACATCCTTGGGTATTAAGGTGCTTCTATACAAGCAAATCTACATAACTTGCACAGATTTGGTTTCTGGGATGTAACTCGAGCACCTGGAGGAAACCCACGCACACACAAGAAGAATGTGCGAACTCCACTCAGGCAACAACCCAGATCTGGAATTGAGCCCCTGTTCCTTGTGCTGTGAGGCAGCAGTGCCAACCACAGTGCCCCTCTGCTGCTCAGTTTGAAAATTCGCCCAGAGGAATATTGTCAACGCCAACACAACTATCATAATAACACACAACTTTACAAATAACAAAACTGAATTGTTTTAACCATTATAACAGAACGGTAAATCTATCAGAATGAATAATACAATCAAACTTCCACTGACAGATGTTACTGGTGAATGAGACAAGTTATATTACCAACTGATGAAATGGTACCTGTCACAGCACGGTTGTATAAGGTTAACACGGTGAAACCATGTATTTAGTGTGAAGAAACTGCGGTGAGAAAAACGTAAAATTATACCGTTACATTTGTAGAATTTATGGAATGAACATCGAAAAATTATGTCAGGGGATAGAATAAATTATAATGCCAAATAAGGAATTGTCTGCAGAAGCAGAAACAGGACACTTTCGATGAATAAGTTAAAGGGCAGAAAATAGAACTTTGACGGGGAAACATATATCCCTTTCAATCAGAGGAGGAACTTGGTGCTGTAGAGATAAGGTGGTGATAAATTGGGGGAATTGATGCAACCAATCAATATTTTTTTGGCAGCTACGAAATAACTGAGATATTTTACCTGAAACTCCGATAGCTGCTATGACTGGATAATAAATGGCAAACAGCAGACCTTTTGGTATTCCATGCATTTCTTCTAGAAGCGCAAAACGCAGTCTGCACTACATTGAAAATTGTCATATTTATACCACATGTCAGGCTCTCGGGATACAATTAGATTTCCTGATCTTTCTCATTAATTAAATTTAAGAGAACAAACAGATTATTTCAACAACGGCAAGGTGGCACAGTGGCTAGCATTGTTGCCTCATAGCGCCGGGTCCAATTCCGGCCTTGGGTTTTGTCTGTGTGGAGTTTGCACATTTTAACCCTAACCCCAACCTTATCACTAAAACTAAACCCAACCCTAGCAAACTAACTAACCCTCACATTAACCCTAACCCTCGGTGACATAAAGCCAATGAAAAAATAAGATTACGGACATTGAAAAATGGGAATGGAAAGAATCCAGAACAAAACAAAAAAAACCCCACCATTTAAGAAGCAAACAACCTCGTGGACAGAGACTAACCTCTCCCGAACCAACAGACAAAAAGATTCATTGCATCCCCCAGAACCCAACACCACCCAGATGATGCGAAGCACTTCCCCAAGCTCCCAACCCGCCCCCCTCCACCGCCCCCCATAACACTACACGTACCCAAAACCGTCAAACAACCCTGCCCCATAAATAAAACCCTTCTACCCAAGCCCTACACCATTACCAAAAACGCCCCAACAACCCTCTGCCTTGTCCACCTCGACTCTCCCACTTCCCCCCTCACGAATCAATAAGAAAAAACAGGAAGAAGCTTCTCCCCCTTACCCCCTGAACAGAACCTATACAAGGACGATAGGCAACCACACCTGAAGACTTATCCACCGCCAGAAACTGTCAAAACCTCCAAAAAGAGACCAAAAGCCCACCACCGGCATAAAATATCACAGGGGAAAAAAGGAGAATCCCTCCTCCACAAACACCAGCAATGGCCCCCAAGGACTGACCCAGGAACCAAAAGATTAAAAGGGGTACCACACAGTACATAAGGGGGCAACAGAGATTCGAAACCAAACACCTGCCCACTCAAGAAAAAAAAATCCTCAACCCGCCCGAACCCCAGAACCATAGATTGAGGGAACACAAAACTGAGAACACAGCACACCGTTTCCCTTGCAGTCAATGAATGGAAGGGGGCGAATTCCAAACCCACAGAGAACCAATGAGTTGCAACAGCTTCCTGTCACTCGAGGACAAGAAGGGGCGATATTTAAGCCCATATATAGGACAGGTCGAGAGGGGAAACTTCCTTTACCCGCAGAGGTAGCAAGGAACACGAGCTGAACACAGAATACTCACTCACCCCAAAACTGCTGGACGAAACACTATCCGAAAACGGCGACGAAAAGCAGACAGGACAGTGAGAACAACTCTCCCTGCTCTTGATGAAATGTAAGGAAGCAGCGAAACCGGTCGGGATGAAAACTAAATAAGCAAGATTAAACCCCAGTTGGGACTGGAGAGGAAAGGTAAGAATGGCCAGACGCTATTCACAGCCAGCCTTGGAAGTGAGACGAATGGGAGCTAAATGAACCTCAGCTTAATCTGGTCTCGATCCCTGCAGCCCTAGGGTGAGTGAATCTTCTCCATCCACACAAAAATAAAGACTCGTGGACGGTGTCCTGGACACGGTCCGTGGATTGATATAGGTTCACCTTAGTCAATGGAGGTAATCCAAAACACATCGGGACCTGTTAGAAGGGTCGAAATAATCCACTTGGAGAAGTGTAAACCACTAAACCAAAATATAAATCTGCATTTTTTCAAGCAAGGTATAAAATGGAGGACACACTGGCCACATCGCGACTCTGTACAATCCACGGGCAGGTCTCGGGAAAATGCAAATAATTAAGTATTCGATCACCGGAAACAATAGGAGAAAGCTGGACACAGGATGACTCGTCCAACTAAGAAAAGGGCACTCCCTTAAATAGGCGGATGTCTATATTCCCTGAATCACCTTGAACAATGGAAACAACTCTGGACACAGTGTAACACGCTATCACTGACAAAAGAAACTCGCCGAACAAGGGCAAAAACGAACCCACTGGATCACTTTAAAATAATAAAATACATGTGAAATCATTAATTTATGGGCCGGGACAGTGACACAGCGGTAGGCACTGCTGCCTCACAGCGTCAAAGACCGGGCTAAACTCTTGACTTGGAACACTGTGCGGAGTTCGCACGCTCTCCCCGTGTTTGCGTGGGTTTCCTCCAGGTGCTCCGGTTTCCTCCCACATTCCAAAGATATGTATTTTATGTGGATTGTCCGTGATAAATTATCCCTCAGTGTACCCTTTCACAGTAACTTAATTGCATCGTTAATGTAAGCCTATTGGATACTAATCAAGAAGTAACTAACTGGTCAAAGAAGTCATTTTTGTACTGCCGGAAGTTCTTGCCTCATGCCAAACTCAAAAACCATCCAAATAAACGAGGATGTCCCTAGACTCCTTCGCTCTGCCAAACTATGCCTTCACACCAATCCGGCAGAAACTACCCGAATCCACACAACACCATCCTGCCCACCACAACATAAAACACTCACAAATAAAAGGTAACTCCATCGCAACAGGTCCGGGAGCCCGCTCACCCCGCCCACTCTTGCAGACACAAAGGGGAAGCGAAAGTGTCAAGACGTGGGAAGAAAACAAACCACCCTTCAAACCACAACATACCCCCCAATTTCCCGATCATGAAAGCCCAGGAATGTTTCTCCCCGCCTCCTGGCTCCCCTCAGTAACCACCTGCAACTACCAACCTCCCCCCTCACCCCCCGCCCCCACCGCCCCACCCCCCGCTCCACGGAAAAAAACACAGAGTCTGACTCAGCAAAAGACACAAAACCTCCCCAGCCAGGAAACCCACAAAAATCTCTCCAGCGCACGTATTACCTTCAGATCCATCCCAAACGCACAGAAATACATAAACCCCAACCGAACCTCCCCTTCCCCCAATACACTCCACCTCAACAACTACCTCCCCCCAACCACCTAAAATACGACAGAAATCATAGAAACCCTACAGTGCAGAAGGAGGCCATTCGGCCCATCGAGTCTGCACCGACCACAATCCCACCCAGGCCCTACCCCCACATATTTACCTGCTAATCCCTCTAACCTACGCATCTCAGGACTCTAAGGGGCAATTTTTAACCTGGCCAATCAACCTAACCCGCACATCTTTGGACTGTGAGAGGAAACCGGAGCACCCGGAGGAAACCCACGCAGACACGAGGAGAATGTGCAAACTCCACACAGACAGTGACCCGAGCCGGGAATCGAACCTGGGACCCTGGAGCTGTGAAGCAGCAGTGCTAACCACTGTGCTACCGTGCCGCCCAACTCTTACCTGAAGATCCAAGGCTGAATGCCCGTTGCTACCAAATAAGCGTTCTCCAAGGCGGCCTTCACGACACACGACAACGCAGAGTCGCTGAGCAGAAACTGATAGCCAAGTTCCGCACACATGAGGACGGCCTAAAGCGGGATGTTGGATTTATGTCACATTATCAGTAACCCCCACAGCTTGCCTCCTGGGCTTGCAGAATTTCACGAGCTGTTCTGTCTGGAGACAATACACATCTCTTTAACCTGTGTTGAATGCTCCCTCCACCCACATTGTCTGTACATTTAAGACCTGGCTGGCTGTAGAGATTTGCATTCTAATCAGTATTCTGCAATTTGATTTCTGTGTCTGTTTGCACTGTTTGAGAACAGATAACCACTCCATCTGACGAAGGAGCTGTGCTCCGAAAGCTTAGGTATTTGCTACCAAATAAACCTGTTGGACTTTAACCTGGCGTTGTGAGACTTCTTACTGTGCTTATCCCAGTCCAACGCCGGCATCTCCACATCAGAGATATTTGAATCATGGACAGCCACATGTGAGGTGCCAAACGATTGGAGGAATGCAAATGTTGTGCATTTGTTTAAAATGGGCTGCAAGGAACAGCCTGGGAACTACAGGCCGATGAGCCTCATATCTGTAGTGGGTTAGTTGTTAGAAGGCATTCTGAGAGATAGGATCTATAGACATTTAGAGAGGCAAGGACTGATTAGGGAGACTCAGCATGGCATTGTGAGTGGAAAATAATTTCTCACAAATTTGATGGAGTTTTTTGAAGGGGTAACCAGGAAGGCACATGAGGAAAGTGCAGTTGATGTTGACTACATGGACTTTAGCAAGGCCTTTGACAAGATATCACATGCTAGGTTGTTGCATAAGGTTCATTCTCACTGTTATTTGTTATTTATATTAATGATTTGGATGAGAATTTAGGAGGCATAGTTTGTAAGCTTGCAGACGACACCTAGATAGGTGACTTAGTGGACAGAAAAGAAGGTTACCTTGGATTGCAGCGGGATGTTGATCAATTGTGCCACTGGCCCGAGGAATGGTAGATGGAGTTTACTTCAGAAAATGTGTGAGGTGATGCATTTTGGTAGATCGTACCAGGGCAGGACTTACTCAGTTAATGGTAGGGCGTTGGGGAGAGCTCTGGAACAAAGAGATCTAAGGGTAAATCTCATTCAAATGTTGAGTCACATGTCGACAGAGTGGTGAAGTGTGTATTCGGCATGCTTGGTTTCATTGGTCGGAACATTGAAAACAGGAGTTGAGACGTCTTCTTGAAGTTGTACAAGACAAGTAAGGCCACACTTGGAATACTGAGTACAGTTCCGGTCACGCTATTATAGAAAGGACATTATTAAACTAGAAACAGTGCAGAAAAGATTTGCGAGAATGCTACCAGGACTTGATGGTTTCAGTTACAAGGAGTGGCTGGATAGACTTGGACTTTTTTCTCTGGAGCGTAGGAGGCTCAGGGGTGATCTTCTCGAGGTCTATAAAATAATGAAGGGCACAGGTCAGCTCGATAGTCAATATATTTTTCCAAAGATAGTGGAGTCTAAAACTAGGGGGCATAGTTTTAAAGTGAGATGGGAGAGATACAAAGGGTTACAGAGGGCATATTATTCACACAGAGGATGGTGAGTGTCTGGAACAAGCTGCCAGAGGTAGGAGTAGAGGAGGGTACAATTTTGTCAGTTACATGGATAAGATGGCTATTGAGGGGTATGGGCCAAACGGGGGCAATTGGGACTCGCTTAATCATTAAATAAAAGGCGGCATGGACATGTTGGGCCGAAGAGCCTGTTTCCATGTTGTAAAGCGCTGTGATTCTATGACTCTATGGCTGTTAAATATGCTATGAAATGCCCCAGCAAAATATTCAGTTGAAGGGGAAATAGGGATGGCCAACAAGTGCTGGCCTTTACAATGAAATAAATATTGCATTAGCAATATTTTATGAAATGATTTGCTCTCACTTTGTTCCATTTCATGTCAAACAGGATGACGTATCCTGGTGCCTTATTATTTAAAACTTCAGTCCGTTAACTACTTAAACAGGTAGGGTTCAGTCAGAGAAAACTGATCTACTGTGACCCAAAAACAACATACTGCAGTTGCTGACACTCCCACCTCATAACAGAAAATGTTCGAAATACTCAAAAGGTCAAACAGCGTCTATGGAGAGGGAAACGGAATGATTGTTTCAGGTCGCTGACCTTTTCTCCAAACTGGAAGAATTTAGTGATTTAATGATTTACAAACAAATACAAAGTCAAGGAAAATAGAGAGGGAGAGGAGGAAAGAACAAACGTCCTCGTGATAGGATGTAAGGCTGGAGTGATTGAATGTCAATGGGGATGATTAATGTTTACACTGACGCAATCTCCCGGATCTGGATTCATATCTCAGGCTAAATGAGAAGAAAACTTCTCGCTGAATTATGCACTAAACTCCTCGCCTTCCAGTGAATTAGAGGCAGTTTTCAGTCATAAACCATTATCTTTGAGCTTTAAAAAGTGGGATTCAGAAAGACTCAGTTTGAGCGGTGACACCTCCAGAGGACTGGAAACATTGGAGTTCACTGACGGAAGGGGCAAAGTTCAAAAACAGCTGAGCTTAACGTGGGACTCGAACCCACGACCCTGAAATCAAAAGTCTCATGCGCTACCGACTGAGCTAGCCAGGAACATTGAATAGCTACCACTCCACATCCCAAAATCTGTGGAGACAAATATGTGTTTGTTCCACATCAGCTCATTCTGATTACAAAGTTTACTATGAATCAAAAAATGGAGTTTAATTTAGATAAATGCGAGGTGATGTATTTTGTTAGATTGAACCAGGGCATTACTTACTCACTTAAGGGTAGGGCTTTGGGGAGAGTTAAGGAACAAAGAAATCTAAGGGGTACAGTTCCATAGCTCCTTGAAACTGGAGTTACAGGTGGACAGAGTGGTGAAGAAGGCATTCGGCATGCTTGGTTTCATTGGTCAGAGCATTGAATACAGTAGTTGGGACGTCCTGTTGCAGTTGCACAAGACATTGGTAAGGCCACACGTGAAATACTGTGTGCAGTTCTGGTCACCCTATTATAGAAAGGATATTATTAAACTAGAAAGAGTGCAGAAGAGATTTACTAGGATGCTACTGGGACATGATGGTTTGAGTTATAAGGAGAGGTTGGGTAGACTGAAACTTTTTTCCCTGGAGCGTAGAAGGCTGAGGGGTGATCTTATAAAGGTCTATAAAATAATGAGGGGCACAGATCAGCTAGATAGTCAACATCTTTTCCCAAAGGTAGGGGAGTCTGAAACTCGAGGGCATAGATTTAAGGTGAGAGGGGAGAGATACAAAAGGATCCAGAGGGGCATTTTTTTCACACAGAGGGTGGTGAATGTCTGGAACAAGCTGCCAGAGGTAGTAGTAGAGGCGGGTACAATTTTATATTTTAAAAAGCATTTGGACAGTTACATAGGTAAGATGGGTATAGAGGGATATGGGCCAAATGCAGGCAATTGGGACTAGTTTAGGGGTTTAAAAAAAGAGCGGCATGGATAAGTTGGGCCGAACGGCCTGTTTCCATGCTGTAAACTTCTATGACTCTGTAATTTACCTAGAGATTCCCGAAGGCTACAATGCATTCCTCTGAATAATCATTAACATCATTGTCATCTGCCACGTCTTAGATACATGTCCTTCCAAACATTGCAAACTCCTCTTACATCTTTCAACTTAATATTCTTGTTCAAAATACTCCAGCCAGCAGGTGAAGCCATACAGCATGTACACTGTCAAACTGTCTCCCAATTTCAGACTTTTCATTGTGATCACCTCTCATTCTAAACTACAGAGAGAACATACTCATCCAACTGGATCTCTCCGCCCAGGAGAACAGCCTTACAATAGAAATCAACCCAGAGGACCTTGGTTACACACAGACAGCGAGAGAATAGAAGGAGCAAAGAGCAAACAGTGATCGATGCACAGACAGAGATGAAAGAAACTGATACTGGTGTAGAACGACAACGCGAGATAGACCAGACATCAACAATCCATGAATAATACTATAGAATTGCTGCAGTGCAGAAGGACGCCCTTCAGCCAATCGAGTCTGCATCCAGCAAAATACCACACAGACACCATCCACATAACCCCATGAATTTACAGGAGCAAGACTCTATGGGGCAATTTAACGTGGCCAATGCACCGAACCAACAAATCTTTTGACTGTGGAAGGGAACTGGATCAGCCAGAAATAGCACACGCAAACTTGGGGAGAACTCGCAAACTTCAAATAGACAGTTACCCTTGCAGGGAATCAATTGCGTGTCTCTGGTTTCTGAAGCAGCAATGTTAACCACCCTGCCACCGTGACACCCCAATACATACCACTTCGGTGATGAAGACGCAGCGCTCTGAAAACTTGTTTTTTTTAAAAAAAAAGAACTGTTGGCATGATCCTGATGTTCTGAGACTTCTTACTGTTCCCACACCAGTTCAACGCCAGCATCTCCAAATCAAGACTATACACACAGCAGTCTTCTGAACCCATAAGCATGGGTTCCTCTGAATTGACGAATAGGTGTAAAGTGAATATTCACAAGCGTCTTTTGAAGATGACTTGATTTATTTTTGAGCATGTTATGTTGACAGAATCCCTGCAGCGTGTCTTCAGGTTCTCAAACCAAACCCCATGTAAACCAATTCTGCCGTGTGCACGGAAAACAAACTAACAAACCAATGGCTTGGCCTGCTGGACACAGCACCTAAATTAATAATTGGGACTTGAACCCGAGACGTCTTGCAACTTTGTGGATCTTACTACTCAAAGGGAGAATTATACCCCAAGAACTGCGAGCCACCGAGAGGAACGCCAGTTAGGCATTGCATTCTCATTGCCATCCAAAACTGATCAGACATCTGCTGTGCAAGGTGAAAGGGCTGAAAAAACGCAGAAAGTCAGGCCGTGTGTGCACACAGGGAAACAAAGATCAAATATCATCTCCATGACGTTTAATTTAAACTGGAAATGGTTAGAAATGTAGGAAGTTTTTAAAAAGTGATATCCATGAGGGAGGAAACATAACAACAGCTGATGAGGTGGACGTCAGGAGAGATTAAATGGGAGAAACAAAAAACCACAAAGTGATTACGCCACAGATTGAGGCCAGTCCGAAGTTCTTTACAGGACTCACATGTGCTGTGGCTAAAGGGGAACTTGTGAATGTGCTGTACATAGATTGCACACCTGCCACATTGGTGTGGTTGTGGGTTTTGAAAATTGAAAATTACACTTAAGACCAGAGGAAATAAGATCAGAAGTAGGCAAATTCAGCTCTTCGAGCCTGCTCCTGGCTGATTTCTCCTTGGTCTCAAATCCACGTCCCCACCTGTTCTCTTTCCTGAAACCTTTTAATGATTCGGACTCCACCATGCTATGGGGCAGCAAGTTCCACAAATCCACGGCCGTCAGCGATAAGTAGTTCGTCAACAACTCAGTAATGCATCTACTGCCTCTCAACCTATGCATGTGACAGTAGCTCTGACAAAATGTCATCCAAACTCGTAACTTTGGTTCTATCCTTTCCCCACAGATGTGTCAGAACAGCTGAGGTTTTACAGCTTTTCCTGTTTTATTTCTCAGATTCTCGCAACCGCAGTATTTTGCTTTTATAAACATGGGATCTCTTGTTCTCGATTGCCCAATAAGAAGAACCATTTGGTCTACGTTTATTCTATCAATCCCTTTTAGAATTTTATGTACCTCGATCACTTCAGCATCTTGTGGGACAATTTCACTCCCTGTCGATTTCATGTCCCAGCGAACTCAATTAGTGTTCTCATTGGCTGAAGGAAGCATCTATGTTCCATCCAAACAGGACACTTTGACGGAGAATCTTGTCTCTCGTGAAAACTATCAGGGATGAAAATAATAAGCGAAGGGGTATAGGTCGGAAAACTCAGTTCACCAGTTACCCTGGTAGTCCTGTGGTTTGTGTTCAGCACTCCCCCAGTGATATTTGGTTTCAATTCTCGCTCAGGAAGAGAAGATTCATTGCTGTTCGCAAACGACTAAAATAAGATGATTTACTCTTTGATCGAAAGCAGATCTACTAGAATCTGCTCAGTGAGGATTCAAGTTTACATCAGAACACGTGCAACAGTTCAAGGACAAACACAGAAAGAGAAGGACAGTGATGGTCTGTCAAGCGCGAAGAATAGAAATGGTGATGCAAGATAAAATCTGGATTATAATTGGTCAGATTTTACCGATTACATTGTAAGTGAATTATGAAACTTTTCCCTCACTCTGCAATGAAAAGCGTTTGGAAAGGTTTATGTCCGGTTTCCAACCGTCGGAAGCGAAAGCGTTAACTGCAGTGAAGTGTTAGATGTGTGCTGTTATTGGCTGAACACATCACTGTATTGAACCAGAAATTTTAGAAACCCTACAGCACAGACAGAGGTCATTCGGCCCATCGAGTCTCGACCGACCACAATCCCACCCAGGCCCTATCCCCATATCCCTACATATTTACCCACGAATCCCTCTAACCTACGCATCCCAGGACACGAAGGGCAATTTTAGCATAGCCAATCAACTAACCCGCACATCTTTGGACTGT
The DNA here is from genome assembly GCF_964213995.1 of Mustelus asterias. Lineage (NCBI taxonomy): Eukaryota > Metazoa > Chordata > Chondrichthyes > Carcharhiniformes > Triakidae > Mustelus > Mustelus asterias. The sequence goes on along the minus strand of NW_027590122.1, from coordinate 1,210,596 downwards.
GGGAGGAAACCGGAGCACCTGGAGGAAACCCACGCAGAGAGGGGAGAATGTGCAGACTCCACACAGGCAGTGACCCAAGCCGGGAATCGAACCCGGGTCCCATGGAGTTGTGAAGCAGCAGTGCTAACCACTGTGCTACCGTGCCGCCCTGGAAGGTGCCATTTTGCAGGAGAAACGTGTTTGTGGTGAAAGTGGCCTGACACGAAAATAAAAATACCAAACGCAGCGTGGATAAAGCAAATTCTAAAACACATTGTAAGCTGCTGTCCTGGGGCTTAGAGATTGACACTTTCGCTGATGTTTTGACTGCAGGTCAGAAAATGAAGATTTATTGCTCGCATCCAAACCGTGAAAACAGATGTCAGTTATTGCCTGGTGGAACATCTGACACACAAAATCACCACGTGTCCCGAAGTGAAGGCCCTGAGCAAATTCAACAGGAAGTTTTATTTTCATTTCTGCCAGGAGTTTGGGACAGTAAGAAGTTTAACAACACCAGGTTAAAGTCCAACAGGTTTATTTGGTAGCAAAAGCCACACAAGCTTTCGAGGCTCTGAGCCTCGAAAGCCGTCAGGAGGTGCGTCAACACCAAATTCATCAGCCGCACTCACAAGACAGCCCCGAACATCACCCAAGCACAACGTAACGCCATCCACGCTCTCAAGACCAACCGCAACATTGTCATCAAACCAGCAGACAAAGGAGGGGCCATCGTCATACTGAACAGAACGGATTACTGCAAAGAAGTGTACCGACAACTCAACAACGAGGAACACTACAGACAGTTACCTGCAGATCCGACCAAAGAACACACCAGTCAACTCAACACTCTGATCAAGACCTTTGATCCGGACCTTCAGAACACCCTCCGTGCTCTCATCCCACGTACTCCCCGCGTTGGAGATCTCTACTGCCTCCCGAAGATACACAAGGCAAACACACCCGGCCGTCCCATCGTATCGGGCAATGGGACCCTGTGCGAGAACCTCTCCGGCTATGTCGAGGGCATCCTGAAACCCATTGTACAAAGAACCCCCAGCTTTTGTCGCGACACGACGGACTTCCTACAGAAACTCGGCACACATGGAGCAGTTGAACCAGGAGCGCTCCTCGTCACAATGGATGTCTCAGCACTCTACACCAGCATCCCCCATGACGATGGCATTGCTGCAACGGCCTCAGTGCTCAGCGCCAACAACTGCCAGTTTCCAGATGCAATTTTACATCTCATCCGCTTCATCCTGGACCACAATATCTTCACCTTCAACAACCAGTTCTTCATCCAGACACACGGAACAGCCATGGGGACCAAATTTGCACCTCAATATGCCAACATCTTCATGCACAGGTTCGAACAAGACTTCTTCACCGCACGGGACCTTCAACCGGTGCTATACACTAGATACATCGATGACATTTTCTTCCTTTGGACTCATGGTGAACAATCACTGAAACAACTCTATGATGACATCAACAAGTTCCATCCCACCATCAGGCTCACCATAGACTACTCTCCGGAATCGGTTGCATTCTTGGACACGCGCATCTCCATTAAGGACGGTCACCTCAGCACCTCACTGTACCGCAAGCCCACGGATAACCTCACGATGCTCCACTTCTCCAGCTTCCACCCTAAACACGTTAAAGAAGCCATCCCCTACGGACAAGCCCTCCGTATACACAGGATCTGCTCGGATGAGGAGGATCGCAACAGACACCTCCAGACGCTGAAAGATGCCCTCATAAGAACAGGATATGGCGCTAGACTCATTGATCAACAGTTCCAACGCGCCACAGCGAAAAACCGCACCGACCTCCTCAGAAGACAAACACGGGACACAGTGGACAGAGTACCCTTCGTTGTCCAGTACTTCCCCGGAGCGGAGAAGCTACGGCATCTCCTCCGGAGCCTTCAACATGTCATTGATGAAGACGAACATCTCGCCAAGGCCATCCCCACACCCCCACTTCTTGCCTTCAAACAACCGCACAACCTCAAACAGACCATTGTCCGCAGCAAACTACCCAGCCTTCAGGAGAACAGTGACCAAGACACCACACAACCCTGCCACAGCAACCTCTGCAAGACATGCCGGATCATCGACACAGATGCCATCATCTCACGTGAGAACACCATCCACCAGGTACACGGTACATACTCTTGCAACTCGGCCAACGTTGTCTACCTGATACGCTGCAAGAAAGGATGTCCCGAGGCATGGTACATTGGGGAAACTATGCAGACGCTGCGACAACGGATGAATGAACACCGCTCGACAATCACCAGGCAAGACTGTTCTCTTCCTGTTGGGGAGCACTTCAGCGGTCACGGGCATTCGGCCTCTGATATTCGGGTAAGCGTTCTCCAAGGCGGCCTTCGCGACACACGACAGCGCAGAGTCGCGGAGCAGAAACTGATAGCCAGGTTCCGCACACGCAAGGACGGCCTCAACCGGGATATTGGGTTTATGTCACACTATTTCACATAAATATTTCTGCTTTTTTCCTCCTGAGTCTTTATCATGCGATCCTAGAATCAGAATTTATGTCACACTATTTGTAACTCCCACAGTTGCGTGGACCTGCAGAGTTTCACTGGCTGTCTTGTCTGGAGACAATACACATCTTTTTAGCCTGTCTTGATGCTCTCTCCACTCCCATTGTTTTGTTTCTTAAAGACTGGATTAGTTGTAAGTATTCGCATTCCAACCATTATTCATGTAAATTGAGTCTGTGTCTTATAAGTTCTGTTTGTGAACAGAATTCCCACTCACCTGAAGAAGGGGCTCAGAGCCTCGAAAGCTTGTGTGGCTTTTGCTACCAAATAAACCTGTTGGACTTTAACCTGGTGTTGTTAAACTTCTTACTGTGTTTACCCCAGTCCAACGCCGGCATCTCCACATCAGGAGTTTGGGAAGCAGACGAGGATAAGCACAGTTTAAATCGTGCCGGCCCTTTATTGCAGCTTATGGTGTTTCTGACTGGAGATGATTTCTTGTTTTTCGAACAGTTCAGGGTAGTTGAATAAGTGAAGGTGCAAGTTCCTGACGGCCTTTCCCAATTCCATTACTGCCAATGTATTTCAGTAAGAATATCAGTAAATTGCTTGATTAGTATATCTATCATTGTGGTAGCGTGTCTGAGCGGTCGAAGGCGTGGATTAACGCATCCAGTTTCTGTTGAGAGTTCAAATTCCACCGCTGCAAGGCTCGATTTAAGTTTTGGTCCTTTTGGCTGAATTCTAACAGCTCAGATATGTTTTCTCCCTGCTGGATTTCACTTCTTTTAAACTTCCTGCCTTTCTAACGATTCCCAGTATTAATGAAAAGTCATGGAGGCGAAAGATGAGCTTTGTTTCCCTGTGCACACTCTGTATTACTTCCTGAGATTTTTCCAGCATGATCATCTTTCAGTGCAGATGTATGATCCGCTTTGGCTGTCAATGAAAATATATTTAGTTGACTTGCATCTTCTACGACTGTCTATTGGTCTCAGGGTATGATTCCCGCTGTGGGTGCTAAAATCTGCAAGCTTGCGTGAGGTCCCTGTTCACATCCTGGGCAATTGAGCTGTTGTTTCGCATTGGACAAGACGAGAATTTTGTTAGTCTATTTCCCGTGCACGTGGCAGGATTGGTTTACATGGGGTATGATTTGAAAACCTGAACAGACACTGCAGGGATTCTGTCAGCACAACACAGTCTCAAAGAATCAAGACATTTTCAAAAGGTGACTATGCTTTCAGACATTCACTTAATTATTATTCACCAATTCAGATGACTGCGTTCTTCAGGATTCAGACAGCTGTTGTGTGTATGTTGGGTTCTGGCTGTCTACCCACTCTCTGTCCCTCCCTGTCTCTTTTTGTTGCTGTATACCTGTCTCAGACTTTTCACTCTCTGTCTCTCTGTCAGTGCATCGATCACGGTTCCCTCTTTTGGTTTGTGGTCCCTCGATTCTCTCGCTGTCTGTGTTCAATCAAGGTTCACTGGATTGATTCCTGCGATGATGTGGCTGTCCTGGGAGGAGAGATTCAGTGCGATGAGTCTGTTTTCTCTGCAGGTTAGAATAATGAGAGGTGAATGGATTGTTTAAAATGTCTGAAAATGCCGAGACAGTTTGACTTCGGACACACTGAAACGCTGTTTCCCCACCTGGTTGGAGCATTTAGATCAAAAATATTAAGGTGAATGATGTAAGAGGAGTTAGCAATGATTGGAAGGAGGTGAAGCTAAGAAGTGGAAGATATGAATGAAGTTATTCATGATTGAGAGGAATGCATTGTCACCTCAGGGATTCCGTAGATTGATTAATTGTAAACTTTGGAATCAGAACAAGCTGAGACACCAGATGGAAACGCTTTATTTGCCTGCACGCATTTTTGGATATGGAGTGACGGCGACATGTGCCGGCTAGCTCAGGCAGTAGAGCATGAGACTTTTAATCTCAGGGTCGAGCCCTACGTCGGGCGTTGTTATTTTAAAACTTGTCCCTTTCCTGGGTAAACTCCAGCTTTCCATTCGTCCGGCAGTGCCACCGCTCAAACTCAGTCTTTCTCCATCCCGCTGTATGAATCTCACAGTTACTGCTTTCTGAGTTAAAGTAATCTTTGCCTTCCCAGGAAGTCGTAGTGTTTAGTGCTTAATTCAGCGAGAAGGTTTCTTCTCATTTTGCGCGAAATTTGAACCCAGATCTGGGAGGTTGTGTCAGTGGAAACACTAATCCCGATTGCCATTTAATCACTTCAGCCTTCCATCCAAAAAAAGGTTGTTTGACCTTTCCTCCTCTCGCTCTGTATATCCCTATACTTTGTATTTGTTAGTGAACCATTAAATCTCTAAACTCTTCCAGTTTGGATAAAGGGTCAGCGATCCGAAACAGACACTCTATTTCTTTCTCAATAGACGCTGTTTGACCTGCTGAGTGTTGCCAACATATTCTGTTTTGAGGTGCGATTTGCAAGAACTGCAGCAACTTTTTTTTGGTGCAGTGCGGATCAGTTTTTTTCGACTGTACTTTGCCTGTGTAAATAGTGAAGGGGCTGAGGTTTTAAATAATAAGATACAAGCTCGTGTCACCTTGGTTGACATGAAATGAAACAAAATGAAGATTAATCATTTCAAAAGATGTTACTAAGTCAATAAATATTTTGCAGGGGGTCAACCTAAGGTGATATTCACTCACTCATTTGTCCGAATTTAAACAAGAGGTGGGACGGCGAGAGTCTAGAGTGATAAGTGTTACACCATGGAACCGACAACACTCTGACCTAAGTCACGAGGCCTTTCTCCCAAAACACACACACACACACACATACACACACACACACACACACACTTGCTCAGTAATTGCCATTTTCCAGACGAATAGTTATTATGTGACACCAACCGCTCCTTTCTTTCAAAAGAGGAGTTAAAGAGTAGCAAAAAATGAAAAGAACATTGCTGATGTAAGCATCTGTCGCCAGAAGCTCAGCAATGTGCATTGTAAAAGCAGCTGACCTGTCTGACAAATTGTTCTCCTGATTCCTACTTTGTGAGAAATTTAAACAAAAGGTTCTTCAACAAATCAATCCTCAGCAATGGCAAAGAAGACCAAGGATCCGCCTAAATTTAAACGCTGTTCGCTATATTCAGATGCTCACCATTAGACCAGAGAACCTAGAACACAGCAGACAGCTGCAAATAGTCACTCAACGCATTTGACCCACTTGCTGTTGCTGCCACATTGAATGAAACAGGTCACATTCCTTGGGTGACCATTTGCAACTGGCGGCTGTGCTCCTTGTTCTGTGGTGCAATGCTGAGCACTCTGGACTCTGGATGCAGTAATCCCAGTTCAGATCTGGATGAAACATTCCTTTCCTTTGCTAAAGCAGATGATTGGTTTGCTGAAGGACATTTTATTTAACATTTTCTCAGAAAATGGAATTTTATAGTCTGAGATAATTTCAGCAAATTCCACCACAATCACATTGCAGACGATGCAACGAATTATTCTCCTGGCGCCATTGCATCAGCCCCAGAGGACGATTGTTCAAGAAGACAAAATGCTGAGCGGCAAAATCATAGAATCTCTGCAGTGAAGAAGGAAGCCATTTGGCGCATCGAGCCTGCACTGAAAACGATGGCGCCCTGGTCCTATCCCCATAACCTCATATACTTACCCTGATAGTCCCTCTGACACTATGGGCAATGTATTATGGCCAATTAACCTACTCGCACATCTTCAGATTGCGCGCCGGGTGTTCATCTTCCTTCCACACACGCAGACACGGGGAGAATGTGCAAACTCCACACAGACAGTGACCCAAGGCCAGAATTGAATCAAGATTCCTGACATTGTGAGGCAGCAGTGCTAACCAGTGTGCCAGAAAATGCACAGAGGACAGGAGTTCCCCCAACCTGAATCATTCACTAAGTCATCTGTCCCAATTTTAAATAAGAGTTAGAACGATGGGAACAGTGGCTCCACCGAGACCAGAATCCAGTTTCCTTGTTTCATAGTCCAGAGAGCGGACCATTTCACCATGGAACCGACAGCCGCTGGCTTAGAGCAGCAGGCCTTTTTCTCAGGGCTGTCTCACTCTCTCACGCACCCACACATACACACGCACTTTCTCAGCAATGTGCACAGCAATTGAAGTTGAACTGCTGTCAAATTGTCCTATCGATTCATGCTTTGTGAAAAATTTAAACGAAATATCCCCCAGCAAATCAATCAGCGGATTAAGCAAAGCAAAGCAAGGTTCCGACGAGATTGGAGTTCGGATCGCTGGATCCAGAGTGCAGAGTGCTCACCATTAGAACAGGAAACCAAATGCCTTGAGCGAATGTTTGCAACTGGCGGCCGTGTTCCTGATTCTGTGGTGCGACCGTGAGCACTCTAGACTCTGATTTGATTTCATTTGATTTGATTTATTATTGACAGAATAAAAGCAAAATCTGATGATGCTGTAATCTGAATCAAAAACTGAAAATGCTGGAAAATCTCAACAGCTTTCACGAGAAAGAATAGGTACCATTGAAAAGCTGAGGCATTATTTTTTCCTGATCCAGGAATCTAAAACACGGGAGCACAATCTCAGGATCAGGCGCTGATGATTTAGGAGTGCGATGAGGAGAATTTGCTTCACTCAAAGCCTCGTGAATCTTCGGAATTCTCGAGCCAGAGGGTTCTGATGCTCCATCATTGAACAGATTTCACTCTGGGTTCGACAAATTTATGATCTATCCAGGAATGAATGGAAGCAGGGAAACGGAATTGGAACAAATGCTCAGCCACAAGTCCATGTTTCGATTGTAATTTTTAAGTTTAATGGAATAATGGAAGCATGTATATAATGTTGTATGTAATATGTTTGAAGTCAATCGTCATTGAATAATGTTGGTAACACCAGAAAACAGTGCAGCCGGCAACAATTGAAAACTATTTTTATTGACGCCCACAAACTCATTGCCAACACGCAACAGTTTGCCTGTGAATGCTGATGGTGAGAAAATAGTAAAATTCCGTCCCTGGGTGGTCTCGAACCAGCAACCTTTCGGTTAACAGCCGAACGCGCTGACCAATTGTGCCACAGAGACTGCAGTAATAACTGTTAAATGTATTCTAAACTACTGTGTCAATGACCACAATTCTATTTCTGCAAAGCCTGTTCCAGAACTGCAGCATGACCGCACTGTTTACAATTCTACACAATTTTTATTGACGCCCACAAACTCATTGCCAACACGCAGGGGCGGTAATCAGGGCGTCCTTGAGAGTTGCAAAAGATTGCTTTGCCGAATCGGGTGGTTCAAACTTAATAGGAGCATTCTGAGAGGAGTAAGGAGTAAGTTCTTGAGTATGGGCAGTAACATTCGGAATCCATTGTCTGCAAAAGTTAACTAGTCCGAAAAAGGCTCTCATCTGCTGAGGCGTGGTAGGAAGTGGGGTCTGCAATATGGGAATAATATGTTCCTGTGTAAGGGAATGTTCCGTCGCACTTCGAAGAACCCCCGGAAATTTGACTTGCTGTTGGCCTTTATGAATCTTAGTGGGCGGGATCACATAACCCCATGAATGGAGACGGGTGAGCAGGTAAACGGTGCTGTGCTGGTTGGCGACGAAATCAGGGCTGGCAATATCAACATATTGTGTGATAGTGAATCTCTAGGGGGTGCTAATGTCGCTAACTCGGAGTGCAGTGCCTGCGAGAATAGGGTTGGGGAATGAAAAAAGTTCTGAGGGAGCCGAGTCCAGGTGTACTGTTTGCCCTTAAATGTAAAGGCAAATAAATACTGTGATTCAGGGGCGAGGGGTATTGCAAAAAAGGCATGTTGCAAAAACAGTCGGTTCAGGTGGGATATCACTAAGGATAGTAGCCGGGTTTGGGACAATAGGATGTAGTGGTTCCACGATCTGATTGATACGGCGGAGGTCGTGGACCAAACGCCATTCGGAAGGTCTTCCTACATTTGGAACTGGAAGAATTGGGGTGTTACAGGGCAATTGGCATGGCACCAAAATTCCTTGTTGAAGGAAAGATTGGATCATGATCGAGACTCCTTCTTCAGCTTCGGGGCTTAAAGGACACTGTGAAATGAAGGGCACGGACATACCAGACTTAACTTTAATAATGATGGGAGGTACTTCGGTAAGACCAACTGTTCGTGATTTATATAAACGATCTGGAAGAACGTGTAACAGGGGTGATCAGTATTTTTGCGGACGACACGAAAATGGCTGGACTTGCAGATAGTGAGGAACATTGTCAGCGGCTACAGAAGGATATAGATAGGCTGGAAATGTGGGCAAAGAAATGGCAGATGGAGTTCAATACAGATAAATGCGAAGTGATGCATTTTGGTAGAACTAACGTAGGGGGGAGCTATACGATAAATGGCAGAACCATAAAGGGTGTAGATACGCAGAGGGACCTGGGTGTGCAAGTCCACAGATCCTTGAAGGTGACGGCACAGGTGGAGAGGGTAATGAGGAAGGCATATGGCATGCTTGCCTTTACAGGACATGGCATGGACTATAAAGGTTGGGGTCTGATGTTGCGGTTGTATAGAACGTTGGTTCGGCCGCATTTGGAATACTGTGCCCAGTTCTGATCGCCACACTACCAGAAGGACGTGGAGGTTTTAGAGAGAGTGCAGAGGAGGTTTACTAGGATGTTGCCTGGTATGGAGGGGCTTAGTTATGAGGAGAGATTGGGTAAACTGGGGCTGTTCGCACTGGAAAGACGGAGGATGAGGGGGACCTAATAGAGGTGTATAAAACTATGAAAGGCATAGATAGGGTGAACGGTGGAAAGCTTTTTCCCAGGTCGGTGGTGATGTTCACGAGGGGTCATAGGTTCAAGGTAATTGGGGGGAGGTTTAACACGGATGTCAGCAGGACGTTTTTTACACAGAGGGTGGTGGGGGCCTGGAATGCGCTGCCGGGCAAGGTGGTGGAGGCGGACACACTGGGAACGTTTAAGACTTATCAAGATAGCCACATGAACGGAGTGGGAATTGAGGGATACAAAAGGGTAGTCTAGTTTGGACCAGGGAGCGGCGCGGGCTTGGAGGGCCGAAGGGCCTGTTCCTGTGCTGTATTGTTCTTTGTTCGTGTTTAGAGGCCGCCCACAAATCCAAGGGAACCCCCGATATCGGAGATTGGATGGCTCGATGATTGTTCAATGTACAAGTTAGATAAAGTGGTTGGGGAAAATTTTCCAAAGTGCCTCAGGGAAGGCTTGTCGTCCTGTAAAGAAAGGATCAGCCTTCTCCCGCAGGGCCGCTACCAAAAGTCCCAAGGATTTGGCACTGTAGCCCTCATTGACAGTAAGAGTCAAGTGAGGTGCACGAGTCCCGACTGATGCCAGGGTACCTGGGGAACTTCAACAAGAAAGGCAGAACCCTCTTTCCCCTTGGCCAGGCCAACGAAGGTAATGGTTAGTTGGGTTCGAAGGGCGTCCCGGTAAATAGTCTCTAACTCAGTCGAGCATCCCGTCTGATCATAGCAAAGAATTACATGTGGATTAGCTCTATCTAAGGGAGGAAAAAGTGGGAGGGCTCAAAATCAACCGACCACCACTGTGGAGTAGTAAAAAGTGGGAAATTCCGAAGCGGGGCATGCGGGATGACGGATAGTGTTATGCCGTCATCAAGGCAAACAATCTCCTCCTGCAAGGGACATAATAAATCAGTCCGGCCAGGTTGACATCGAGGGCCCGGTTAACCGTGAAAGGGATGCAACACCTTCGGCCCTTAAATTGAACAGAGAGTGGCTCTGTTAGTGGATAAACAGCACCCGCACCCATGAACGCAGTAAGTTCCACACGTTTATCAGAAAGGGCAAATTTATGCATCTGAATTAATGTCAAGTTTAACGTAGAATTAGTGGCGCCAGTGTCAATCAGGAAGGGGATAGGTACACCTTCGACGTAAATCGTAGCCGTGGGCTCGGCAGAGTGGTCCCCCGAGAAGACCGGAAATTTGGACCGGGCTAGTCAGTAGTGGCGAGAGGTGGTGAAGGGCGTCTGTCGACGGGGATGAGATCGACCGTGTCGGCGGGGAGCCGGATAGTCCCGAGCGCACTGTCCCGTTTGCTGGCAGTTAAAGCAAGTGTCATTATTTCTGGCTACCGGATGAGGTGGAGGAGCGCAGTCAAAATCCTCCGTGCGCGGTGTGTGGTGGCTATCAGCATGCGAGCGGTAACCAGATCCCGTAGGGTCAGTGCAATCTGGGCGACAGTGATGTGGATACGTCTGAGATCCCTGACCTGCCGAATATTTAGGAGGTTTCCTTCGAGAGGGTCGTTGGTTAAATTCGGACTTAATTCTAGGCGTAGTGTCTTTATGAGAGACCCCACGGTCGCGGCCATTGCTCCAATAGTAAGAAACAGCACGTCTCATTTGAGATTTCGAACTGTCAGACCAGTCCATGTTATTAGTTATAATGCTAGATGCTATGCGGTCAGGCAAACCTGCATCAGTATCGCATTAAATCGGGGAGACTGTTTTTCGTCATGAAAAGCACGATCCCCAGAGTAAAGAGTGTAGACGCCACAGAAGCGGTCAGAAAATTCTCTACCATCTTCCTTAGGAGCAGGTCTACAGTCAAGGAGTTTGCAGATGTCTACGGGCTTCCGGAGAGCCCGTTTCAGCGCCGGGAACGTTAAAGCGCTGAACCTCCTCCGTTGTTAAACGTGTGCGTTGTTAAATGCCTCCCACGTGGCCCCGTGAGTTCCTAATTCCTTTTTCCATTTCTCCCCTCACTCCGGGGGCAGTGAGGAATAAATCAATGCATACTGATCCCGTGCAGTGGCACCGTACATGGTCGCAGTGCGTCTCAAATATTCAGTAAACCCCTCTGGGTTGTCTTTACAGGACGGACAGTGGGCCATGATCAAGCAGAGTTCCTGGGGTTTAAAGGCCTGCCACACCTCAACGAATTGGTTGTCGGCAGCACCAGCTCGGGGGCTGATGAGACTTCTAAAAGGGTAATTTGCAGGGGGCGGTAGTGGCGGAAAAGCCTCCTTCAACTTAGGTTGAAAGGATAGATCATGAAGAGCCCGATTGAGAGAGGTGAAGGACTGTTCCACAGACAGGGCTTGCGTTTGTGAGTGGGTGCGTGATGATATGGGATCAGCGGCAGCAAGGGGATCAGTGGCAGTGGTGGGATAAGGTGCCGGGGGGGGGGGGGGGGGGGGCTCGGATTGGGACTGTGGCAACGGAGCAGTGGGGACTGGCGGATAAAGGGAGGGTCTAGGGGCCAACTCCTCCTCTTCCTCAGTATCGCCTGAATAGGGAAAGAGCGGCATGCCAGAGCAACCGGGAGGATCCTCCTGTTGTTTAATCTGATGGGCGAGGCCAACCTGCCTATCACCCGATGATTTCGTACCCCCACCCTGTCGTTTTGTCCCCTGATGCTTCCTATCCCAAAGTCCACATTCTAATTTTAAAGTTTCCCAATCCTTAGGCATCACGTCCACGCATTCAGCAATCCCTGTTTTGCGGGCGTTATCCCTCCAACTCATTAATATTGATTGTTGATGGCGCCTAGTCGACTCTTTTTTTCCATTTTGAAATTAAAGTTTTCCATTTGCAATCTGCATTTCTTTCCCAAATAGCTTTTTCTGCAGCAACACAATTTGCCAAGTTCCATGTGCCGCCTAGTGGCCAAATATCGGTACCTAATTTACTATTTAGTGCGGCAGATAACCGACATAAATTACGTTCCTGAGTAGGGTACTCAGAACACATAAAAAGCAACGGAGAATTGCCCCCCGTTTTGTCTAAAGTCTGTCCCATAACGTCAGTATACTGTGCCCCTGGCAAAAACGTGAAAAAAAAGAATTCCTGGTACCAAATCAAATCACAGGGTCCCGGACCCAAAATATTCAAATCACAGGGTCCCTGACCCAAACTAAGCCTGTGTAACCCTGATCCGGATGCAACATGAGATCAAGGGGTCTCTGACCTTAGGCGAGACACAATCGGGTCTCTAACCCGAAACACAATCGGGTTCCTGACCCTAAACCATCTACTCACAGTCTAATTTTAGATTTGAATACCATCATCTGTTCGCGTCCTCCGTCAGGAACGAGGGGTCGTAGCACCGATCCGAGAGAGAAAGAGAGAGAGACCAAGGTGATTCTTACCTTGTGCTGGCGTCCGTCTCTTCCCTCCGGGTCGTGGCTCGATCACTTCTTCAGTCCCCCACGGAATTCACTCAGGGTATTGGTTTTCGCTCGCAGTGCCAAATGTTGAAGTGGAAACTTTTCCTGCTTCCTGACTGTGAAAGATAGACTCTACAAAATTCGTTTCGTCAATATAACAAGCATTTATTTACGAATAACTGCATGCAGTATATGGCTGAAACTTGGGGTCAGAGAGCAGTTGGTACAACTCCTGATTCTTCCACACGTCCACAATTACACAGAGAAACAGTTCAGTATTTGCACATAATCATCATCAGTTTTCGTTACCAGAACATGTTCAGGAATTCGATTAGTAATAGAATCGTAAGCAATATCATTAATCAGTTTTTAACTTACTGATCTCCCAGAACTCTTTGTCTGATTATTCTTAACCTTATCTTGTCCTTTGACGTAACAGAAAAAGGACGGTGACTCCTTCATCTCTGACCTTATCTGGTCTTGGTCACACTGGCCTAGTCAATCTCATCAGGGCTTCTTGAGGCCAGGGAGCCTGACTTTCTCTGGTCTTATTCATGTCTTAAGTTATGTGGAGTCAGCATTATCAGATCTTACAGGGGTCTGGCTTTTTGAAATAGTTTGGTCAGCGTTCTTACATTCTACCAGAGAGTTGACCAATTGTCCCAGCATGCTACTGCTTAGTTCATACAATTCCACACTACCACTGACATATGGCTTACCGGCCTGTAATTATCTGGTTATTCTTGCTATCCTTCGTAAACAAGGGAACAACATTGGCTGTTCTCCAATCCTCTGGGACCTCCCCTGTAGCCATTGATGATACAAGGATTTCTCTCAAGTACCCAGCAATTTCTTCACTTGCCTCGCTCAGCATTCTGGGATATATCCCATCAGGCCCAGGGGACTTGCCTTCCTTAATGTTTCTCAACAACCCAAGATCTCCTCCTTTTTGATCTCAACATGACTCAAATATTTACACACCCTTTCCCAGATTCATCATCCACCAAGTCCTTCTCTTTGGTGAATACTGACGCAAAGTACTCATTTAGTACATCGCCCATTTTCTCTGACTCCATGCGTAGATTCCCTCCCCTGTTGTTGAGTGGGCCTACCCTCTCTCTGGCTATCCTCATGCTCTTTATATACGTATAAAAAGTGCAGCAAATGTTCACCAGACTGATTCCTGGAATGGCAGAAATGTTGTATGAGGAAAGATTGCATCGAATAGGCCTGTCTGCTCTGGAATTTAGAAGAATGAGAGGGGACTGCACTGTAAAGCATACAATTCTAACAGTGCTGGACAAACCGGAGGCTGGGATAATGTTTGCACTGGCTGCGTGGGGGAGATGGGTGTCTTGAACGAGGAAGGTAGTCGCAGTCTCAACATACAGGCTGGGTCAGTTGAGAAAAAAATTCTTCACTCAGACAGTGGTAAACCAATGGAATTATCTACTATAGAACGCTGTGGAGGACAAGTTACTGAATATAGTTGGGAAGGAAATTGATCAATTTGTGGACACTCAATCCGCTAACGGGTATGGGAAATGTGTGGACGTATGGTATTAAGATAGGGGAATAACAGTGATCATGTGGAATGGCAGAGCAGCATCGAAGGGCCGAATTACCTAATTCTGCTGCTTGTTTCTATGAGTACCAGAGAACGTGGGAGACTTGCTTTTGAATGTATATTCTTGCACTGTGCATCCATTCCTTCCAGGAGATGCCGCTGGTATGTCACAAAAAATGAAGATCAGCATTGTTTTGTTCTTGATTGTTTTAAGTAGTCCATGTTTTACAGCCACAACACGGAGATTAGAAGCAATTCTTCATAAATCAGAATATTTGTCCTAAGTATTGGCCTGTGATTTTTCCATCCATATTTCATGAACCGAAATAACGCCGTAGCTCTTTTCCCGACGGGTACATCGAGTTCAGCATCAAGAGGCAGATATTTGTCAACGTGGACCAAGTTAAATCTTACCAAACATCTCCTGTGGGGAGCGGAGGAGCGGGGGCGGGAGGAGACGTAAAACGCTGTCCAAAAACCATCAGCTTCTTAGCGCATACAGCATACAGAAATTGGCTATCATCCACGTGAACATATGTTGGGTGTTACTTTTAATTCATGGCCACAGTGCAGCCCTTTGGGAGCATATTGCATTTCTGCGGTGACAGGTAACGGAGGAGCCTCCTATAAAATGAGAGCGGGGAATGCGCAACAAAACCTGGGTGTCCTCATATACCGGTCACTGAATGTAAGCATTAGGTATATCTGGCGTTAAAAAAAGCAAATGTTATCTTGACTTTCAGAGCGAGAAGATTCTAGTACAGGAGCAAGGATGTCTTGCTGCAATCATACAGGACTTGGTGCGGCCACGCCTGGAGTATTGTGTATAGTTTTGGTCTCCATATCTTTGACGTATGTTCTTGTTATAGAGGGAGTGCAGCAAACGTTTACCAGGCTGATTCCTGGCATGACAGGACGGACGTATGAGGAGAGATTGAGTCGGTTAGGATTGTATTCACTGGAGTTGAGAAAAAATGAGAGAGAATCTCATAGAAACCTAGGAAATTCGAAAATGACTCAACTCTATCGGCAACAGATTCAGAGGGGATATCTGAAAGCATTGTTTTCACTCGGAGGAGGTGGGAATCTGGAATGCACTGCTTGGGAAAATAGTAGAGGCGGGAATTTCACAACATTGAATAGATATTTGGATGAACACTCGAAACACCTTAAAATGCAAGGATATGGGACAAGTGCTGGAAAATGGGATTAACGCGAATTTAGGGGTAGTTACTTTCGGTGCAGACTCATCGGGACGAATGGCCTTTTTCTGCACGATACGTCTCCATGACTCCTCACCCTTCGGTGGATGGATGCAGAATGGATGTTCCCCATGGTAGGTGGATGCAGAACCAGGGTCTAAGTGTAACAGTTATACTGTTTAGGACTGAGATGAAGAGAATTGTTTTCACCCATAGAGTGGTAAGCCGGTGGATTTCACTGCCACAGAAGGCACTTTAGGCCAAAATATTTTGTAATGAAGGAGTTAGATACAACACTTGGGGCTGACAGGATCAAAGGATATGGGGGGAAGCCGATTTGACTTGGAAGATCAGCTATGTCATATAGAATTGCGGAGCAGACTCGAAAGGCCGAATGGCTTTCGACTGCTCCTATTTACTATGTTTCTCTGTGCCAAAAGCACTGCCACAATGTGGGAAGATAAACAAGATAGAGAGTAGAGTTATAATAAAAACTGAAAATGCTGGGTACACTCATCATGTCTGGGAGCATCTGTGGAGAGAAACAGAATTCACGTTTCGGGTCTAAATGACCCTTCTACAGAACTTGCGTTTAGTTCGAGGGGAGAGTCAACTAGAAAGCGGGGTAAACCCTTCCTGGATCAATGCATAGAATATTTGTTCCCCCATGAGAACGTCTCCACCATTTCACACGTTGAATTAGATGCCTTGCGGTTCCCTTCGTGAAATCATGGATGGGAGTGAAATTATTTAATTTCCGGTAATGGAAGAGAGGAATTTTAAAGCACAAAGTATTCGCCTGAAGACCTGAAATAAAGGAAAGATTCCAAATCAGCAAAAGTTCACAATACATAATTAACATTGAAAGGTTATAAAGCAGGGAATGCTGTATAATTGAATAATGGTGCATGCAGGGAGATTCAATATAACAATATGTATGAGGTGAGTGTGGGTTGAATTCGTGAGGAATATTTTTGGGTTTTGGATATGCGTGTGCTGGCAAGATTCGACTTATCGCTTATCGGAATTTACCCCTATAAAACTGAATATCCTGCTGGGGCATTATATCAAATATTTTATAAGAGCCATGTGTCTATCGGATTGAAGTCAGCGAGAACAACATCCCGGGAATTAATTAACGTCATATATTATCATCCAATCAACTTTGGATTCCCTCTTTCTCTTTCGTATGCTAATTCGTTTCAGAGGCGGTTATTGGATGCTGCTGATTTGTTTAAACCGGCACATTCGATTGCTCATTGGCAAATATTACTGCGACCTTCTCAGTGTAAGATACAAGACACTCCATCAGCTTCCCCGCAAAGCAGAGAATCTTGGTAATCAAATCAAATTCGAGAGACCGAATGTGGCTGGGATTGGTTGATATCATGCATTTCAAATTCTTCTTTTTACTTACCCTCACCTACTTAGCATTCGGTAAGTGTTCACGGGCTGTTCTGGTGCAAACCTTTGAACAAAAGCATTGGTTCTTAATAATTCACCATTAAACATAAAGCTATTCTTTCAATCTATCAACTAGCTACCAGCCACGATGATTCTGTGTCCCAAGATTGGTCATCAGTCGTTCTGAAAATGGGACAGACTTTCAGAACTGAATGTAGCTATTCGACAACAGCAACCTGGTATGACCTGTACTGGTACCGAAAGTATCCAGGCGACCCCCCGGAGATGATTGTGTGGGGAAGTGCCAGTGGCAATTGGGGAAAAGCCAAAAATATCGGGAACCGGTTCACCTCTGAACTAAACAAATCGACAAAATTATCAACTTTAACCATCACTGTTCTTCAGCTGAGTGACACTGCACTGTACATTTGTGGATTCGCAAGATCAGTTCGACACAGTGATAGAACCCAATGATTCTCTCATACAAAAACTGACTGCGGCCTGTTTTGGCACCCGATAAGTTTCATTGTGGTTAGAAGGAGGTTGCAAACTTTCAGGAAGAACGCACTTCCTTTGAACTGAATCACACTAGCACTCATCTTAGAAAGCGTCTCATTAGCTATGTTACCTATATTGCTTTTTGAAACATCTATCGATTTCGCTACATTTTCTGCATTTCCCACCCAAAATTGGAACAAATTTGTCCCTTTAGAATATGTCAATCGATTTTCGATTGGTACTGTTCAATCTGCTTCGACTACCTTTCCTAACAGATCATTTCAAGTCACATGAATTAGTACATTAAAAAAAGCCATCTCCAATCTCACTCTTTTTTCAATCAGATTATGACAGTGACATCCTAATTAAACCTTTTTTTTCCCGATCGAAGCATATGTTCCCCATCTGCTCAATCTAAACCCCTCATGATTTTCATCAGTTGTGCTGAATTTCCTCTCAATCGTCTTTTGCTCAAATGAAAATAATCTTAGCACATCTAGTCATTTCCAATGTTTGATGTCCAACATCTATGACTCCATACCAGTAACTCTACTTTACATAATCCTAACGTCGTCTCTAAATTCTGACGCAGCGAATCCGATAAAATAATCTAGCTGGACTTCAACATTGACTGCTTCCTTCATCCTTGGGATGTGAGCATTCTGGAAAGGAATTGTAGATTATGCATTTCTAATTTTTATCCAATATACATGTATTTATACATATATTTCATCCTGAACAAATGGCGATATAGCTATCAAAACATTTCTTAATGACAAGGATAGTTCCATGAGTAATTGACACCTTAGACGGCCGGTCAGGGTACAATGGCTCTATGACTCTATGATGACTCTATTAATAGGAAATAGCGTCAGCAGATGTCAACACCATCGAGACAACAAGTCGGAATTTACTATGCCCACCGTGTCCAATCACAGGCTGATCATGCACCCCTTCAGCCAACTAATAATTAGCCTCACTTAGGCCAATTAAAACGCAATAACTTCATTGATCACGCTGTGGGTTGTTGCTTGGAATGAATGCAGCAGCAGAAGCTTTCATTGAGCAAGTTGCACAGCAAGTGACTCTCGTCCAGAGGGAGGCAGGGTTACAACGAGAGCAGAAAGTAATCGAGTGCCTACATGTACCCAAGGCCGAAGTGGAAAGCAAAAGTGTGCCAGTTAAACCCAACCTCGCCTTTAGTAGGTGTCTGCAAGTTAGAACATAGAACATGGAAAGTACAGCACAGAACAGGCCCTTCGGCCCACGATGTTGTGCCGAGCTTTATCTGAAACCAAGATCAAGCTATCCCACTCCCTATCATCCGGGTGTGCTCCATGTGCCTATCCAATAACCACTTAAATGTTCCTAAAGTGTCTGACTCCACTATCACTGCGGGCAGTCCATTCACACCCCAACCACTCTCTGCGTAAAGAACCTACCTCTGATATCCTTCCTATATCTCCCACCACGAACCCTATAGTTATGCCCCCTTGTAATAGCTCCATCCACCCGAGGAAATAGTCTTTGAACGTTCAATCTATCTATCCCCTTCATCATTTTATAAACCTCTAGTAAGTCTCCCCTCAGCCTCCTCCGCTCCAGAGAGAACAGCCCTAGCTCCCTCAACCTTTCCTCATAAGACCTACCCTCCAAACCAGGCAGCATCCTGGTAAAACTCCTCTGCACTCTTTCCAGCGCTTCCATATCCGTCTTACTGTGAGGTGACCAGAACTGCACACAATATTCCAAATGTGGTCTCACCAAGGTCCTGTACAGTTGCAGCATAACCCCACGGCTCTTAAACTACAACCCCCTGTTAATAAAAGCTAACGCACTATAGGCCTTTTTCACAGATCTATCCACTTGAGTGGCAACCTTTAGAGATCTGTGGATATGGACCCCAAGATCTCTCTGTTCCTCCACAGTCTTCAGAACCCTGCCTTTGACCCTGTATTCCACATTTAAATTAGTCCTACCAAAATGAATCACCTCACATTTATCAGGGTTAAACTGCATTTGCTATTTTTCAGCCCAGCTTTGCATCCTATCTATGTCTCTTTGCAGCCTACAACAGCCCTCCACCTCATCCACTACTCCACCAATCTTGGTGTCGTCAGGAAATTTACTGATCCACCCTTCAGCCCTCTCCTCTAAGACATTAATAAAAATCACAAAGAGCAGAGGACCAAGCACTGATTCCTGTGGCACTCCGCTAGCAACCTGCCTCCAGTCCGAAAATTTTCCATCCACCACCACCCTCTGTCTTCGATCAGATAGCCAGTTACCTATCCAATCGGCCAACTTTCCCTCGATCCCACACCTCTTTACTTTCATCGTAAGCCGACCATGGGGGACCTTATCAAACGCCTTACTAGAATCCATGTATATGACATCAACTGCCCTACCTTCATCAACGCACTTATTTACCTCCTCAAAAAATTCAATCAAGTTATTAAAGCTTTCCTGAGTTGCTTCACTGAACTATCTCCTGTTTCTCAAATGTTGATTTGATTTGATTTAATATTGTCACGTGTATTAACATACAGTGAAAAGTATTGTTTCTTACGCGCTGTACATAAAAACATACCGTTCATAGAGAAGGAAATGAGAGAGTGCAGAATGTAGTGTCACAGTCATAGCGAGGTTGTCGAGAACGATCAACTGAATGCAAGGTATGTCCATTCAAAAGTCTGACAGCAGCAGAGAAGAAGCTGTTCTTTACTTGGTTGGTACGTGACCTCAGACTTTTGTATCTTTTTCCCGAACAATGAAGGTGGAAGAGAGAATGTCCGGGGTGCGTAGGGTCCTTAATTATGCTGGCTGCTTTGCCGAGGCAGCGGGAAATGCAGACAGGGACAATGGAGGGAAGGCTGGTTTGCGTGATGGATTGGGCTACATTCACGACCTTTTGTAGTTCCTTGCAGTCCTGGGCGGAGCAGGAGCCATACCAAGCTGTGATACAACCAGCAAGAATGCTTTCTATGGTAAATCTGTAAACGTTGGTGAGAGTCGTAGTTTACATGCCAAATTTCCTTACTCTTCTGAGAAAGTAGAGGCATTGGTTGGCTTTCTTAACTATAGCGTCGGCATGGGGGGACTAGCACAGGTTGTTGGTGATCTGGACACTTAAAAGCTTGAAGCTCTCGACACTGTCTACTTCGTCCCCGTTGATGTTGACAGCGGCATGTTCTTCTTTACACTTTCTGAAGTCGATGACAATCTCCTTCGTTTTGTTGACATCGAGAGAAAAAATATTGTGGCCGCACCAGTTCATCAGATTCTCTATCTCATTCCTGTACTCTGTCTCGTCATTGTTTGAGATCCGTCCCATTACGGTGGTGTCATCAGCAAACTTGAAAATCGAATTGGAGGGGAATTTGGCCACACAGGTGTACCAAGAGTATAATAGGGGGCTGAGAACGCTGCCTTGTGGGGCACCGTTGTTGAGGATGATCATGGAGGAGATGTTGTTGCCTATCCTTACTGATTGCGGTCTGTGAGTTAGGAAGTTCAGGATCCAGTCGCAGAGGGAGGTGCCGAGGCCCAGGCCACGTAGTTTGGAGATGGGTTTGGTGGGAATGATGGTGTTGAAGGCTGAGTTGTAGTCAACAAATAGGAGTCTGACATATGTGCCCTTGTTACCTAGGTGTTCCAGGGTTGAGTGCAGGGGCAGGGAAATTGTATCTGCTGTGGACCTGTTGTGGCGGTGCGCAAACTGTAGTGGATCCAGGTAGTCCGGGAGGCTGGAATTGATTCGTGCCATGACTAACCTTTCAGAGCCACCAGCCGATAGTTCACATGAACACGATTCGAATGTAACTTCAAATAATACCTGGAGCGTTCATGGCCATGCTCAATATTATGTGATGAAATGGCAGGTAGTATGTATTTGCTGCAATTACAGGGGCGGCACTGTGGTACAGTGGTTAGCACTGCTGCCTCACAGCGCCAGTGACACGGGTTTGATTCTTGGCTTGGGTCACTATCCGTGTGTGGTTTGCACGTTCTCCCCGTGTCTGTGTGGGTTTCCTCCGGGTGCTCCGGCTTCCTGCCACAGTTTGAAAGACGTGTTGGTTGGGTGCATTGTCCCGAACAGGCGCCGGAATGTGGCGACGAGGGGAATTTCACAGTAACTTCATTGCAGTGTTAATGTAAGCCTGAAATATTTTTTTTAAAAAGAGAAATTGTTTTTATATGGTTTGTAAGCGGCTGTAATCTATATACCATATGTTTGTACATATATAATATATAGAGGGAACTTTAAAGTAACTGTGGGCCGTAGTTCAGGCTCCAGCACTTTACCTCTTAGCGTGGTTCGTTGTTGGACGCTGCTGTGTATTACAATGCAGCGAGGCAGTTAAACAGTGATATAATGACTTTGTTCAACCTTTGACTTAACATGGGACTGTAAAATGCTTTCGGACTTAGACTTCAACAAAAATATTACTTTCTCTGGAGGTCCATGAACGTCGATATTTTCACCTATAAAATTTTTCACAGCCGCTTGTGTGCTCGCTATGTGTGAGCGTTGGAGCAGAAATGTTGTGAGGCTGTGATAACAGAATAAAAGAGAGAATGTAAGAATTCTGTAAACACTTCACTCGATCAGAAAACGAATAGCATGCAACACATGATAATCAGCATTTGGGAATGATCAACGTTGGTTGGCCAATGCAGTCCTGGCTGATCTAAGCAGCCAGATTTCTTCGTAATTGATATGAATCATCACGCAATTGTTGCCATTGTTGTGCAATGAATGGATACAGGAGAGTACAGTCCTCTTCAAGGTCATGGAGAAAAATAACATTTCATTTCATGCACTTCAACGGCTAAGTAGATTTTTGGCTTCATCGCCGTGATGATCTGGGACACATTGGTGACTAAAATCATTCAGTTGACCATCTTCCTCATCAATCAACATCAGAAAACGATTGATTTCAAAAGAAAGGCAACACCAAAACCACATTTAGTTCTGTCTATTTCCCCCTTGATCCATGTTCGGCAGTTCCACCAATAGCATCAGTTTGCTATTGTCAATTTGTTCTGTCTTTGAGTTGTATTATTGGAGAGATTGTTGTCTTTATTTGTCTTTAAGAAAGCGGCGCATTGGTGTGGGACATGTATTTCTGCTCCGACAGGGGAATTCCGGAGCTCGAGAAAGGCAGTGTCAGAGAGCATTATCGAAACTGTCTCACATCGCTTCTTATCATGCCAACAATTCGCAGTAAGTACTTAGGCATTAGGGACTTTCTTCGGCCGCTTCTACATTGTAGGGATTCCAGGATGACTCTATAATTAAAATCCATTCTTCCCCAAACTGTTGGATTCTCAGTGTATCTTCTGTTACTTAGTAAATATTTCTGATATACGTAACTAAATTGTCTTCTGTTGCCTGAATGCTTACGGCCTCAAAACAACAAGTGTGTGTGTGTGTGTGTGTTTGTGCGCGCGCGCTGGAGAAAGTGTGGGTGACACAAATGAGCAGTAAATAAGTGGATTTTTAGCTTAAAAAGATTGCAACTCCCCCCGCCAACCCCGCCCAACCCCAACCTCCACACCCCACACGAACATGCATTCATCTGCCTATTCACAGGGTATGTTTGATCACATTGTGCTGCTGAATCAGATACAATTTATTCACACCAGCAGATCTTATAAGTTAGTGACTGTAGTGATAAAAAAAAGATCTGTTTGTCCGCAATCACCATCATCCTTCCTGATGTCTCCCACACGCTGGAATATTTTCATTCACCGTTTCTTCTTCTGCTGTTGACCATGATCATGTCAGAATTTCATCCCCTCCCTCTGATCTCCAATCTCAGAAATATTACTCATGTTGGAAAATTATAGCTCACTTTTGGATGGTGCATTAACTGCCTTCCAACTCAGCACTGATCACACTCACTCGGCTGCAGCGTATTGAGGGTGTGCCTAGAACCTGTGTTATTAAATATAATTCTGTATGTGTATGTTAATTGGATTGTGCAGATTTTTCCGCCTCTCCTGGAAGCAGTTGGGTGACAGTTTGATGCGAGGTTCATCTGGTTTCCACTCCATGTGTTTGAGTCACTGACAGAGTCGCTGGCTGCATCTGCCCGAGATTCTGCCCAATACCTAACACACAAGAATTCCCAGCTACTCTCCAAACAAAGTTATTGTACAAAGGTGAGATTACTTATCATCACTGTGAGACCTCCAAAGCACAATAATACAAAACAGCGCCAGTGAGTTCCAGGCCCTGAATAGTAACACTGCTGAATTTAGTTGAGATCTGGAGCTCGGCATTGAAACGGCTTTTCGTAAAGTCTGCTTTATGTTCATCATTGTTTGTATTCCTCCACAGCTATGCACTTAGGTGTTGTCGACTCCAGTGCAATACATAGTCACTTTGAATCGTTTCATCGCTACAGTTCAATGTACCCGCTTCTCCTTCTGTCTCTATATCTCAGGAGAGAGGCTGAGTGACAAACTGTTCTTAAGTCGGATCTGAAAAGGTATATTAAAATAAAAAAAATTAAGACCGGAAGTGGATTAAAATCTGATTTAATACATGCGTGGTAAATGAGAGAAAAGGTGAAGTGCTTGGTTCTCAATTATCTATTAGGACTGCTCCCCCACACAACTCAGATGCTGAGTAGGTCGGGGTGTGGATATTTAGAAACCTGTGCTAAACGACACCCTCAATAATCTCCTGCCGTGAATCAAGATGCGACCGCCTCACCTTCGTACATCACCATTGGTGCTGTGAGGGAGGTGGGTGGTGAGATAGCAGATAGGAAACAGAAAAACTCTGAGCTATAGATTAAAATTACTATTCTGACAGAGAGAATGGTATCGGATTCAGTCCCGGGATTGGGAGTAACCCTTTGTCTGCTGACTGTGACGGTGAATTCAGATTTTTAAAATTTGCTTGGTCAATTTGTTCTCAATAATGTGAGAGAGAGAGATTTAGCTTGAGCACATGGAGAGATAGGCAGTGAAAGCGAGAGGGACAGAAGAGTCAGAGAGGGACTGGAGGTAAATTGAGAGAAATAAAAATGCAGAGGGGGTGAATCAACGATTCACATCGAAGCAGCAGTTGCAGGAAGGGATAAAATCTGTATCCTAAATACCCATGTGACATAGTAAATGCTAAAGCTTTATCTTGAAATCTAACTTCAGTTGAACTGGAGTAGAGCAGCAACTGGGCCCAAGCTGAATGCAGTAAATAGTAACATTGGAACTCAATTCGAACACAGCTCGTTCTGCAGATTGTGGTTTTGACTTGCAGTGTAATCTGGCTGAAGTGATAGAGTCCAAAAGAAATGAAATGTCATGGCAAATAATATTCGGGGTGGATGGTGGGAATACTCCACGAAAGGAAGGCTGTTGACCTGGAATAGTTCGGGATTTCTGGATTGATTAATCGATATTCGTCCAATGAGTATCCTGAAACCCGTTGCCATGTGGTTTAGTGATTATTCTGCGACAGTGATCTTGCCATCACGATGAATGGCACTAAAAACTGAGTTTTCAAATTAACGTGAACTTTGAGTGCGAGTTGTTGTCTGAACAAATGCCTTTTAAAATGTTCTGGTGAGCGAAATGACTTTGATTGGAAACCCTGTATGTTTTGTTTTGGAACAGCCGCTCATCAACACACCAAGCATTAATTCCGAACACAGTCTCCAGCAGGGGAACAATTCAAAGTACTCTCCCTGTGAGTAATTTGACTGTAGCCCAGCGGGGGATACCTCCATTCATTATCATCCAGCTGAGGCCCGCCTATCTCAGTGGACGGAATATTAATGCAGGCTGGAATTGAAACGGGTGATTTCAAAATTGATTTTGAACGGTGTTTCCGTCCCTACGGACTCAGCAGTTTGTGCTCTGAGCCGCTCCTGGTAACTGTTGATTGACAGTTTGGTCCGAGGTTAATTTGGTTTCCTCTTATTGTGTTTGAGATGCTCACTGCGCCGCCGCATCTTCCCGCAATACTAAAAGAAAACCCGAGGCTGACTGGAGCTCATGTGTACAGTTTTTGTAAGGCGACGATAATGTTTTTTACCACTGTGAGTCTGAAAGTGCAGTAATACACAGCAGCGTCCGTCAGCTGCAGACCCGAGATGGTTAAAGTGGTGTATTTATTCTCTGTCTGGAGCTCAGCAGAGAAACGGATTTTGGCAAAATTTGTTTCATCCTCAGTATCCCAGGTGCTTTTCCTCAGTATAAACTGAGTATAAACTCCGGCTGTGTATCTGAGTACTGCCGTTACCAGTTTTCTGTGGTGACATAGGTACAGGGCAATGTCACCGCTTCTCCCTCCGTTTTAACATCTGAGGGGAACCGCTGAGTGACAGAATCTCCATTAATCAGGTCTGGAAAAGAAAACAGAAACGTAATCGCATAGAAACACGTCAGACTCGAGAGTAGTAAGTTTCGAACCACGCTGATAAATCAGAGAAAATATTAAATATATTTAATTCCCAATAACCTGCCAGGAATGCTGTCCACACAACACAAAAGATGAGCAGCCTCATTGTCTCTGTCCTCTCTCTAAAAGGGGAGTCAGGTATTGGACAGAGACGGTTCCAAATCCCGCCCACAGTAATGTGCTGGTTACTCACGATGTTTGCATCTAACTTCCTTTATTGCTAGGGCCGTTATGAGATCAGTGGGTGGTGAGCTAGTTAGCATTAAATTGGATCATCCCGAGCTGTGTGACCCTCATTACTCATTCCAGGTTGTGTTTCCGGAATTCACGAGCAGTGTGAATATGAAACACTGGCTGCTCATAATGAACCCGGATCTCGAGCTTCTAGTTTTATTCCAGGCGTACTTTCGAATTCCTGTTAACTCATTTCGAGGTAACGGTGACTTCCCCTCAAGATTTTGGTTTGTGTTCACACTCTGAAAGGATTTCATCGTCGCAGGCGATGCTAGAATGTGTTACCCATCCCAAATTAATCTTGAGCTGCTATTAGAGTGTGAACTGACGTTTTGTACAGCCTTGCAGGGGAACTTGGAGATGGTATTATTTCCATTCCCTGTTGTGCTTCTCTTGCTAGCCAGTAGGGTTTGTGGGTTTGGAAGGTGCTGTCAAAGAGTGCTTGGCGAGTTGCTGCAGTCCATCTTGTAGACTGGAGCACACTGCTGCCAAAGAGTGGAAGGAGTGAATGCTTCAAGTGGTAGGTGGAGTGCCAGTCACGGATCCATGGCTGATGTCGTGCATGTGGAGTGTTATTGGAGATCCAATCATCCTGGTAGGTGGAGAGCATGCCATCACACTCCTGATTGTCAGACTGTGTCTGACAGTTTGCGGACAGACGTTGGGCAGCCAAGGAAATTTCCAGTGTCTGACCTGCTCTTGTAGCCACAGTATTTTAAAGGAAGGTCCATTCACTCTGATGGTTAATGGCAACTGCCAGGGCGTGGATGGTGGGGGTACTACGCGATGGGAAGGCTGTTGATCTGGAATTACCCAGACTCTTCTGGCGCGCGTGGTATTTGCCACATATCAGCCAATGTTTTCCATCCAATGCTACTTGCCGGAATTGACTGCCTAAATTGCTGGGGACAATTATCAACAACGATCCCCAGGCTTAACCTGATGGTGAAGTTAAGATTATTGATCAAGCAGTTGAATATATTTGGGCCACGGACGCTGCCTTGAGGAATTGCTGCCGCTGCATACATGATTTATTTTCAAAAAACGCAAGCATCTTAATTTGACCTGAGGACCAGTCCAACCAGTGAAGAGTCCCCTCCATCATTCCCATTGACTGCAATTTTGCTTCTTGATGCCATATCGATGAAATGTTCCATTTATTTCAAGTACAATTGTTTCCCCCCCCATCCCCCCCCATCCCCCCCATCCCCCCCATCCCCCCCATCCCCCCCATCCCCCCATCCCCCCCATCCCCCATTCCCCCCCTTCCCCCCCATCCCCCCCATCCCCCCCATCCCCCCCATCCCCCCCATCCCCCCATCCCCCCCCATCCCCCCATCCCCCCCCATCCCCCCCATCCCCCCATCCCCCCCCCATCCCCCCCATCCCCCCATCCCCCCCATCCCCCCATCCCCCCCATCCCCCCCATCCCCCCCATCCCCCCCATCCCCCCCATCCCCCCCATCCCCCCCCATCCCCCCCCATACCCCCCCATCCCCCCCCATCCCCCCCATCCCCCCCCATCCCCTCCCAACCCCCCCATCCCCCCCCATCCCCCCCCATCCCCCCCCCATCCCCCCCATCCCCCCATCAAGACGGCGATGATAAATGAAATAGTCCCCCAAGCTGTTCACGTGCAACTTCAAATTTCCAAAACCCCCAATCCCATCATTGCTGATCCTTTGAACTTACCTTGTAAAACACGGCAGGCATTCATCTGTCAAAGAACTGAAACGCCCCAAATGTGAACTATCTGCTCTCAATCTCAGGACTTTGCAATTATAAAAACAGCATTCTGTTGAAAGTGTAACTCAGTCCTCATTCCACTGATCTTTGCCGACTTACTGTGTATTTCCCTCATTGAACACATTTCAGGTTGGGACAGACAGATTCCTGAGAAATCTGAGAAAGAAGGGGAGTGTGCAGGAAAATGGCAACCCAAAATCAAACATGGGTTAAAGTTTCGAGTTCAGTTATTGAGTGAAATAATATTTGAAATATATAAATTGTTGCAAATAATATGTTAGAGATAAATGTTCTACGTCGGCTAACAGTAGAGGCAGAAACACACGATATGTTCTTTTTTAGTGTTGCCCAAGGACTCAGTGACACTCAAAAAACGAGAGACAATGAAAGCAGATGGAGAGAAAGAAAAGGGAAGCAACCGCCCCTGGATGGTCGCGAATCAACAACCTTTCGGTTAATAGCCGAACGCGCTCACCAATTGCGCCACAGAGACTGACGCAACTGAAGCTCACATGGCATCCTAAATCAGGGTGTCAGCGTGTTGGCTGCAAATTCGACGCCGATTCAATTTTGACAAAACCTTACACAGAAAGACCAAATGATGGTATCGTTTACAAATCTAAACATTTATATTTAACTATTTTACCCCACAGTGTTGCTGTGGTGTCATGGTTAATCCCTTCTCCTAACATGGGCAAAGGGCCGTTTGATAGAGCAGGGAGGGACAAACTGTTCCGACTGACTGGGCTCAGTAACAGAGAACTGGGATTGAAGGTCATGAAATTCTTGTATTTGTATAGAGCCTCTGCCGCCCAGCGGACGTTAGAAAGCGCTTTCCAATCAATGAAGGGCAGTTTTAATTGGGAAAAAAAATCAATTAAGGCAGAAGGAGGCATCGGATTTGAATGCAGAAACGTCTTGACTTGCATACAAATGCTCTACCCTGAGCGATATTCCCTTAAAACCAATCCTCCGTTTTGTCGCTCCTTAGCCCTCTGTCTTGCATGGTCTATGCTTATGGTTGTTCCTCTGTGTGCCTCACTGTGCTTACGTACCCCAAGGGCCTGAACACGTTTCTTTTTACCATCACAAACTCTATTCACTTACTTTATAAATCTTCATGATAAATGTACAGAAGATAGCAAAGGCTTACAGTTGCGAGATGAAATTGACCCTTTCTTGTTATTTGTGAGTGGAGAGTGCTCATTGATTGATTTCTCATACGTTCCACACTGCAAGATGTTTAAAAAATTTATTTGATCAACATTTAAACAGACAGCGGATTCGCTCGGAGTGATGGTGGGTTCCAGTTCTATATCTGCGATCACAACATCAATTCATGTCACTTACTGTGAACCCAATATTTCTAATAGGTTGGATGTTTAACCTAATTTACCCCATTTTATATTTCATTATTTTCATGTCAGATCTATTTCCACCAGAGGCAAATCTCTCTTTCAATATGTTCTGTTCAGATAAAAAATAAGTGACTCCTTCATCCAATGGCACGATTGCTGTTCGTTGCAGTATCAAAGCGGCAATAAGGTAAAACAGTCACACAAGCTGCTTATGTATTACTTTCAATTACCAAAACCTACCAACCTCATCACTGCGGCTCCTGTGTAATCACTGTACAGTACACCCACCGGTTCCCCATTATCCACAGCACAAGTGACTGCTTCAAAGATCTTGTGAATGGTCTCATTCTGTGGTATAAACATTATGTGACATTCTGCTTTCCTTACGCTCTGGCCATGGACCGCAAAGTGCAGGCTCATTTATCTCACCTGAATTGTACTCTATCACAGCCCTTTCCTGTTGTTATGTTTCCGAGCTCCTGAATTTCACTTGTTTAAAACTTTCTACATTTCCAAACATTATCCGTTTAAATGAAAGGTTATGGAGGTGTAAAAAGAGGATCCTTTCCCTGTGCGCACATGCTGCCTGGCTTCCTGAGTGTTTCCAGCGCTTTCAACTTTCACTGCAGCTGGCTGATCAGATTTAGATGACAATATAAGTATCTGTATTTGAATAATTTTCGCATCAGTGGCTCGTCGGTCCAGCGGTATTTTTCACGCTTTGGGTGTCGTGATTTGCAAGTCGATGAGTGGTCCCGTGTTCAAAGCCCGGCTGCGCCCCATTGTTGTTGTTTGTGATGGCCAAGTCTTGTTCATTTCTTTGCCGTGCATCCGGCAGGATGAGTTCACCCGCAGTTTGGTTTGAGAAGCTGTCAATGCAGGGAATCCAACAACCCAGCGCACTCACAACTAATTTAAGCCTTTTTCAAAAGTTTACTATTCTTGTGGAGATTCTCATTATTCCTCGTCACCCAATGCTTGTGGGTTCCGGCTCCTGGTTGGACGTACGTTGTTATTCATTCGTGTGTTATGGCTGGCTACTCAACTCTCTGTCTTTTTCTGTCTCCCCTTGCTTCTGTGTATCGACCTGTCTCTTTCACTCTCTCAATCTGTCTGCTTCTATCTCCTTTCCCCATTTTGCTCTTATTTCCCTCTCAGCTCTCGCTGTCTGTGTAACCAAGGTTCACTGGATTGATTGCTGTGATGAGGCAGTTGCCCTTGGAGGAGGGATTCAGTGGGATGACCCTGTTCTCTCTGGGGTATGGAATAATGAGAAGTGATCTCACTGAAAAGTCTGGAACTGCGAGAGAGTTTGGCAGTGTACAGGCTGAGAGATTGCAACAGCCCCCCCCCCCCTCCGACCGCCCCCCCCCCCCCGCGCCCCCCCCCCCCCCACACCCCGCCCCCCCGCCCCCCCCACCCCCACCCATCCCTTTCCCGGCTGGAGTGTCGAGAACAGGATTTACATTTTCCGAACGGTGTGTCAGACATTTAGGACGAAGGTGAGGAGCCAATTCTTCGCTCCAAGGCTTGTGAATCTTTGGAATTCTGTTGCCCAGAGGTCTGTGCATCCTCGGCCAATGAGAATGTTGACGGCTAACATGGCGAGATTTTTGAACTCTAAGGGAATAAAATGATTTCTGAATTAGGTGGGAAATTGGTCTTGAGCTTGGCGATCCAACATGACGTTATTATGTGGTAGAGGAGGCGCAAAGGGAAATATGACCCACTCCAACTCCATCGATTCTGTTCACTGGCAAAAGCAACCGGTACAGAATGTTCTTCCCGACTGATAAAGTTGAGGAGTTGTCCGAGGCAATGAATTGAGGTTTTGTGTAGGCTTGTGATCCAATCTCACTGCTGTAGAAATTTCAATTGTTTTAGTTTAAATTTCATGAAATACCTTCGCTCGATCATATTATGGCTCAGATTTAATGCAGTAGAATACATCATTATTCATTTCGACAAGAGGAACCAGTAGAAGCAATGGAAATATAAACCGCTGGGGGCAACTGATAGGATTG
This sequence comes from Mustelus asterias, assembly GCF_964213995.1. Lineage (NCBI taxonomy): Eukaryota > Metazoa > Chordata > Chondrichthyes > Carcharhiniformes > Triakidae > Mustelus > Mustelus asterias. The sequence continues at coordinate 1,179,491 of NW_027590122.1, read as the reverse complement.
TGGAACGAGACGGATATTTCATCCTTGTTTTGCAAACCGGCATGAGTATCACTCGTGGTTTCGATCAGGAAGTAGAGAAGTAATTCCAGATAGTGTGGAAAGTACCTCCAGATATGCGCATCTGTATCTGGAAGCAATTCCAGCTCCTGTTCATTCATGTGCTGCACGATAACAATGGAGCTGCATTCCGGACTGGGAATTGAACGCGGGCCGCGGCAGTGGAAGCATCGAATCCTAAACATTTGGCCATCAGGGATTGCGTCTGTCTGCACTTTAATCTCACCGATCTATGCTACTTTTGCACTTCAGCTCCATTCCAGTACTTGTTGATACCAGAGACGGACAAAATGCCATGTTTCGATGGAACAGGAGTGGCTCCTTCCGCCAACAACAGCAGCGGTTGCTGTTACTTGGAACATGAAATAGACAGTGAGGTGAAACAAACCAATAAGCTGCTCATGTGTAGCTTTCAAATTCCAAAGTCCTCCAAATCATACAAGGCAACACAGAGCAAACAGTGAAAGCAACTGACGCACGATTGGTTTAAACTCATTACTTTCTATCTCAGAATTTTACGGAACTAAAAATGTCAGTCTGGTGAATGTTTAACCCTGTCCTCAATCCACTGATCATTGCCGACTTGCTGTGTGTTATATGTAACAATAAAACCGAGAATAAAAATATAAACAGCAGATGTTGTAAGTTCTCAGTCGGTTTGGCAGCATCTGTGGTCACATCACTGTGCGCCTCTATCTCCGATGATGCCCCTGTATCGCTTTGTACGCCCCTGAATCTGGGTAAGCCCCTGTATCTGTGTACGCCCCACTATCTTTGTGTGTTTGCCCCTGATTCTTTGTATGCCCCTGTGTCTATGTATGCTCCAGCATCTCTGTGCCTATGCCCCTTATTCTGTTTGTGCCCTTGTATCTGTTTATGCCCCAGCATCTCTGTGTGCATGCTCCTGATTCTGTGTGTGCCCTTGTATCTGTGTATGTCCCAGTATCGTGTGTGTGCGCCTGCATCTTTGTATGCCCCTGCATCTGCATATGCCCTGAGTCTGTGTTTGCCCCACTTTCGCTGTGCGTGCCCCTGAATTGGTGTGTGCCCCCTGAATCTCTGTATGCCCCAGTATCTGTGTTGCGTGCGTGCTCCTGCATCTGTGTGTGGCCCTCGATCCGTGAGTGCCCCTGCACCTGTGTGTGCCGCTGTATCTGTATGAACCCCGTTATCTGTGCGTGTGTGTGTGTGTGTATGTGTGTGTGTGTGTGTGTGGTGTGTGTGTGCGCGTGTTTTTGGGAGGAAGTCCTCATGCCTGAGGCAGAGTCCTGTCAGTTTAATGTTATGAAGGTTAGCACTCTGGGCTTTGAATTCAGCAATCCGAGTTGGAATTTCTGAGGAGGGACTATTCACATCGTCCCAGCTCTTGTTTAAATTGGGACAGATGAGTGAGTGAATGACACCTGTAGGTGGACCCTCTGCCAACTGTGGCTTCTCGGCCTCTGAAAGCTTTGCATTCTTGTGCAGTCGTTCGCTGGGGATGATGCAATGACACCAGGAGAGTCATTCGCTGCATCGTCTGCAATGTGATTTCGGTGGGATTTGCTGAGATTTCCTCAGTGTTTAAAATTCCACTTTCTGAGAATTTTAAATAAAATGTCCTTCGGCAAACCAATCACCGACTTTAGCAAAACAAATTTCCACCGAGGTTTGAACTCGGATCGCTGGATTCAGAGTCCAGGATGCTCATCATTACACCAGTGAAGCCAAAACCCAGAAGCCCGCTGCAAACGGTCACTTAAAGCATTTGACCTTTTTCATTCAATGAAAAAGTGTGACAACAATGTGTTGTTATGCGCCGACATTAATATGCCAAAAACTCAGAAGACACTGCTCTCAAATCAACAGCATTTCATTTCATCCAAAGCCGTATTAGCAGAAATCGTCAAGTTTCACAGGGGCAAGTAGCCCGTCATAGTGACACTGAAACGGCTGTTCAGCCGATCGCGTCTTTTGACTTTGCTGAGCTGTCAATTACGGCGTTCATATAATCATAGTCGCCATACAGAGCAAAGGGAGGGCACTGGTCCCATTGGGGATGCACCGAATTTGAAAGAGAATCTTTCCAATGCAAGAACTCCCTGACAGAGACCCCGCCCCGCCGCAACCCAGAAACCCCACACATGATAAATCTTGGGACAATGGGGTCCAGATTACCATGGCTAATCCACCAAGCCTGTACGTCTTTGTGGGACGAACCCGGAGCACCCGGAGGAAACCCACGCAGGGACGGGGAGAACGTGCAAACTTACTGCTGTAACATTACTGGCCAATGAAGCAACCATCGAACCAGGAAATCTGACCGCGAGTGAACTGAACTTCCATAACCGCCTTGAAATGCTTCCAATTTATTTGGAGGTTGCTCACACAGTCTTAGCTTAATCGAAGAAACGTCATTATTAATTGAAACATATATAAAATCAATCGCTCCCTTAGATTGAAAAAAAAACATTTTAAGCATTTCGCTTCATTTCTTGCCTCATAGATCTTAATTTGACTTTGGATTGCTGGCTGGGGAAAAAGAATATCGAACTCAATCCACTGTACAGAACAGCTTCAGTGGCTGATTCGATAGGGATTCCGATATTGTTTGCAATGAAAATATTTCTGAAATGCTCCTGTGACAATTGCATCACATCGTATATCCATTAATGTTCCTCTCATTTTGTGCGTCTGCCCAGCCGCAGGTCGAGCTCAGCTCCATGTCACATACCCTCCAGTTATTGTGCGAGTTTTGAACAGGTTGGTATAGTTGTGAGAATCAGCACGCAGTAGTACATGGCTGTATCAGAGAGCCGCAGTTTGGAGACGGTTAAGATAAAGATTCCACTCGAACTGTTCAGCCCAGAGGAGAAACGGCTTCGAACAAAATCCGCTTTAATTTCGGAACCAGCCAAACATTTGCGAATTAGTATTTGTTGTTCTCTCCCAGGGAATTGCCAGACCCAGAATAAACTGAAGGTATTTTCTGTCGTGACGTAGATGCAGTTTAGAGTTGTAATGCCTCCTTCTGTCCTATTTACTGTTCGACGGCGTTGGGTAACAGAGAATTTCTGACTAAAACCTGGATGAAATGGAAAACAAAGTCATTAAAAACATTAAACCGTTATGACATATCAAGTACTGCGCACTTTCAGTTCAAAATTGCACCCAAAATAACGACCTGTAATAAATGCTCCAAACATGGCACAGATACCGAATAACCGCATTGCTGTCTGTCTTTATCTCTCTTGCCAGACGCTGGCAATGCTTGACCGCTGGTTGGACCCGTGCTGAGGCTCGATGTCTCTTTCTCCTAACCCCGCCCATGTGTCCTGACATTCAATGTTTGGCGTAGGGCACAGTCGCCAATCTTCCACAATCGTTTTATAACAGTTCCAATGGCACAAACTGCAAAGTTTGAAATTTAAAACGGGATAACGATATTCAGAAGGAAGTAACATTCATCATTCAATGGCATCACTGTACAATGCCGCGATTCACACACTGAGTACGTGTGAGCGCACAATAATCACTGACATTGCTGAAACTTCTGATTACTTTAATTTAAATGCAATATTTTGAAGTTCGTTAATGTCGTATGTATGACATAGCGAACACAGAATGTGACACAAATTGATAACTTGCAGGGAATATATCATAAACAACGGACCTTTTGTCACTGTTTAGTTCATGTAGGATTTTTTAATTCCTGATTAATTTTACACCAAATAGAAGGGATTTATAAGTTTGCAGTTTCACTTATGGGCAATTCTGCTACATTATCAGTTCGCACTTGTTCAGCAGAATATTCTTTTTTTTACCTGACATCCTCGCTGTGACCATAACCTGCAAAACTGAATGAAATGCTCACTCTGTCACTTTTACCTGAATGAAGATTCCTTGAGAAAAAAACTGCAATGTTCTCATTTTAACCGTTAACGTTATTATAAAGCTACCTCGGGAGCTGGAGCTTCTCACGGCTGCTCTAACTTGAGATTGGCAGTTGCGGTCCGAGTCACCTCAGTCAGATAGAGGTGCGCTTCTGGTTCTAACGGCATTTTCTCATCCACATCTGACTCCTGATAGAAACAGTGACTGAATGTAAGGGTGTGTAATTCTCTGCTGAAGATGATTAATAGAAAAATATTCAGCTGCTGTAAATGCTGCTGAGACCACGGGTTTCCACTCCAAGTTCATTCTGAAGATCAGATTATCCAATTCAATTTGAAGCAATTGAAAAATAAAGTGGACTAATTAAGATGAGAACAGACAAGAGGAAATCATTTGATCGGGTAGGTGAAACACCAACACTTTAAGGACAGTTTCAGGTAACATGAGCGTTGGAGACTAAGAAAAACCTTCAGCGAGATATAATGTTCATCATCAGCAGCAAATTCCTCAGATGAATCCTTAAAGGGTTAGCCATTTTCGAGAATTGGAAACTGAAGGCAACTAAATTTCAGGACCGCCAGTTATCCTAAAGCATGTTACAACCAATGTGGTACTTTTGCAATGCAGTCACTGTTGCAATGTCTAGAAAATAACATCCCTTTTAGAGGAGACAGTGGGCTGTGTGAACGTCACTCCGCTAATTAGTCAGAGGCCCACGTTAATTTTCTACATCATTTGATTCAATTCTAACATTGGAAAATGGTAAACGTTAAATTCACAGTCTGTGATTGAAAATTAACATCAGTAATGGTGATCATGAATTTTCATCGTTTGCCATGAAGGATGAACTTCTTCAGCAATGTCCCTCAGGGCGTCAGGGGAGGTCATCGTCATCTTTACCTAACCTGACCGACATGCAAGCCCATATTGACCCTTAATTGCTCTCTGAACCCAATAGCAAGTCATTTACTTCCAGGACAATGAGGGATCCATAGAATTTATGCGATCCCTGCAGTGCAGAAGGCGGTCATTCGGCCAATCGCGTCTGCACACATTCACCGAAAGAGCGTGTTAACAGATCCACCACGCAGTAATATCACACATCACCTGGAACCGTTAGTTTTATTTGAGTGTTCAGGCTCTAAGTCACGTGGTGCTTCATCGCCGCGCAGTAATACACGGCTGAGTCAAAAAGCTGAGTGTCTGTGATGTTCAAAGGGATGTTTGTGTTCATTTTATCCTATACGGCAGAATACCTCTGTGCAAATGCCGGCGCATTCTCTTCATTCCAGCAGTGTGTCTGTGCAACATGTACTGAAGGCCTTATCCCGAGTACTGTACGGACCAGTAATGGTAAGCTGCTGTGTATGTGACGGGGTAGTGACAGGACAACACCACTGTGTCCACACACACACACACACACACACACAATCACAGCCACATATTCTCCCTCTCACCACACAGGTTCTCTCTTACACAGAAAAATAGGTACAGTTACACACAGACACACACAGGTGCAGCAGGTAACTAAGAAGGCAAATGGAATTTTGTCCTTCCTTGCTAGAGGGATGGAGTTTAAAAACAGCTAGGTTATGTTGCAGCTGTATAAGTTGCTGGTGAGGCCACACCTGGAAAACTGTGTACAGTTTTGGTCTCCTTACTTGAGAAAGGATATACTGGCACTGGAGGTGATTCACTAGGTTGATCCCGCAGTTGAGAGGTTTGGCTTATGAGGAGAGACTGAGTAGACTATACTCATTGGAATTCAGAAGAATGAGGGGAGAGCTTATTGAAACATGTAAGATTATGAAGGGAATTAATAAAATAGAAGCAAGGAAGTTGTTTCCACTGGCAGGTGAAACTAGAACTCGGGGGCATGGCCTTAAATAAGGGGGAGCAGATTTAGGACTGAGTTGAGGAGGAACTTCTTCACAAAGGGTTGTGAATCTGCGGAATTCCCTGCCCAGTGAAGCAATTGAGTCTACCTCATTGAATGTTTTTAAGGCAAGGATAGATACATTTTTGAACTGTAAAGGAATTCAGGGCTATGATGAGCGGGCGGGTAAGTGGAGCTGAGTCGACAAAAAGATCAGCCATGATCTTATGGAATGGCGGAGCAGGTTCGAGGGACCAGATGGCATACCCCTGATCCTAGATCTTATGTTCCTATGTCCTAAACTCACAAATACACAGGAACACAAACAAAGAACCACAAACATACACACATAGTCCGGCGTAGTCAGACACACAGACAAACACAGACACACACACAAACAGACACACACATACAGACAGCACACTCACACAGATATATAAATAAAAACGCGATGCTCTTATTCACTCATCTACGGAAATTTCGCGATGGACCGCATTTCGTGAGCAAAATTAAACTGGGGGAATGTTCAGAGATTTATTTCCTCCCCTAACTGTCCCCAGGCTATTAACATTTCAATTTTCTTCTGATTATATTCATCAGCCAAGGGTACTGTTTCGGGGGGAAATAAAAACCCTTCTCCAGACATGCCGTTCTGACAGAGACAATTCAGTTTGATGTTCCATTACATGGACTCGGAACATTCTTTGATCCAAGAACAAAACTTGCGGAACGAGGCGTCCCCAATGAGGGGAATAAATATGAGCGGAAAATCGCACAACATCAATGAAATAAAACTGTGAAAATTGCCAGAACTACTCACTCGTTCAAGGATCATGAGCAAAAGTAATAGATTAGCCAATATCTTTCTGGGCCAGCAATCACAGTGAGGATCAGAAGGCATGTTTGTGCTGAATTTTGTATTCAAATTCTACACTGTAAGGAAATGTGCGCTGCATATTCAGTCATTTTGATACATCCTATTACCGTATTTATCAGCATACGACCATGAATCCGACACACAACATGCAAACTGCGATTGCCAGCTTACGTGTCCAGGTAGTCAATTGATGCATTGTTGTGATTTTGTTGTGTGTGTATGATTGGGCGGGAGGGGGGGGGGTGGGGTGGGGCGTGGAGCGGTTGGGGGCTACAGAGATGGTCTTAAGGGTAATCATGGCAGGAGAGCATCTACTGTTATATGTGGCAACAGTGGAAGCTTCAGGTGTCCCTGGTGACCACGTGTTCAGGAAGTGTGTCCAAATGTATCTACTAGCTAATAACATTTCGAAGCTGAGGCTAAAGGGAGTTTCAGTGTGGAGCATCCATATTGCTGAGCAAGTCGTCGATAGCACGTTTGGTGAGTGATCACACCGCAGGTGAAAGTTGAAAAGGCAGAAAGCCCGTGGGTGACCAATAGGTGGAGTAGAGGAAGGAAGGTAATTCAGGTGTCGCCTGTGGGCATTTCGCAGATGCAACGTTTTGGCTACTTTTTTTTCGGGGGGGGGGAGCGGTGACTGTGCCGGGGAAGACAGTGACAGTCAACGTCATGGTAACAGTGCTGGGTAGACTAATGGGACTGAAGGTGGACAAGTCCCCGGGTCCGGATGGAATGCATCCCAGGGTATTGAAAGAAATGTCAGAGGTAATAGTGGATGCGTTAGTGATTATTTATCAAAACTCGTTGCATTCTGGGGTAGTGCCGGTTGATTGGAAAACGGCTAATGTTACGCCGCTGTTTAAAAAAGGAAGGAGACAAAAGGCGGGTAACTATAGGCCGGTCAGCTTAACGTCTGTAGTAGGGAAAATGCTGGAATCCATTATTAAAGAGGAGATAGCAGGGCATCTGGATAGAAATGGTTCGATCAATCAGACGCAGCATGGATTCATGAGGGGAAAGTCGTGCTTGACGAACATGTTGGATTTTTATGAAGATGTGACTAGGGCGGTTGATGGAGGAGAACCGGTGGATGCGGTGTTTTTGGATTTCCAAAAGGCGTTTGATAAGGTGCCCCATAAAAGGCTGCTGAAGAAGATTAGGGCACACGGAGTTGGGGGTAGTGTGTTAAAGTGGATTGGGGACTGGCTATCCGACAGGAAGCAAAGAGTCGGAATAAATGGGTGTTTTTCCGGTTGGAGGAAGGTAACTAGTGGCGTGCCGCAGGGATCGGTACTCGGGCCGCAACTGTTTACCATTTATATAGATGCTCTGGAGGAGGGGACGGAGTGTAGGGTAACGAAGTTTGCAGACGACACAAAGATAAGTGGAAAAGTGGATCGTGTGGAGGACGGAGAAGATCTGCAGAGAGATTTGGACAGGCTGAGTGAGTGGGCGAGGATATGGCAAATGGAGTATAACGTTGATAAATGCGAGGTTATACACTTTGGAGGAAATAATAACAAATGGGATTACTATCTCAATGGAAACAAATTAAAACATGCTACCGTGCAAAGGGACCTGGGGGTCCTTGTGCATGAGACGCAAAAGCCCAGTCTGCAGGTACAACAGGTGATCAAGAAGGCAAATGGGATGTTGGCCTATATTGCGAGGGGGATAGAATATAAAAGCAGGGATGTCTTGATGCACCTGTACAGGGCATTGGTGAGGCCGCAGCTGGAATGCTGTGTGCAGTATTGATCCCCTTATATGAGGAAGGATATATTGGCATTGGAGGGAGTGCAGAGAAGGTTCACCAGGTTGATACCGGAGATGAGGGGTTTGGATTATGAGGAGAGGCTGAGGAGATTGGGTTTGTACTCGTTGGAGTTTAGAAGGATGAGGGGGGATCTTATGGAGACTTATAAGATAATGCGGGGGCTGGATAGGGTGGAGGCGGAGAGATTCTTTCCACTTAGTAAGGAAGTTAAAACTAGAGGACACAGCCTCAAAATAAAGGGGGGTCGGATTAAGACAGAGTTGAGGAGGAACTTCTTCTCCCAGAGGGTGGTGAATCTCGGGAATTCTCTGCCCACTGAGGTGGTGGAGGCTACCTCGCTGAATATGTTTAAAGCGCGGATGGATGGATTCCTGATCGGTAAGGGAATTAAGGGTTATGGGGATCAGGCGGGTAAGTGGTACTGATCCACGTCAGATCAGCCATGATCTTATTGAATGGCGGGGCAGGCTCGAGGGGCTAGATGGCCTACTCCTGCTCCTATTTCTTATGTTCTTATGTTCTTATTAACATGCATGGGTCTGCTGCACAATAGGGGAGGCGGAAGAATGACATTGTAATAAAGGAAGGGATTCAATTGTAAGAAGAGAAGACTTACCATTTCTGTGATGGTATGTTGCCTCCCTAATGCCAGGGTCAGAATATCACGAAACGATTGCAACGTTGTATGAAGGTGGAGGGGTTGTGAGGACGGACGGACGGAGGGACGGGGAGGGGGGGGGGGGGACGGGTTGGTGGTTGGCATACAGAAATCGTGGTAAATATTGATATCATCTAAATAATACAACAAGCGCGGAAATCCTGCAATCAGATTACAGGAAGCTAGGAAGTAGACGAGATAAAAAGACCCAAAATGTAGTCATCTCTGGATTACTACAGTGCCACGCGTTAGTGAGTTTAGAAATAGAGGGTTAGTCCAGAAGAATGCTCTCTGGAGAATGGATGCAGCTGTGAGGGCTTCGGAGGTCTAGGACACTGGGACTGTTTTGGGAGACGGTGGGACCTGTGCAATGAGGCCGTCTTGCAACTGAACCGAAATGGGAACGGCGACCAATATATTGGTTGGAATATCCCAAAATTCCCTCGATTCAGGAATAGTTCTGCTGGATTGAAAATATGCTAATACAACGTCCTAACTCTTTAAACTCGTATTAACTGACATTATCAAATCTGAAAATGTTTCTCCCGCTCATGAGTACAGCTTATTTTGTTTCAAGTCAGAACACTCAATGCAGTTACTATTCTGAATTAAAGAAGCTTCTCATTTTCAATCCGCACTAAACTGGACAATAAAACAATGAATGTAATGTACCCGGCAGGTCAGACTTGCCTCTGTGAAGAGAGAAACATGATGAAGTGATAGCTGTGTGAACTTTCGTCTCAACTGGGAACAGATAGAAAAGTAACAGCTTATTACGAAATGAAAAGGAGACAATTTATAGCCTTGAAGGATCAAAATTGAGTTCAACAATTGATATATTAATCTTTGTCCTACTTTCTTTCGTGTTTCTTTTTCACTTTCTTTCCCTCTTTACTTGCCCCCTATTTTATGTTGTTTGAATCCCTTCCCGCATCCCTGGCATTGCCACACTTTCTCCTCAGCTTGGCTGTTCATTTTTTTCCTCAATAGGTCGGATCATCAGCAGAGGCATCGGTCACAGACAGAGGACATGTTGCATTTCTCCCCCCTTGTGAAATGTGCTTTGGCATAGAGTAGTACAGCGCAGTAGAGACAGTTCGGCCCATAGAGTGTACAACGACAATGACTACCACTAGCATCGCGCTAATCCCATTTTCAAGCAGTTGTGCCATATCGTTGAATGTTATGATTTTTCAAGTGTTCATCCAGAAACGTTTTAAAGTTTGCAAGTTTTCCTGCCTCCATGAACTTCCCAGGCAGTGTACTGCATATTCCCACCAACATCTTAGTGAAAAAATACTTACCTGCTGAATCTCCTGCCTCTGAGCTGAAAACTATGCCCCTTCATGATTAACCCCTCCACCAAGGGGAAGAGGTGCTTTCTGTTCACCCTGTCAAGGGGAAGAGGTGCTTTCTGTTCACCCTGTCCATGAACCTCAAACTTATACACCACAATCAGCCCCCCGCACTCCCTCAGCATTCTCTGTTCAAAGGGAAAGAATCCAACCCTATCCACTCCCTCCTTTTAGCTCAAATGTTCCGTCCCAGGAAAGATCTTGGTAAATCTGTTCTGTTCCCCTGTTCGTGCAATCACATCCTTCCTCTCGTGAGATGACCAGAACTGCACAGAGTACTCCAGCTGTGGCCTAACCAACGCTCTGTACAACTCCAACCTTAACTCATTGCCCTTATATTCGATACCACGACTGATAAAAACAAGTGCCCCATATGCCTGCTTCACTATCCTATTCAACTGATCTGCCACCTTCAGAGATATGTTTATGTATCCCTAATCCACAACTTCCTCTGAGCTTCCTAATGTCCTGTTATTCATTAAATATTTGCCTGCGTTGTTATTTCTTCCAAAGTGCATCACCTCGCACTTTTCAGGTTTATACACCATCTGCCATTGTTCCTTCTATCTGACCAACCGTAGAGATCTTCCTTTAACATAGGGCTTTCGTCTTCAATATTAAGCACTCTAACAATGTTGATGGCAGCTGCAAATTTGCTTATAATTCCCCTCAAATTATCATCTATGTTATTTATGTATGTAAAAAACAAAAAGCGATGCAACACTGAACCCTATTGTAGGCCACTGTGCACTACCCTCCATTCATTCGAACAGCCTTCTAACACTACCTATGTGTCCTATTATGAAGACATTTTCAGATCCATCTCCGCCCAGTTTCCCTGAATTCCAAGTGCTCCTTTATTTTCAATCAGCCTCCCTTGTGGGACCTTCTCAGTGGATTTGCCAAAACAAAAAAAAACCCATATCAATTGCACTTCCCCCAGTCACAGGAGAAGGAAGTTAAAAGATGCAAATTGTAAGTGGCAAAATGTGATATGTGTATCTTATTTGTGTCATGTGATTATTCCTGAGTTTTTTTGTTAATGTTACATCTTTGACTTTTCCAGCTCTGATACAGTTTCATCCAGCTGGAAGATTCACCTTGTTTCTCCCTTCACAGACTCTGTGAGTCGTGTTTTCATTAACTGAAGAAGTAAACAAAAAGCTATTCACTCCATGACTGGGAATTGAACCTGGGGCCATTATGTCGAATTATGATCATTGTACCCCCAGGGAAGCTGATGCGAGACATTGGTAATAAGATGATCATCTCTGTACCCATTGCTTTAATTCAAAAACTTTCACTCAAGACATCGTCACAATGAGGAATGATGGGAAGCGTGCATGGCAGGATTTAAACTTCAGTTAGAAAATCGGAATCCATCACCTTAATCTCTGCAATTTAAGAGAAAACACTGGGAAATCTCAGCAGGTCTGGTAGCATCTGCAAGGAGAGAAAAGAGCTGAAGGTTCGAGTCCAGATGACTGTTGGTCAAATGTTCCAGGATCCGCAGTAATTTGCTTTTATCCAGCCCTTAACCCTTGGCCGGGAACACAGTCTCACTGCTTGCAATACTGTTGCTTATATCAACATACAGTCATTTAGCCTGTGTTCCCGTGTGTGCTCTCTATAGGAGCAACTCCACTGTTTCCACACACGCTCGTTTACCCCAACAACTCTTTCATTGGTACTGTCCCTCCTCGTTGTTCCTGCCAAAAACGACAGCGCCCACACTCCCGCATGCAATATGAGATTTTTGCTTTAAGCTGCAAGGGCCAACACGCACAACAGTTCTCACAATGGTGGGGTGCGAAGCCATGCTTCAGCAGAGGCTGGAGTATCAAACCCATGCGGCCACGCTAAACTGCATAACAATTGTTATTTACTGGTATTGTTACTGAACTACATGAGATGCAACGGAGCTGGGAAAGGCCATCAGGAGGCTTGAACCTGCTCCTTCACTGAATCCCGTACTCCTGAAATGTGTAACAAACAGAAATCATCTCCAGTCAGAAACACCATGAGCTGCAGTGATGGGTCGGTACCATCTAAACTTTCTTTAACCTCCTCTGGTTCCCAATCTCCTGCCAGAAATGAAAAGAAAAATTCCTCTTGAATTTGATCAGGGTCTTCGCTGGAGAAAGAATGGCACCGAAGGCGAGACTGAGATTTCTCTGTTCTTCCTGGAAATAACTGATATTTGTTTTCACGGTTTGGATGAAAACAATAAATCTTCATTTTCTGACCTGCAATCAAATCAGCAGTGAAAGTGTCAAACTGTAACTACCAGATAAGCATTTTACAGCGTGTTTGAAAATTTGATTTATCCACACTCTATTTGTTATTTTATCTTCATCCATGATTGAATGTGTTCAGACAATAAATGCTCCACTGCAGTTATCACGTTTGTTTCCCACGGTGCGAAACCGGACAGAAATATTTCCAAATATTGTTCATTACTGGGTGAGATAATTTTCAAAGTTTTATAATTCCGTGATAATCTGACCAATTATCATGCAGATTTTACCTTACCTCACAATTTCTATCCTCAGCGCTTTGTAACATGTCACTGTTCGAAGTGTCACAATCACCAGGTTCAAGTCCAACAGGAAATCACCAGCTTTGGGAACGTTGCTCCTTTGAGCTCTTGATTACAAATAAATCTGTTGGACTTTAACCTGGTGTTGTTAGATTTCTTACTCTGCCCATCCCAGTCCAACGCCAGCAGCTCCACCTCATGATAACCTATTACTGTTCGTCTCTTTCTGTGTTTGTTCTTGACATGTTGCACATGTGACATTTCCAGCTCTGAAGTAAACTTGCAAACTTCACCCTGCTGATACTACTGATCTGCTTTATATCAGAGAGTAAATCAGATTACCTTTAATCGTTTTCTGAGAGCAATGAATCTTTTTTTCCTGAGCGGGAATTGAGAGCAAACATAACCTGGGGGTACTGAACACAAACCACTGGACCCCAAGGGTAACGGCTGAACTGCATTTTTCAAACTGACGTACCCTACGTGGTATAGTTGTCTAGTGATTGGCACTGCTACCTCACAGTACGAAGGACAAGCGTTTGATTCCTGGCTTGGATCACTGTGTGTGTGGAGTCTGCATGTTCTCCCTGTGTTTGTGTGGGTTTCCTGCGAGTGCACTAGTTTTTTCCCAGAGTCCAAATATGTGTATGGTGGTTGGATTGGCTATGCTAATTCTTCTGCAGTTCACCAAAACAACCAGTCTCGTATGGCGACCAGGTGATTTTCATAGCAACTTCATTGTTAATGTCAGTGTAAGCCTAATTGTAATACGACTAAATGCACTTTTAAAATAAATCTCTTTTCTTATTATTTTCATCTCGTATTTTCCTTCAGAATAACCTGTTTAGATGGGACATAAATGTCTCCTTGAGCCAATGACAACACCCATTGAGTTCGCTGGCATATGGAATCGACTGTGAGGTGAAATAGTCTCGCAAGGTGCTGAAGTGATTGAGGTCTATAAAAGTTTAAACGGGATTAAAAGAGTAAACGTAGACCAAATATTTCCTCTATGATGCAATCTAGAAGAAGAAGTCAAGGGAATAGGTTGAGAGGCGGTAGATTCAAACCTGAAATGAGGAGGAAGAACTTCTCGCAACGAGGGTGAATCTCTGGAACTCACTGCCCTATGGCGCGGTGGAGTCTGAAGGATTAAATGGTTCCACAAAGAGAGAGTCATAGTTCTCATTTTTTTAAATGGTTAAAGGGAAATCAGGAACAGATGCAGAAATGGATTTGAGACCAGGGAGACGTCAGCCATGATCAGATGGAATGATGGAGCAGGCTCGAAGGGCTGAATTTGCCTTTCTGAGCTCCTTATTCCTATGTTTCTATATTACTGAGTGGAACTTTCAAAACTCCAGATCCACCAACCTCATCATTGTCACTCCAGTGTAATCTATGTACAGTACATCCACCGGTTCCCCTTCATCCACAGCACATGTGAGTCCTGCTAAGAACTTCGGAACGGCCTCATTCTGTGGTGTAATCATTCCGTGATTCTCTGTTTTCCTCATCTCATCTCTCCTGACTTTCACTCGACCGGATGTTATGTTTCGTCCCTCCTGCATCTCATTTGTTCAAAACGTTTTACATTTCTAAGCATTCCCAGTTTCAATGAAAGGGGATAGAAATGAAAGATGAGATTTGTTTCTCTGTGCACACATGCTCTCTGACTTTCTGAGCTTTTCCAACATTTTCACCTTTTACTGCAGATGAGTGATCAGCTTTGGATGACAATGAAAACATAATTAGTTGGCATGCATTTCCAACGAAGGCGAGTTGGCCTAGGGGTATGATTCCTGCTTTGGGTGTTAAAGTTCGCAAACTTGCATGAGGTCTCGGGCTCAAGTCTCGGCCGAGCTGGCTTTTTACTTCTGTTTCGGATTGGACAATGCGCTGGTTTGAAAAATTTATTTTCATTGCACACGACGGGATTGCTTCATATGGGTTCTGGTTTGAGAACCTGAGCACAATCCAACACCATAGCAGGCTCACAATTAAATCAATACATTTTCAATAGGTGACTATGCCTGCGGACACGAATTCAGAGGACCTCATGCCTTCAGACGACCTCCCACGTTGTGAGAGGCTCAGGAGGAAATTGCGGCTCCCCTTGCAGAGATGTCTGAATCATCGAAAGCCCAAGGTGAGCTGCCTGAAGATTGGAGATTGGCAACTGTCGTGCTTTTGTTTAAAAAGGGCTGCAGGGAAAAGCCTGGGAACTACAGGACGGTGAGCCTCACATCTGTAGTGGGTAAGTTGTCAGAAGGTAGTCTGAGAGATAGTATCTACAGGCATTTAGAGAGGCAAGGACTGATTAGGGACGGTCCGCATGGCTTTGTGAGTGGAAAACAATGCCTCACAAATCTGATTGTGTTTTTTGAAGGGGTAACCAAGAAGGTCGATGAGGCCAGTGCAGTTGATGTTGTCTACATGGACGTTAGGAGGCATTAGACATGGCACCACATGACAGGTTGTTGCATCAGGTTAAATCTCACGGAATCTAATGTGAGGTAGCCAAATGGATACAAAATTGGCTTGATGACAGAAGACAGAGGGTGGTTGTAGAGGGTTGCTTTCAAATTGGAGGCCAGTGACCAGCGGTGTACCTCAGGAATCGGAGCTGGTTATAATGCTATTTGTCATTTATATTAATGATTTGGATGAGAATTTAGGAAACATGATGAGTAAGTTTGCAGATGACAACAATATTGGAGGCATAGTGCACAGCGGAGAAGCTTATCGAGGATTGCAAACGGGATCTTGATCAATTATGCCAGTGGGCTGACGAATGGCAGATGGAGTTTATTTTACATAATTGCGAGGTGATGCATTTTGGTAGATCGAACCAGGACAGGACTTGCTCAGTTAATGGTAGGGCGTTGGTGAGAACAAAGAACAAAGAAAAGTAAGCACAGAAACAGACCCTTCAGCCCTCCAAGCCTCCAACGACCATGCTGCCCGACTGAACGAAAGTCCCCTACCCTTCCGGGGACCATATCCCTCGATTCCCATCCTATTCATGTATTTTTCAAGACGCCCCTTAAAAGTCACGACCGTATCCACTTCCACGACCTCCCCCAGCAACGAGTTCCAGGCACCCACTACTCTCTGTGTAAAAAATCTGCCTCGTACATATCCTTTCAACCTGTGCCCCCCGAGTAATTGACTCTTCCACCCTGGGAAAAAGCTTCTGAATATCCACTCTCTCTGTGCGTCTCATAATCTTGTAGATCTCTATCAGGACGCCCCTCAACCTCCGTCGTTCCAGTGAGAAGAAACCACGTTTCCCCAACCTCTCCTCATAGCTAATGCTAGGCAACGTCCTGGAAAATCTTTTCTGTACCACCTCCAAAACCTCCACATCCTTCTGGTAGTGTGGCAACCAGAATTGAACACTATATTCCAAGTGCGGCCTAACTAAGGTTCTATGAAGCTGCAACATGACTCGCCAATTTTTAAACTCCATGTCCCGGCTCATGAAGGCAAGCATGCTGTACGCCTTCTTGATTACCTTCTCCACCTGCATTGCCATTTTCAGTGACCTGTATACCTGTACACCCAGATCCCTTTGCCTATCAATACTCTTACGGGTTCTGCCATTTATTGTATATTTTCTATCTGTATTTGACCTTCCAAAATGCATTACCACACATTTGTCCGGATTAAACTCCATCTGCCATCTCTCTGCGCAAGTCTCCAACTGATGTACATCCTGCTGGATCCTCTGATGGTCCTCATCGCTATCCGCAAATACACCAACACCCACCAAAATTTGCAAACATACGAATCAAACCAGTTACATTTTCCTCCAAACCATTATATATATATTACAAACAGCAAGGGTCCCACCACTGATCCCTGAGGAACGCCACTTGTCACAGCCCTCCATTCAGAAACGCACCCTTCCACTGCTACCCTCTGGCTTCTTTGACCAAGCCAGTTTTGTATCCATCTTGCCAGCTCACCTCTGATCCCATGTGAATTCACCCTGTACACAGTCTGCAATGAGGGACCTTGTCAGAGGCCTTACTGAAGTCCATGTATACAACATCCACTGTCCTATCCTCATCAATCCTCTTCGTCACTTCTTCGAAAAACTCGATCAAGTTTGTGAGACACGACCTCCCCTTCACAAAATCATGCTGCCTCTCACTAATACGTCCACATATTTCCAAGTGGGAATATATCCTGTCTCGAAGAATCCTCTCCAATAATTTCCCTACCACTGATGTCAGGCTCACCGGCCGGTAATTACCTGGATTATTCTTGCTACCCTTCTTAAACAAAGGAACAACAGTGGCTATTCTTCAATCCTCTGGGACCTCCCCTGTACAGTAAGAAGTCTCACAACACCAGGTTAAATTCCAACAGGTTTATTTGGTAGCAAAAGCAACTAGCTTTCGGAGCGCTGCTCCTTCGTCAGGTAATTGGGAGTTCTGTTCACAAAGAGGGCATATAAATACTCAAACTCAATTTAAAAAATAATGGTTGGAATGCGAGTCTTTACAGTTGATCAAGTCTCAAAGGTACAGACAATTTGAGTGGGGAGAGCGTTAAGCACAGGTTAAAAAGATGTGTATTGTCTCCAGACAGGACAGTAAGTGAGATTTTGCAAGCCCAGGCAAGTCGTGGGGTTACAGATAGTGTGACATGAACCCAAGATCCCGATTGAGGGCGTACTCATGTGTGCGGAACTTGGTTATCCGTCTCTGCTCAGCGATTCTGCATTGTCTTGTGTCGTGAAGGCCGCCTTGGAGAACGCTTACCCGAAGATCAGAGGCCGAATACCCGTGACCGCTGAAGTGTTTCCCAGCAGGAAGAGAACACTCTTGCCTCATGATTGTCGAGCGGTGTTCATTCATCCGTTGTCGTAGTGTCTGCATCGTCTCCCCAATGTACCATGCCTCGTGACATCCTTTCCTGCAGCGTATCAGGTAGACAACGTTGGCCGAGTTTCAAGAGTATGTACCGTGTACCTGCTGGATGGTGTTCTCACGTGAGATGATGGCATCCGTGTCGATGATCCGGCACATCTTGCAGAGATTGCTGTGGCAGGGTTGTGTGGTACTTTCCCGGAGCAGGGAAGCTACAACATCTTCTCCGGGGCCTTCAGCATATCATTGATGAAGACGAACATCTCGCCAAGGCCATTCCCACATCCCTACTTCTTGCCTTCAAACAACCGCACAACCTGAAACAGACCATTGTCCGCAGCAAACTACCCAGCCTTCAGGGGAACAGTGACCACGACACCACACAACAAGGGAGGGAATCTATGCGTGGAGCCAGAGAAAATGGGCGTAGTATTAAAAGTACGCCCATTTCCTCTGGCTCCACGCATAGATTCCATCCCTTGTCCTTGAGTGGGCCAACCCTCTGCCTGGCTACCCTCTCGCTCTTTAAAAAGCCTTGGGATTTTCCTTACTCCTGCTGGTCAATGTTTTTCCGTGAGCCCTTTTAGCCCTCCTTGCTCCTTGCTTAAGTTTCTTTCTACTTTCCTTGATTTCTGCACTTGCTTCGTGTGTTTCCAGCCTCCTAGCTTTGACAAATGCTTCCTTTTTCTCTTTGACTAGGCTCACAATATCTCTCGTTATCCAAGGTTCCAAAAACTTTCCATACTTATCTTTCATCCTTACAGGAATATGCCAGTCCTGAATCCCTATCAACTTACACTTGAAAGTCTCCCACATGCCAGATATTGATATACCCTCAAACATCTGCCCCCAATCTACATTCTTCAGTTCCTGCCTAATATTGTTGTAATTAGCCTTCTCCCAATTTAGCACCTTAACTTGAGGACTACACTTATCTTTATCCATCAGTACCTTAAAGCTTACTCAATTGTGGTCACTGTTCCCGAACTGCACCCCTACTGAAGTATCGACCCCTGGCTGGGCTCATTCCCTAATACCAGGTCCAGTATGACCCCTTCCCTAGTTGGATTATCTACATACTGTTTCGAGAAGCCCTCCTGGATGCTCCTTACAAACGTTGCCCCATCCACGCCCCTAGCATTAAGTGAGACCCAATCAATATAGGGAAGTTAAAATCGCCCACCACAACAACCCTGTTACTTTTACAGTTGCCAAGATCTGCCTACATATCTGTTCCTCTATCTCCCGCTGGCAGTTGGGTGGCCTATAGTAAACCCCCAACATTGTGACTACACCTTTCTTATTCCTGAGCTCTACTTATATTGCCTCGCTGTATGAGCCCTCCGAGGTGCCCTCCCTCGCCTGTGATATTCTGAGTTATAGAAAAAAGGAGACCTCGGGTACAGTTCATAGCTCCTTCAAAGTGCAGCCACAGGTGGTCAGAGTGGTGGAGAAGGTATTCAGCATGCTTGGTTTCATTGGCCAGAACATTGAATACAAGAGTTGGGTCGTCTTGTTGAAGTTGTACAAGACATTGGTAAGGCCACACTTGGAATACTGTGTACAATTCTGGCCACCCTATTATAGAAAGGATAGTATTAAACGAGAAGGAGTGCAGAAAAGATTTGCTAGAATGCTACCGGGACTTGATAGTTTGAACTATAAGGAAAGCTGGATAGACTGCGACTTTTTTCTCTGGAGCGTAAAAGTCTCTTGCAAGGTGATCTTATAGTGGTCTATAAAATAATGAGGGGCATAGATCAGCTACTCAATATATTTTCCCAAAGGTAGGAGAGTCTAAAACTAGAGGGCATAGTTCTAAGGTCAGAGGGGAGAGATTCAAAAGTATCCAGATGGGCATTTGTTTGCACATGGAGGGTCGTGCATGTCTGGAACAAGCTGCCAGAAGTAGTAGTAGAGGCGGGTACAAGTTTGTCTGTTAAAATGTGTTCAGGCAGTTAAATGGGTAAGATGGTTATAGAGGGATATGGGCCCAACGTGGGCAATTGGGATTAGTTTAGTGTTTAAAAAAGGGCCGGCATGGACAATTTGGGGTGTCGGGCCTGTTTCCATGCTGTGAAACTCTATGACTCTATGCTTGTGATTTGGACAGCTGGCTGTGTGTTTATTGTTATTCATTCATGGGTTGTATGTGCCCATCCCAATCTCTGTCTCTCTCTGTGTTTCTGTGTCTCTCTATACCTGTCCCTTCTTTTCCACCCGCAGTCTCTTTTCTGTGCATCTACCACTGTTCACTCTTTTGCTCTTTTTCCCACTGCCTCTGGGTCAGCTAAATTCACTGGATTGATTCATGTGATGGAGCGGTTGACCAAGGAGGAGTGATTCAGTGGGATTAGTCTGTTCTTCCTGTAGTTTACAATAACAAGAAGTGAGCTGACGAAAAAGTCTGAATCTGGGAGACAGTTTGACAGTGTACATATCGAGACGTTGTTTCCACCTGGCTGGGGCACTTAGAACAAAAATATTAAGGCGAAAGATGAGAGGGGAATTTGCAATGTTTGGATGGAGATGAACGTAAGAAGTGGAAGTTGCGAATGAAATTATTGATGATTGGGAGGAATACATTGAAACTTTGGGGATTCTGTCGGCCGGTTAATTGTAAACTTTGTAATCAGAATATGCTGAGACAACAGATGGACAAAAACATGTTAGTCTTCACATATTTTATGATATGGAGTGCCGCCTCTTCCCTGTGCCTGGCTCGCTCAGTCTGTAAAGCATGAAGCTCTTAATCTCCGGGTTTTGGACTTGAGCCCCAGTTAGGTGTCATTATTTTTAAACTTTAGTGCTCCCCTGGGTGAACTCCAGCTCTCCTTTCCTCCGGCATTGTCACCGCTCAAACTGAGACTTTCTCCATCCCGCTTTGTTAATATCTCATTTAACGCTTTCTGCTCTAAAGCTATCTCTGCTTCCCTCGAAGTCGAAGAGTTTAGTGGCTTTATTCAGCGAGAAGGTTTCTTCTAATTTTGCGCCAAATTTGAACCCAAATCTGGGATATTGTGTCAGTGGAAACAATAATCATCCCCATTGTCATTCAATCACTCCAGCCTTACATTTTATCGTAAGGACGTTTGATCTTTCCTCCTCTCGTCCTCTGTTTTCCTTGACTCTGTATTTGTTTGTAAACCATTAAATCTCTAATTTATTCCAGTTTAATCCCACATTGTAGCTGTTTCTGTGCATCCCTGTCGGTTACAGGACCACAACTTTTTTTCCAAGTATTTTATTTTTGAAACCAATGGAGGCTCCTGCCTCACCACAGCTCAGGCTGCGAGCACTATAAGCCACCGTCTGGGTGAAACACATTACTGCACCATTCCCTTTAATCCTGCCAGTAATTCTGTTACATTGGATAGTTTAATTTGCTGTGACTCTGTTGGTAACGATTTTGGAATGTCATTAGGCCGAATCGCATTACGACGACTTGAAGACAACAATATAGTTTAAAATTCCCGCAATGAACTGAGAGATTGCTGCACCGATGGATATTTTAAACTGATGTCCCTTCTGTCCCATCAGGTGTTGTTGGAATATCCCAGAAAGGAATATTTGTTCGGCTGCAATGATAAACGTGTTCCATTTATTCCCAGTGAAGTGGGGGGTAGTTTTCACTGACAGCTTCAGTGGATTGATAAACTGAGCCAATCGAGTTCTGCAGAGACACAATGCAATTCCAATGGAAGTACATAGACTAGAAATGTAAACAACGTTTCACTCTTCACAGCTGCACTCAGATTGGCTGAAAGTTCCAGGCTTTCCTGTTTTTATTGCATATGTAAATCATCTGCAGCAGGATATCTCTATTTAATTGGTGACTTCTCATAATGCGGGATTATTGCAAATAAATCTCTGAGATCCCCCTGTGAGCTGAAAACTGATAGGGAAATTCGAAGTGTGAATAAGGTCATCACCAGCTGACAGTGAAAAGGGATTCACTCTGTCATCCCATTCATTGATACAATAGGTCACACTGGAGAGGGACCATTCAAATACTTCACGGTTCTGATTAGATTCACACCAGGGCTGGTTCTGACCCGGGATTTCTTAGATTCTTCGAACAATACAGCGCAGAGGAGGCCCTTTGGCCCATCGAGTCCACACCAACACATTAGAAACACCCGAAATGCCACCTAATCCCATCTACCAGCAGTGGCTCATAGCCCTGAATGTTATGATGTGTCAAGTGCTCATCCAGATACTTCTTAAAGGATGGGAGGCAATCCGTCTTTACCGCCTCCCATGCAGCGGATTCCAGAGTGTCACCATCCTCTGGTTAGACAGGGAAATCCTCACATCAACCCTAAGCCACCTGCACCTCACCTTAAACTCGTGTCCCCTCGTGACTGACCATTCAGCTCAGGGAACAGCTGCTCCTTGTCCAATGTGTCTATGTCCCTCATAACTAAAAGGACCATGGCCAGAATATACAGGAATCACCTTTTCCCCTTGGTGAAGCGACTAAGTGACCAGGTGTGAAGATTTAACGTAATTAGCACGAGGTTTAGAGGGGATGCAAGGAAACAACCTTTCACCCAGAGAGTGATGGGAGTCTGGAAATCACTACCTGAAAGCATTGCAGGGGGTATGTGTGGTGGGCGGGGTTGGCGGGATGGGGGGGGGGGGGAGGGTGCAGAGACCTTCTTAACATTGACAAAATATTCCGACGTGTACTGCGATGCCAAAGCACACATGGCACTTGACCAAGTAATGGAAAATGGGATTAGAATTGAGAGGTAGTTGTTTGGCCGGTGGGGGCGCGATGGGCTGAAGGGACGTTTCCGTGTGATTTATCACTGTGAAATTGCCGCTGTGAAAAATGACCATTTCTGGATACTGAAGCCAGCGATCTGAGTTCAAACCTTGGTGAAACCTTGCTTTTCTTTGCTCAAGCCGATGATCGGTTTGCTGAAGGACATTTTATTAAAAAGTCTCTGAAATTGGAATTCGGAACACTGAAACTTGTTCAGTAAATTCCACCGCAATCACATTACAGACGATGCAGCGAATGTGTCTACTGGCGTCATTACATCAGCCCAGAGGACGATTGCTCAAGAATACAAAGAGCTCAGAGGCAGAGAGCAGGAGGTCCACCTACAGATGTCCTTCACTCACACATCTGTCCCAATTTAAATAAGAGGTGGGAAGGCGAGAGTCCAGAGTACTAAACATTACATCATGGAACCGACAGCACTCTGACCTAAAACAGGAGGCCATTCTTCCAACACACACACACACACAAAACACTCACACTCATACTTGCTCAATAATTGCCACTCTCCAGTCGAATAGTTGTTGTGTGACATCAACTGCTCCTTTCTTTCAACAGAGGAGTTAAAGAGTAGAGAAAATATTTTTTTAAAAACGCTGACATTGCAGGCATCTGGCGCCAGAGGTTCAGCAATGTGCATTGTCATAGCAATTGAACTGGCTGACAATTTGTCCTCTCACTTCGTATTTTGTGAAAATTTTAAACGAAGTGTCCTTCAGCAAATCAATCATCAGCTTTCACAAAGAAATCAAGAATCCGCATAAATTTAAACTCAGTTCGCTGGGTTCAGAGTGCTCACCGTCAGACCAGTAAACCTAGAACAGAGCGGCCAGCTGCAAATGCTCACTCAAGGCGTTTCACCCACTTGCTGTTTCTGTTGCTGCCACATTGAATTAAGAGGTCACAAGCTTTGAGTGACCATTTGCAGTGGACTGCTGTATTCCTGGTTCTATGGTGTGATGGTGAACACTCTGGACTCTGTATCCAGCAATTCGAATTTGGACCTCGCTGTAACCTCTCTTCGGTTTGCTAAAGCAGATGATTGGTTTGCTGAAGGGCATTTTATTTAAAATTCCCAGAAAGTGGAATTTGAAACTCTGAGGAAATTCCAGAAAATTCCAGTGCAATCACATTGCAGAAGATGCAGCGAATGACTCTCCTGGTGTCATTGCATCTGTCCAGAGGACGATTGCTGAAGAATACCAAACGTATAGACACAGAATCATAGAAAATCTACAGTGCAGACGGGAGCCATTCGGCCCACCGGGCCTACACTGACAACAATCCCACCCAGGCCCTATCCCCGTAACCCCACGTATTGGCCCTATTAGTCCCCCTGACACTACGGGCAGTTTAGCATGGCCAATCACTCGAAACCGCACATCATCGGATTGTCCGCCGCGTGCTCGGTTTCCTTCAACACGGGGAGAAAGTGCAAACTGCACACAGACAGAGACCCGAAGACAGAACTGAACCCCGGTTCCTGGTACTGTGACGCAGCAGTGCTAACCACTGTGCCACCGTGCCAGAAAAAACCGCACAGAAGTCAGGGTTCCCCTACCAATACCATTCATTGAGTCACCTTCCCAAGTTAAACAAGAGTTGGGACGATGAGCACACTTTTTCCCCAAGATTCAAACTCGGATTGCTGGATTCAAAAACCAGAGTGCTAACCGTTACACCATGGAACCAACAGGGCAGCAACAGGGCGCAGGTTTAAGGCAGGAAACCTTTCACCCAGATCTCACACTTGCACACTCTTGCTCAATAATTGCCAGGTTCCTGTCGAAGGGTTGTTGTTCCCTGACACCAACTGCCCCTTTGTTTCGACAAAGCGTAAAAGAGTAGCGAAAACTTAAAAAAACACAGATGTTGCAAGCACCGAGCGCCAGAGGCTCAACAAAGTGCATTGAAGTAACAGTTGAACTGGCTGACAAATTGTCCTCTCGATTCGCACTTGGTGAAAGATTTTAAAGAAATGCCCTTTCGCAAATCAATCATCAGCATTGGCAAAGAAAGAAAAGGTTCCGCCGAAATTTGAACTTAGATCGCTGGATTCAAAGTCCAGAGTGCTCGCCATTACACCACGGAACCCAGGATATGACCTGTGAAACATTGCAAATGACCTGTGAAACATGACTATTTCTGCTGATATCTCCCGATACGGCTTGCGAAGGAAATGACTTGATGTCGATCTGGGGGACTGTGCCTTCTGAGCTTGTCTCCTATCAACGTTGGCGCATAGTGAGACGTTTCTGTTGCACTTGCTGTTGCTGCCACATCGAAAGAAAGAGGTCAAATTCTTCGAGTGATCATTTGCAGGTAGTGGGCGCGTATTGGGATCCGTGGATTACCGGTGAGCACTCTGAACCCTGAATCCAACAATCCGAATTCAATCCCGCCAGAGCATTGCTTTTTTTCTTGCTGAAGAGCATTTTATTTCAAATTCTCAGAAAGTGGAAATCTAAACACTGAGGAATTCTCAGCAAATTCCACCGCAATCACATTGCAGGCGATGCAGCGAAGGACTCTCCTGGCGTCATTGCATCAGCTCCAGAGGACGTTTCCTCAAGAATACAAAGCGCTGAGAGGCTGGAAAGCCACAGTAGGCACGGAGTCCACATTCATGATTCCACATTCACATTCAAGTGTCATTCACTTACTCATCTGTTCCAATTTAAACAAGAGTTCGGAGGCGGCAGGCCAGAGTGCGATCCGTTACACCATGGAATCGACAGCACTCTGATCGAAGACACTAGACTTTTCTCCCAAAACACACACACACCTACACACACACACTCTCTCTCTCTCAAATACACACGCACACACATACACAAACACACGCGCAATAATTGCAAGACTCCAGTCGCACTGTTATTATGTGACACCAACTGCTTCTTTCTTTCAACAGATGATTTAAACCGTAGCTAAAAGATGAAAAACACTGACATTGCAGGCATCTGGCGCCAGAGGTCCAGCAATGTGTATTGTCATAGCAATTGAACAGGTTGACAAATTGTCCTCTCGATTCTGACTTTGTGAGAAAATTAAATGAAACGCCCTTTAGGCGATTACTCATAGGCATTTGCAAATTAAAGCAAGGTTCCACCGCGATTTGAACTCGGACCGCGGGTTTCAGAGCCCAGCGTGCTCACCATTACACCACAGAGCACCAGTCTGACAATGGTCGGTCAATGCCTGTGGCAATTTGAACAGCAGGGAGAAATTTCAGTCCCATTCCACAATCCCGTCAATGACCCACAGCAATCCCTATTCACAGTGTTCTTGCTGGTTCATTCTGTCAAAATGCGTAAGCTCCCTTCAACTGCATTAAATTTCATTGGAGCTCACCACGTTCAAAGAACTGATATAAACCTTACTGCTGAAAATCTGCTGAACAACATCAGCTCATCGCAGCTCTGTTTTTGTCACAATAGAAGCCAGTGTGAAAATATGAACAATGTCATATATTAACAGACTGGAAGGAGTGCGTGACTGTGGATAATTGGCGCTGTGCACGTTGCTGTAATCAGTATCTGGGAGAATCAGGCAGATGAGATCCTGGTGGTCTCGTGGTTAGTATTCGACGCTTTCAGGGTCGCAGACTGCCTTCGATATATTCAGATTTAAAAAAAATAAACAAACCAGCAATACTTCCTGTTCCAAAGCAGCTCTGCCAGAATCAGTGGAGGGAGATTTGCAGTTTTGCTTCCGAGTTGGAAATGTTACATGGGTGACAGGCTGAGATCAAACACAGATAGTCAAAGGCAGTGATAGGCTGCAAAGCGCTGAAGATGGAGATGGTGATACAAGCTAAAGTCCGGGTGGTAATAGGTCAGATGTATTGACAGAAATATTCCACATTTCTGGATAAAAATCTCGGACTAAATGACAAGAAAACCTCTCCCTGAATGAAACACTAAAGTATTTGACTTCTACTGATTGCGAACAGTTTTCATTCAGAAATCCGTAATTGTGAGATAAATAAAGCGGAATGGAGAAAATCGCAGTTTGAGCGGTGACACTGCCGGAGGAATGGAGAGCTGGAATTCAACCAATGTTGATGCTGATTTTATTGCGTTTGTGCAAGGAATGTAGTTGTGTTCCATTTCTGACGAGAAATTTGTAAGAAAGATTCGTGGGCGGCACGGTAGCACAGTGGTTAGCACTGCTGCTTCATAGCTCTAGGGTCCTGGGTTCGATTCCCGGCTCGGGTCGCTGTCTGTGTGGAGTTTGCACATTCTCCTCGTGTCTGCGTGGGTTTTCTCCGGGTGCTCCGGTTTCCTCCCACAGTCCAAAGATATGCAGGTTCGGTAGATTGGCCAGGTTAAAAATTGCCCCTTAGAGTCCTGAGATGCGTAGGTTAGAGGGGTTAGCAGGTAAATATGTGGGGGTAGGGCCCAGGTGGGATTGTGGTCGGTGCAGACTCGATGGGCTGAATGGCCTCCTTCTGCACTGTTGGGCTTCTATGATTTCTATGAGCTCAGATTTAATGCAGCAGAAAGAATCGTATTCATTTTGAAAGGAGGAACCAGCAGAGGCAATAGGTAAAGAACAAATTAATATTTTGATTGATCCATGTTCAGTTCACATTCAAAAACAAACTACTGAGGATATTGAAGGTTGAGTTGGAGTGATTTTTGGAATCTAATGGAATGAAGGGCTATTTGGAAAGATAAGAATTTGGGGTTGAGGTTGCGGATCTGCCGTGGAGGAGGCTCAATGGGACATGTAACCCAGTCCTACGCCATTGATTCCATTCTGTTCACTGTCAGTATCAGATCCGCACTCAAGGCTTCCACTGGCAGCGTTGATGAGTTGTCTCAGGCATTGAATTCAGGGTAGTAACATGAATTAAGGCGTACGATCGAAGCCCATCACTGCTAAATGTTGAATAACTTACTTTATGGAGTACGTATGATTTGATTTGATTTATCATTGTCAAATATATTAACATACAGTGAAAAATATTGTTTCTGGCGTGCTATACAGACAGAGCATACCGTTCATAGAGAAGGAAACGAGGGAGTGCAGAATGTAGTCTTACAGACATAGGTAGGGTGTAGAGAAAGATAAACGTAATGCAAGGTATGTCGAGCATGTTATCACACGAATTTCAGGCAGTAGAATGTATCGTGAAACATTCTAACAGGAGGTACCAGCAGAAACAATGAAAATATAAATTGCTGTGGGCAATTGACGTGTTTGTGGAGCCAGTTTCCAAACATTGTTGCATTGCAGTGTTTCTGTCGTGTAGTGGTTCTCACGTTCGCCTTCCACGCGAAAAGCTCCCGGCCCAATCCCAGGCAGAAACATTTTCAACAACAACAGACATTTCTGGAAAATTTCAGCAGGTCTGACAGCATTTGAGGGGAGAGAATAGAACCAACGTTTCAAGTCCGGATGACTCGTCATCAGAGATCCTGATTCGACACACTGGCTCTGTTTTCTCTGCATAGATACTGCCAGACCTGCTGAGAATTTCCAGTATGTTCTGATTGTGTTTCAGGTTCCAGCATCAGTAGTATTTTTCCTTTGCAGAAACATTTTCAAATGTTTTCAATTTCAGAGCTATTCGGCTTTCAGAACTAATCGCGCATTTGTCACGAAACATTTACTGACCTGCCGAGTATTTCCAACATTTTCTGATGGGCAAGTCACGGGTCAGCCTGTGAAAAGGACAAAAGGGATGGTCTGTGATAGACAGCAAGGGAGGATGATTAAATGACACAAGGAGTGATGGATAAGGCAACATTTATCTGGTGATCGTGGAGGCCTTGTGATCAAGTCGTTCAGAGTCAATGCTTTCACCGCAAACGCCCGGAATTTCTGATAAACTCAACTAAACAGAGCATTTCACTCCGCATGTAATCAGCTTCTGGAGGTGAAAGTATCTGAAAGCAAAGGAAGAGTATATCATTTGCTGCAGAAGGTAGAATGGTTTTGTGACTATATCTCTAGCGACAGTGACCTGGAAGAAAGCAATGGAGACAGAAATGATGACCAGTGACATACAAATCTCTGAAATCACAGCAGAGCTGTGATCAGCTGATGTTGATGAGCAGATTTCCCACAAGAAGCTACTGAAGACGCAGAGGTTACGAATGATCTTTGAATCTGGTGAGCTACAGTGAAATTTAGTGGAGCAGAATGCATTATTATTCATTTTGACAGGAGGAAGCAGCAAGGGGAATGTAAACATAAATTGCCGGGGACAATAGACGGGATTGTGCAAATGGGTTTATTTTGCTTCTCCAGGTAGTTCAAACTGGCACAATGATCACTCCTGTTTTCGATCAGTAAGTAATTTCAGCCCCTCCAAAATCATGTGCTGGTCGGCAGCAATAAAGTCTACATCCCCTGACCGTGAATCGAACCCGGGCCGCGCCGGTGAAAGCGCCGAATCCTAACCACTAGACCACTGGAGAAAAAGCGAGCCAGGGCTTTAACCTGACCGATACATTACATCGTTTTTCAAATACTCGAGAAAGGTTTGTCGAAAAAAAACTCATGTTAGATAGAACACGAATGACTCCTTCAGCCAACAGCAAATTACTGCAAGCGCTGGAACTTAAAAAAAGAAACTGAAAATGCTGGAAAATATCAACAGGCATGACGGCATCTCTGGAGAGAGGATAGAGCCAACATTTCAAATCTGTATGGCCAGTCATCAAAGCTGAAGACAGGAAAAGAGGACGAGATTTACAATTTAAGTGTGGGAGATGCGGGGGGTGAGGGTGGGAGCTGTGGGTAAGAGTTGACAAAGTTGTGCTAGAAATTAAAATCAAATAGAATGTAAATGGTGGCGGTAAAAGCAAAATATTGCGGATGCTGGAAGCTAAAACAAAAACAGACAATGCTGGAACATCTCAGGAGGTCTGGCAGCATCTATGGAGAGAGGATAGAGCCAAGGTTTCGAGTCTGGATGGCCCTTTGCCAGAGGTCTGTGGATCCTCAGTTAATGAGGATATTGAAGTTTCAGGGGGAGATATTTTTGGAATCTAAGGGAATGAAGGGCCATCAGGATACGTTTGGAAATTGATGTTGAGTCCTGAGATTCGTCCTGATATCCTTAAATTGTAGAGGAGACTCCATGAGACATGTGAGCCAATCCTACTCCATTAATTCCGTTCCCTGCAGCACCAGATGTGATAGGGATCACCTCTGTTAAAAGCGTTGGTGAGTGTTCTGAGGCATTGAATTCGAGGCAGCAACATTTGTGGGGGAAAGTGATCAAATGCTGCAAATTTCAGGTGTTCAGTTGATTTGCTTTGAACGTCATGAATACTTTTTCTTGAACATGTTATTATGAAACTTTAATGCAGTAGGAAGTATCATTATTCATTTTGACAGGAGAAATCAGCAAAGACAATGTAATATCAATTGCTGTGGGCAAAAGATGGGCTTCTGGAGCCAGTGTCGTTGTTTCTCCAGGAAACCGGATCTGCTTGCCCTGAGGTCATCACCATGTTTCTGTAGTGCAGCGGTTATCACAGGAGCCAGGTTAATTCTGTAAATATCTGGTTAGAACGAGGAATGATAGGGAGTGTACATCATAGCATTTGAACTTCAGTTCGAAAATTGAAGTCCATCACCTTAATTCCTGGGCAGGGAATACAGTCTCACTCTTTGTAATCCTGTTATTTATATCATGATGCAAAGATGCCGGCGTTGGACTGGAGTGGGTACAGTAAGAATTCTCACAACACCAGATTAAATTCCAACAAGCCTATTTGGAATTGCGAGCTTTCAGGAGCACTGCTCCTTCATCAGGTTGTTCAACTCGGCAGTCAGAAATTCAGCCTGTGTGTGCTCTCGAAAGGAGCCACTTGCACACACGGTGCTTTACCCCAGCAACGTTTTCAGTTGGTAATGTCTCTGCTCGTTGTTCATGACGAAAACGACACAGCACACACTCCTGCACTCAATCTGAGCTGTTAGACCAAAAACTCAAATCTTAGCAGCTGTGGGATTCGAACCCACGCCTCCGTCAGAGACTGTAGCTTTAACCCAATACTTTAGACCGCCCGGCCACGCTAGCACGTGAAGCATATCGCGATCATGTTATTTAATTATAATGTTACTGAAATTCACTAAAAGCAATGGAACTTGGAAAGGCCATCCGGAGGCATGAGCTGCTCCTTCACTGATTCAGGTAAGTCTGAACTGCGTCACAAACAGAAATCATCTCACGTCAGAAACACAATGAGCTGCAGTGAAGGGACGGCATCATTTAAACTTTCCTTAAGCTCTTCTCTTCCGAATTTCCTGCCAGAAATGACAAGAGAACCTCCTGTTGAATTTGCTCAAGGACTGCACTTCAGGACACGAGGCGAAATTATGTTTCAGATGTTCATCCAGGCAATAACTGACATTTGTTTTCACAGTTTGGATGAGAGTAATAAATCTTCAATTCCAGACCAGTAATCTAAACAACAGGGAAAGAGTCAAACTCTAACCACCAGACCAGCAGCTTACAGCGTGTTTTAGAATTTAATTAATCCCCGTTGCTTTTCTTCCTTTAATTTTCACGCCAGACCACTTTCACCACAAACAGCTTTCTCCTGCAAAATGACACCTTCTCCTTCAACACCAGTGATGTCTTCAGCTAATGACAGCATACCACGAACACTCCAGTGCAATTATCACTTTCGCTTCCGACGATTCGAAACCGGACAGAAATATTTCCAAATGTTTTTCAATGCAGAGTGAGGGAAAAGTTTCATTATTTAGTGTCAATTTAATCGGTAAACTCTGACCCATTACCAGACAGATTTTACCTTGCAACAACATCTCAACCGTTAGTACTTTGCAGCCTATCACTGTCCTCCTCTTTCTGTGTTTGTTCTTGAACTGTTGCACATGTGAAATTTCCAGCTCTGATATAAACTTGCAAACCTCACTCGGCTGATTCTAATAGATCTGCTTTCGATCAGAGAGTAAATCAGATCATTATTAATGGTTTGCTGAGAGCAAATAATCTTGTTTTTCTGAGCGGGAATTAAAAGCAGACATCACTGGGGGAGTGCTGAACACAAACCACTGGACTACCAGGGAAACCGATGAACTGTGTTTTTCAAACTGACTTAACATATATCCCATCGCTTATTATTTTCATCTCACATTTTTTTCACTTGCGACACATTTCTCCTTCAAAATGTCCTGTTTGGATGGAACATAATTGCCCCCTTCAGCCAATGACAACACGGATTGAGTTCGTTGAATCATGGAATTGACAGTGAGGTGAAATGGTCCTACAAGCTGCTGAAGTTTAGGAGGATGAGGGGGGATCTGATCAAGGGATATAAAATTCTAAATGGATAGATAAAGTAAAGGTGGATCAAAAGTTTCTTCTTATGGGGCAACCTCGAACAAGAGGTCACGTGTATAATTTGAGAGCTGGTAGATTTAAACTGAGATGAGGAGGAACTACTTTTTGCAGAGGGTGGTGAATTGGTGGAACTCGCTGCCCCATAGCGCGGTGGAGACTGAATTGTTGAATGATTTCAAGAGGGAATAGATATATTTCTGATATAGAAAAAAAACATTAAAGGGATATATCTGACCCATTACCAGACAGATTTTACCTTGCAACAACATCTCAACAGTTCGTACAATGCACCCTATCACTGTCCTTCTCTTTCTGTGTTTGTTCTTGAACTGTTGCACATGTGAAATTTCCAGCTCTGATATAAACTTGCAAACCTCACTCGGCTGATTCTAGTAGATCTGCTTTCGATCAAAGAGTAAATCAGCTCATTATTAATGGTTTTCTGAGAGCAAATAATCTTCTTTTCCGAAGCGGGGATTGAAAACATACATCGCGGGGATGGGGGGGGGGGGGGGTGCGGGGGCGGGGTGGTGCCTGAACACAAACTACTGGACTTTTGGAAACCGGTGAACTGTGTTTTTCAAACTGACTTAACATCTATCCCTTTGCTTATTATTTTCATCTCAGATCTTTTTCACTTGTGACACGTTTCTCCTTCAAAATGTCCTGTTTGGATGGAACATAATTACCTCCTTCAGCCAATGACAACACGGATTGAGTTCGATGTATCACGGAATCGATGATACGTGAAATTGCAGAGGGTGGTGAGTTGGTGGAACCTGCTGCCCAATAGCGCGGTGGAGTCTGAATCGTTGAATGATTTCAAGAAGGGATAGGTATAATGCTGATAAAGAAAAACGCATCAAAGGGACATGGAGAACAGGTGGGGATCTGGATTTCAGACGAGCGAGAGATCAACCCCCATGATCTGATTGAATGGCGGAGCAGGACCAAAGGGCTGAATTTGCCGACATCTGCTCCCAATTCCAATGTTCCCATGTTTCTATTTGCAACTTTCAATTTTCAAGCCTTCCAACCTCTTCACTGCGGCTCTGTTGAAATATGTGTACCGTACATCCTCTGGTTCCCCTTCACCCACAACGCATGTGAGTCGCGCAAGTAACTTTGTGATCGTCTCATTCTGTAGTGGATTCATTCTGTGAATCTCTAATTCCCTCATTTATTTTCTCCTGGTTTCCACCCTCGCAGATGTTTTTATGTTTCCTCACTGCGAGATTTCACTTGGATTAAACTTCCTATTTTTCTAAACATTCCCAATGTTAATGAAAGGTCATGGAGGTGAAAGTTCATCTTTGTTTCCCTATGCACACACGCTGTCTGACTTCTTGAGTGTTTCTAACATTTATCACATTTCAGTGCAGATGCCTGATCCGCTTTCAGATGGTAATGAGCTTATATTTAGTTGGCGTGGCTGCTATTCGCGATTGTGTATTGGTCTCGGGGTGTGATTCCTGCTTTCGGTGTTAAAATTCGCAAGTTTTCAAGAAGTTCTAGGTTCAAATTCTGAACAAGTAGTTGTTTTGTAACGGAGAAGTTGTCAATTTTGTTATTTTATTTCCCGTGACATGGCGGAATTGGTTCACTTGGGGTATGATTTGAGAATCTGAGCACACACTGCAAGGCTTCTGTTCGCATAACAAACTCACAGAGAATCCAAATATTTACAAAAGGTGGCAATGCTTGTGGACACTCACTTAATCCTTATTCACCCATTCAGATGACCCCATGCGTGTGGGTTCAGACAGCTGTTTTATGTATATTGGGTTGTGGGTGTCTGCCCCACTCTCTGTCCCTCTCTGTCTCTTTTTGTCACTGGAGACCTGTCTCAGACTCTTTTGCTCCTCAGTCTCTCGGTCCGTGCATCGATCACTGTTCCCTCTTTTGCTCTTTGCTCCCTCTATTCTCTCGCTGTCTATGCTTAATCAAGGTTCACTGGATTTAATCCTGTGATGAGACGGTTGTCTGCGAGGAGAGATTCAGTGGGACGAGCCTGTTTTCTCTGTAGATTAGAATAATGCTCACCATTAGAGCAGGGAACCTACAACATAGCAGCCAGCTGCAAATGGACACTCAAAGCATTTCAGCCACTTGCTGTTGCTGCCGCATAGAATGAAAAAGGTCACATGCTTTGAGTGATCATTTGCATCTCGCGGCTCTGTTCCTGGTTCTGTGGTGTAATGGTGAGCGCTCTGGACTCCGACTGCAGTAATCGGAGTTCAGAACTCGGTGAAAGATTTTTTTTTTGTGCAAACCGATGATGCGTTTGCTGAAGGGCATTTAATTTTAAATTCTCTGGAAGTGGAAATCTAAACACTGAGGAAATTTCAGCAAATTCCACCACAGTCATGTTGCAGACGATGCAGTGAATGACACTTTGGCGTCTTTTCATCAGCCCCAGAGAACGATCGCTCAAGAATAGAAAGCGCTGAGGGGCAGGGAAGCCACAGTGGGCAAGGGGTGCACCTACAGGAGTCATTCACTCAGTTATCTGTCCCAATTTAAACAAGAGTTCGGAGGCGAGAGGCCAGAGTACGAACCGTTGCACCATGGAATCGACAGCACTCTGACCGAAGACAGTAGACTTTCTCCAAAAAAACACACACGTACCTACGCACTCTCTCCCTCACACGCACCCACACACACACACACACACACATACACTTGCTCAATAATTGCCAGACTGTCGTCGAATTGTTCTTGTGTGACGCCAACTTCTCCTTTCATTGAAGAGTGGCGAAAAGATGAAAATCACTGACGTTTCAGGCATCTGCCGCCAGAGGCTCAGCAATGTGTATTGTAATAGCAGTTGAATTGGCTGACAAATTGTTCTCTCGATTTGTACTTTACGAGAAAATTAAACGAAACGCCCTTCAGCATTTCAATCATCTACAGTAGCATATTGCAGCAAAGGTCCGCCGAGACTTCAACTCGGATCGTGGAATTTAAATTCTTGATTGCTCACCATTACACCACAGAACCGAGCACGCAACAGCCCCCTGAAAATGGTCGTTCAATACTTGTGCCGATTTGAACAGCAGGGAGAAATATCAGTCCTGTTGCATAATCCCGTCAATTGCGCACAGCAATTCATATTTACATTCCCCTTACTTGTTCCTCTTGTAAAAATGAGTAAGCTACATTCAAATGCACTAAATTTCACTGTAACTCACCATATTCAATGAGCAATATTAGCATCGAACTGCACGAGCAAAAGTCCCAACCAGGATATTCGTGCCCTTCCAATTTAGTTGTGACCCGTCCTTCTTGTACAGGTGCCCTCCTCTCTTGAAAACTTCCCAGTGATCCAGGAACATGAAGCCCTAACTCCTGGACCAGTCCTTCAGCTAAGCGTTCACTTGTACTATCTCCCTATTCCTAGTCTCACTGGCACTAGGCATTGGGAGCAGCTCAGAGATTGCCACTCTGGAGGCCCTACTTTTTAGCCTATTTCCCAACTCCCTGAAGTGCTCTCGTAGGATCCCACTGCTCTTTCTATCTACGTCATTTGCACCAATGTGTACAATGACATCCGTTTCTTTATCCTCCCCTTTTAATATGCCTCCTATCCGCTCGGAGACATCCAGTACCCCAGCACCAGGGAGGCAGACTACCATCCTGGAGTCCTGTTCGCACCCACAGAATCGCCTGTCCGTGCCTCTAACCGACGCGTCCCCCATCACTATTGCTCTCCTAATCCCTCGCTTTCCTTTCCGGGCCACAGAGCCTGATTGTGTGCCAGTGACCTGGTCACTGTGGCTTACCCCTGGAGAGTCATCCTCCTCCACACTATCCAAAACAATATACCTGTTTTGGAGGGGGACAACCACAGGTGCCCCCACCACTAATTGCTCACACCCCTCCCCTCTCTCACCTGTCGCCGAGCCCTTCCTATTATGCGAGACAGCCACTGGAGTACTCTCTGGTACGTTACGCTTATGACCTTTACTCCTCCTAACTGTAACCCACGTGTCTTCCCCCTGAGGCCCCGGTGTAAGTACTCGCCTATAACTCATGTCTATTTGTCTCTCATTGTCCCTAAGGTCATCAAGCCGCTGCTCCAATTCCCTGACACGGTCCCTCAGGATCTGCAGTTCGACGCACCAGGCTGCTCAGGGAGACGAGAGATGAAATCGCTGGGCCTCTGACACAAATCTTTGTCTCCTCACTGGACACAGGTGACGTCCCAGAGGATTGGAGGATAGCTAATGTGGTCCCGTTATTTAAGAAGGGTAGGAAGGAAAACCCAGGAAATTATAGGCCGGTGAGCTTGACGTCCGTGGTCGGGAAGTTGTTGGAGAGGATTCTTAGAGATAGGATGTGTGCGCATTTAGAAAGGAATAAACTCATTAACGATAGTCAGCATGGTTTTGTGAGAGGGAGATCCTGCCTCACTAACCTGGTGGAGTTTTTTGAAGAAGTGACTAGAATGGTTGACGAGGGAAGGGTCGTGGATGTCGTCTATCTGGACTTTAGTAAAGCGTTTGTCAAAGTCCCTTATGGTAAGTTGGTGCAAAAGGTTGGATGTCATGGGATAAAGGGGAAGGTGGCTAGATGGGTGGAGAACTGGCTTGGTCACAAAAGATAGAGGGTGGTAGTGGAAGGGTATTTTTCCGGCTGGGTGCCTGTGACTAGTGGTGTTCCGCAGGGCTCTGTATTGGGACCTCTGCTGTTTGGGATTTATATAAACGATCTGGAAGAAGGTGTAACTGGGGTGATCAGTAAGTTTGCGGACGACACAAAAATGGCTGGACTTGCAGATAGTGAGGAACATTGTCAGAGGCTACAGAAGGATATAGATAGGCTGGAAATGTGGGCAAAGAAATGGCAGATGGAGTTAAATCCTGATAAATGCGAAGTGATGCATTTTGGTAGAACTAACGTAGGGGGGAGCTAGACGATGAATGGCAGAATCATAAAGTGTGTAGATACGCAGAGGGACCTGGGTGTGCAAGTCCACAGATCCTTGAAGGTGACGTCACAGGTGGAGAAGGTAGTGAATAAGGCATATGGCATGCTTGCCTTTATAGGACGGGGCATAGAGTATATAAGTTGGGGTCTGATGTTGCAGTTGTATAGAACGTTCGTTCGGCCGCGTTTGGAATACTGCGCCCAGTTCTGGTCGCCACACTACCAGAAGGACGTGGAGGCTTTAGAGAGAGTGCAGAGGAGATTTACCAGGATGTTGCCTGGTATGTAAGGGCTTAGTTATGAGGAGAGATTGGGTAAACTGGGGTTGTTCTCACTGGAAAGAAGGAGGATGAGGGGTGACCTAATAGAGGTGTATAAAATTATGAAAGGCATAGATAGGGTGAACGGTGGGAGGCTTTTTCCCAGGTCGGTGGTGACGTTCACGAGGGGTCATAGGTTCAAGGTGAGGGGGGGGGCGGTTTTAAAACGGATATCAGAAGCACGTATTTTACACAGAGGGTGGTGGGGGCCTGGAATGGGCTGCCGGGCAAGGTGGTGGAGGCAGACACACTGGGAACATTTAAGACTTATCTAGATCGCCACATGAACGGAGTGGGAATGGAGGGATACAAAAGAATGGTCTAGTTGGAACCAGGGAGCGGCGCGGGCTTGGAAGGCTGAAGGGCCTGTTCCTGTGCTGTATTGTTCTTTGTTCTTTGTTCTATAAACCATGCTGCGGTAAATCTACTGAACAACATCAGCTTATCACAGTTCTGCTTTCGTCACATTGATGTAAAAATATGAACAATTTCATATAACAAAGAACAAAGAACAAAGAACAAAGAACAATACAGCACAGGGACAGGCCCTTCGGCCCTCCAAGCCTGCACCGCTCATGTGCCCACTGGACCACTCTTTTGTATCCCTCGATTCCCAGTCTGTTCATGTGGCTATCTCGGTAAGTCTTAAACGATCCCAGCTTCTCCGCCTCAATCACCTTGCTTGGCAGTGCATTCTAGGCCCCCATAACCCTCTGTGTAAAATACGTCCCCCTGACATCTGTGTTGAACCTTGCCCCCCTCACCTTGAACCCGTGACCCCTTGCGTTCGTCACCTCCGACCTGGGAAAAAGCTTCCCACTGTTCACTCTATCTATGCCCTTCATAATCTTATACACCTCTATTCGGTCGTCCCTCATCCTCCGTCTTTCCAGGGAGAACAACCCCAGTTTACCCAATCTCTCCTCATAGCTAAGACTCTCCATACCAGGCAACATCCTGGTAAGCCTTTTCTGCACTCTCTCCAAAGCCTCCACGTCCTTCTGGTAGTGTGGCGACCAGAACTGGACGCAGTATTCCAAATGTGGCCGAACCATCGTTCTATACAGCCGCAACATCATATGCCAACTTTTATATCCAATAAAGTCTATCTCAACAGACTGGAAGGAGAGTGTGACTGTAGATAATTGGCGCTGTGCACATTGCTGTAATCAGTACCTGGGAGAATCAGGCAGATGAGATCCCGATGGTCTCGTGGTTAGGATTCGGCGCTTTCATGGTTGCAGACTGCCTTCGATATATTAAGATTTATTGTTTTTTTAAACAAACCAGCAAGACTTCCTGGTCCAAAGCAGCTCTG
Organism: Mustelus asterias; assembly: GCF_964213995.1. Classification (NCBI taxonomy): domain Eukaryota; kingdom Metazoa; phylum Chordata; class Chondrichthyes; order Carcharhiniformes; family Triakidae; genus Mustelus; species Mustelus asterias. The sequence goes on along the minus strand of NW_027590122.1, from coordinate 1,140,912 downwards.
ACAATAGCGGTGGAGTGAGATTTGCTTCCGAGTTGGAAATGTCATCTGTGCAACAGGTCAAGAACAAGCACAGATAGTGAAGGGCAGTGATAGGCTGCAAAGCGCTGACCATGGAGATGGTGATACGAAGCAAAATCCTGTTTGCATTGACAGGAATATCACTCATTTCTGGATAAAATTATCGGGCTAAGTAACAAAAGAACTTCTCTCTGAATGAAACACTCAACTATTTGACTTCTCCTGATTGCTAACAGTTTTCATTCAGAAATCTGGAATTGTGAGATGAAGAAAGTGGGATGGAGAAAGTCTCAGTTTGAGCGGTGTCACTGCCGGAGGAATGGAGAGCTGGAATTCAAATAGGAAATCAGCAAAGTTTAAAATCAATGGCGCCCAACGTGGGGCTTGAGCCCAAAGCTTTGAGATTACATCTGATGTGCAACCGACTAAGATAGCCAAACTACTGCGGCAACCCTTGCACCGATTCTTAACGTGCATGACGCTAAATGTTGTTCGAATCTGGTGTCTCAATTTGTTCTGATTACAAAGTTTACAATTAATGGGCCAACAGCATCCCCAAGGTTACCAAAAGAGAAAATGCTGGGTAATCCCTGCGGGTCTGCCAGAATCTGTAAGGAGAGAAAGGAGTTGACGTTTCGAATCCAGGTGACCTTTTGTCAAAGCTGACATTCCTAACTGAGCTTTGACAAAGAGTTATCTGGACTTGAAACATCAGCTCTTTTCTCTCCTTACAGATGTTGCCAGACCCGCAGAGATTGTTCAGCATTTTCCCTCTTGGTTTCAGATTCCAGCATCCACAGTAATTTGCTTTTATCTCTAAGGTTACAATGCGTTCCTCTCAATCATCAATACCATCATTCAAATCTTCTACTTCTTAGCTGCACCTCCTTCAAACATTACAATCTCCTCTCACATCTTTCATTCTGATCTTTTCTCTGTAATATTTCAAGATTCAACTTTTGAACTAATATGAAATATTTTGTGATGGTAAAAAGGGTTAGTTATTCAGGGTTTTGTGATGGAGAGGGTTAGTTATTCAGTCGTTCCGTTTCTTCGAAGCAGTTGATAGATTTGTGCTAATTCAGGGAAATAAGGGATATGGGGTTGTGCAGGATGCCGGTTGTGAGGGAGATCAACAATGATTTTACCGAATGGAGGAACAGGCTCTAACGAAGGAGCAAATGGCCCACTCCAGCTCCAGCACGCGAGAGGTCCCGGTACGTAACCCGGCAGGAACACAGTTGGATCATTCACATTAAGGGTGTGCGGAGTCTGCATGATGTCAGATTGCTCAGCATTATGCGAATCTCAAAGTTTCACCAACTCAGATGGTTTTCGGAAAATCAGAAGTTGCGCCAACTCAAATGCTTTTAGGAAAATCGAAATGTTATATTTTAGGATGCAATGGCAGGAAATAAATACTTCTATTGTTCGTACACATATTCGCAACTCATTCAGTCCACAACAGAATTTAATGTATTTATGGATGCCGACTAACATAGTTCATCACCATCTGAAACATGCCTGATAGTATTGCGTGTGCATAAAGACAGACATAAGTGAAACTGTAATTAAACTGGAGGAAATGGCGCACATTTCCCAGAAACATCTTTTTAAAATTGTTCCTCATGATAAAGAAATTGGAAAGACTACTTGGACCGATGAGGAAATCGAGACTCAGTGCGGACCTGCTGGAATTCCTATCGATACACGAAATTTAGGCGCCAGAATGTTTCACAAACAGAAAAAAAAGAGGGATCAAGTATAACTAACAGATCATCCTTAAATCTCTTCCCTTGAACGATATTTGATTTTGCTTAAAAGCTGACTGCGGTCAATCTCACATAAGCAGCATGGCATGTGTATTACCCAGTGACTCGATTTCTTTTGTTGGTCAGTCATGTTTTCAATTCAATGTTGTATGTTATAGAGATATTCAATTCAGAATGAGGACATCTGTGTTCAATAGATGCATCGTAATTAAATGTTGAATAACGAACAAATATTGAATATAACTGGTTGAAATTATTTGACAAGATGATGCATTCATGCTTGAGCAGAAATCATTGCTCCCTTCGACATTTGCCGGACGAACGCTTTTAAATTTTGAAATTCAAGATAAGTTGAGACATCAGGTTGAAAGTAACGGTTGTTTTCTTATATTGAGGTACATGGGCTCTCAGTCTAACCATTAGAACCTGCAGCAACAGAGCGGAGTTGAACAATGCAGACAAACCGATTGTACATCTCAGAGATATTAAATTCAGAATTAGGACCGATATATTAAAGAATTGGATAAATATTAAATATTGAATGAAGATGCGCAGTTTAGCTGGATTGGGCATGCGAAATTTCCCCTTGTGTTAGATAGATTAGCCATTTGAAAAAAGCAACGTTACGGGGGGAAAAACGGGGGAAAGGGCCTCGTTACGATACCCTGGCATTGCCGCAGATTCGTTGGGCCTTTTCTGCACTGTAGGGATTCTATGATTCAATGAAATAAATGCTGAGTATCATTGGTTGAAATTATTCGCAGCAAGATCAGAATGAAATGTTATTGATTGAGCAGAAATGATTGCTCCCTTCGACATTTGCCGGACGAATGCGTTTCAATTTTGAAATACAAGTTGAGATGTCAGGCTGAAAGTAACGGATGTATTCTTGTATTAAATTATATGGGCTCTCAGTCTAATCATTATAACCTGCAGCAACACAGCGCAGTGGAACATTGCACACAGGCCAGTTGGCGGCACTGTGCTGTCACTTGTTTCTGTCGTGTACTGGTTATCACTTTCACCTAACACGCAAAACGTCCCCGCTTCGGAACTGGGTAGAAGTATTCATTAAGCTTTCTCATGAAGGGTGAGGAAAGCCTGTATGATTTCAGTTTGTTGCTGAATATGATCCAAATCTCGATGTTGCAGCCATCTTATCATTGCTCTGAACTCGGCCTAAAATGCTTTCTCCAAAATCAGAAATGCTGAATTTCATGACGCAATGGCAGTAAAGAAACTTTCCTATTTTGACACCGTGCACATATTAGCATCTCGTTCATTCGACAACAGAATTTTTGGATTGATAGGCACAGACTTATATAGTTCATCACCATCTGAAGCATGTCTAATAGTAGTGTGTGCTCAAAAAGACAGAGACAAGTGATGCTGTAAGTGAACTAGAGGAAATAGTGCGCAGTTCCCAGAAGCATTTTTTTGAAAACTCGGTCTTAATAATATGGAAATAGGAAAAAAACACTCGGACAGATGAAGAAATCGGGACTCAGTGCGGATTTATTGGACTTTCCTATCGATGGACCGAATTTCGGCACCTGAATGTTTCACACCCATATTAAAAAAGATTCAAGTAAAACTAACAGATAATTCTTCCATCATAATAACTTTAAAACATCAGAACTAGGAGCAGGAGCAGGCCGATCTCGCCCCTCGAGCCTGCCCCGCCATTCAATAAGATCATGGCTGATCTTTTCATGAACTCAGCTCCACTTACCCGCCCGCTCACCATAACCCTTAATTCCTTTACTGTTCAAATATTTATCTATCCTTGCCTTAAAAACATTCAATGAGGTAGCCCCAACTGTTTCACTGGGCAGGGAATTCCACAGATTCACAACCCTTTGTGTGAAGAAGTTCCCCCTCAACTCAATCATAAATCTGCTTCCCCTGATTTTGAGGCCATGGCCCCGAGTTCTAGCTTCACCTGCCAGTGGAAACAACTTCCCTGCTTCGATCTTATCGATGCCCTTCATAATCTTATAAGTTTCCATAAGATCTCCCCTCATTCTTCTGAATTCCAATTAGTGTAGCCCCAGGCTACTGAGTCTCTCCTTATAAGCCAACCCTCTCAACTCCGGAAGCAACCTCGTGAATCTCCTCCGTTCTGCCACCAGTGCCGGTATATCCTTTCTCAAATAAGGAGACCAAAACTGTACACAGTACTCCAGGTGTGGCCTCACCAGCACCTTGTACAGTTGCAACATAACCTCACTGTTTTTAAACTCTATACCTCTCGCAATAAAGGACGGAATTCCATTTGTCTTTCTTAATTACCTGCTGCATATGCAAACCAACTTCTCGAGATTCATGCACAAGGAAATCCAAGTCCCTCTGCAAGGCAACATGCTGCATTTTTTTTTACAATTTAAGCAATGGTCCATATATCCAATAGGTTATAGACCTTTGCAGGAATCCCGTATTGGACCTCATTAACGCTTCAATCAAGGGCGTGGGTGTTCACTATGAAACCCAGACATCGAACATCTGATTTGCTTCTGTAATGGTTTTAGTGTCCAACACGTGAATTTAGAGTGAGATTGACATCAAACCTTCATTGTCTCAATCAGTCTCTGTGTTTGTGAGAGTGTGTGTCATAGTGTGCATGTCTGTGTGTGTCTGTTTGTCTGCATGTATGTGAGTGTGTCTCTGTGCATGTGTTTGTGTGTGTTTGCCAGATTGCCTGTGGCTGTTTGTGTATATCTGTATATGTGTTTGTGTGTGTGTGTGTGTGTGTGTGTGAATTTCCCTGTGCCTGTTTGTCTGAGAGTGTATGTCTGTGAATGTGTTCGTGTGTGTGTCTTCGAGTTCGCCTGTACCTGTTTCTGAAATTGGTGTCCGTTCTGTGAATAGGTTCATCTGCATTAAACTATATTAAAATAAAATAATCGGAACATGAAAATGCAGCACAATCCGCCAATGAGATCTTTCAGTCGTCTGAAGGCATCCGAGTCATTCATATATCTAAAGCCCTCCCTCATGCACGAGCTCTTTAGCCACGTGCTCAACTCCCTGTCCAAACCTCGCTAGCACGTGGCATGGGGAGTAATCCTTAGATTATTACCCGAGAGGTCCTGCTTTTCCGCTCTCTACTTAACTCCATGAATGGTCTTCGCAGGACCACTTCCCCCTTCCTATCTTTGTCATTAGTGCCACTGTGGGCAATGACATCTGTCTGTTTACCCTCCCGTTTCAGGATGCCCTGTACCCACTCAGAGGCATCCAGGACCATGGCATCAGGGAAGCAACACACCATCCAAGAGTGTTGCTCGCTGCCACAGAAACGACTGTGTGTGCCCCTGACTATCCCATATTCTACTACTATCAGTCCCTTGGACTTAGCCCAACTTTGTTCTACAGTAGAACCAGTTGTGGTGCCACAGGCCTGGCTGCTGCTGATATTTTCTCCTGAGAGGCTATTCCCGCAACAGTATCCAAAACGATATACCTGCTTGATAGGAGAACAGCCAGAGGAGACTTCTGTCTCACCTGCCTGCCCCTCCAGGCGGTCACCCACCTACATGGCTGGACCTGTGGTGTGACACCTCCCTGACTGCCTGTCACACTCACTTCCCCCTTTATGCTTCTTAGTGTGTCCAGCTGCCGCTCCACCCGAACCATGTGGTGTGTGAGGAGCTGCAGCTGATCACACTTCCTGCAGGCATAGTCGCCAGGGACACTTGAAAGCTCCCTGATATCCCACATCAGGCAGGAGGAGCATATTAATGCCCCAACTGCAATTTCTGCACTTGTACGCTTACAATAATAAAAGAATAAGAATCTTACTTGCTTTTGACAAAGAGAGACATTCCCAAACTGTGGATGGCGACACCCAGTGGGGTCCCGAGACGGGCCGGGAGCTCTGAGGCAGCGATAGCTGTGGAATTTCGACTGAATGTTCACAGATTTCTGCCACCTTTCCATCCTCGAGTTTTATTTCAAACAATGGGCATGGCCAAGATTGACGATGTTCGGGCCTGAAGTATTTCAATTCCAGCTCTGAGATCCAGTGTCCCAGAGCAGTCCAGCTCTGCAGTCTGCAGCTCCCCGTCATTTTTCCATCAGTTCCAGGCAGCAGAGTGATGGGAGCCCTCCTTGTTTTCACCCTGTGTGCCTGTTTACCCCGTGAGTACCAATCAAACTAACCCACATTGTGTGGATTGAATATAAAGCTGCCACAGTCCATCCCAGTTACAGACATTGTCCGGGGTTTCAGCTCCGTTGTGTGGTTCGGCTCTGAATGTCCATTAAACTATATGTGTTCACTTTCCAGGATCTTTTAGTCATTCAGTGGTACAGAGCCCGGCAGCGGTGACAAGGAAGGAGTGTCAGTCCCTCACCATCAACTGTGTTTTCTATGGTGGATTCTTTGCTCATGCTTTGGAGAGGGCGGAATTCTTCAGACAAACACAGGCTGGAACAGAGTGGGAGCGGATCTCCAGCGGAGGGAGATTTGTTGTGTCGGTGAATAAAGAAGAAAAGACATTTTCGTTGGAAGTTCGGGATGTGAGAGTTGAAGACACTGCCACCTATTACTGTAAAGCCCATTACAAAGGCATTAACACAGTGATGGGTCTTGGCTTCCCGCCATACTAAAACTCTCACTGAAGATTTTCACATAAACAAATGAAAAAGCGGAGTTAATCTTCCCTGACACCCGCACAGTTCCATCACACACCGTCAATCCCACAGTCTAGTTTATAATGAGATTGGATTATTACCGTTAACATTCTGAGTGTTATAAACATGGAATCTGTGGGGAAGTTAATATCCTTCACGGGATTGGTGTTGATGAATGGAGAATGGAAATGACTGATCCCAGTTACAAACCTAAACAAAAGATGGGATCCTGGTCTCTCAGCTGGAACTGGAAACCGCAGTCCCCGCTGTTTAATTAATGACCCTGCATCTCACACAGTATCTGGGGTTTTGATGCTGAATTCTAACACTGTGACTCCCGAGGGGCGGTTTGGGAGAGTATACGAATGGTATGATGCCGATGGATCAGGGACGGTGGTGACTGTCACAGCCGGTAAGTGACTCCAAACCCCGCCGTGTTACAAAATGTCTCGTTTAATGCTCACTGTCATTTTATTATCGTGATCTGTATCGTTTCAGTCCAAATGAAACGGATAAGGACCTGTTTACAAATCCGTTACAGATTTCGATTTGGGAACAGGACGTGATTTAGGAGTCGATCCAGGTCAGTCCTGAGGAAAGTGTCTGTGAGACCTGATGCAGAAGGCGGCCAGAGCTGTAGGGATAGTGGTGGTGGTGGGGGTGGGGGTGGGGGGTGGAAGTGGAGGGGGGGGGGGGGGGCTGGACGGGCTGTGATGTGAGGGTTGACAGCATTTGGGTCATCATTGGTTTAACGGGCACATCGGGGTTCACATCCATATCAAGGGCTTTCACAATCCTGACAGTTTATAACAAGTTCAAATTATCGGCATTCTGGAATCCACCTTCGGTGTTAATTGTGACCGAGGGAGATCTGCCTGTCTCTTACAGCCCAGCAGTGGGATCGCAGAGCTCTATCCTGGACAGTAGACTGCAGTCCCTGCCGTGTAATGTGAAGGAGTTTCCGGTTGAATGAGATTAATGCCCTTGCGGACAGTTCATTTAACCGCAGCGACTCATCCAATACCTGGTCCGGGAGACAAATAGAATAAAAGAGACAACGGATTCCAGATATAAGAGACCCTGTTTAGTTCTGGATTGAATTTTTCAATGGAGAAATCAGTGACTGAAATTTGTGAAATTGTACCTGACATTCCTTTAAACATCCTCCATATAACCAATCACTTTCCTCATTTTCCACCGTCAATAGAGGCATAATTTAAAATGAAACCAAAATCCCCACACATGAAAACACTTTTGTATCAAATGAATATAACTGGAGTTTTACCATATTTATACTAAAATATGAAATTAAACTGATTAAACCTTTACTTCATTTGTAATATTCAAAAACACTGAAGAGATTATTTAAACTACCTGTGTTTCCTGACAGCTGTCATTTACAGAAGAAAATAAATACATCAGTTGGAATAAATTCAAACAGCGACAGCCAGAGTGTGGATCTCGCTGTCACATTGAATGTTTGGAGCAGAGGCGAGTGATACATTTTTGGGAAGACTTGAAAATATTGAAGGGAGAACAGAATAGACCGACAGAGTGAGCTGGATAGAAATGGTCAATTAGATTTCTGAGGGGTGAGGCTGGTCGGGTGTTTCTATGCAGACATCAGTGAGCTAGGCCGAATTTCCTGTTCCTCTTCTGAAATTTCTATACAATCTAAAACGTAGAGAGAATTCCGCCCAGAGAACGCGGAAGAGAATCAGCTAAAGAGCAAAAAAAGAATTGAACTTGTCAGAGAGCCAGAAGAGGCAGTTCCCAGTGAGTAACTTTAAAACCACTGCAGAAACTGAACAGAATGAACTCAACTGACAACTGAGAGACTTTGGGAGAAGTTTCCACGATTGCAACGAACCCAAACAGCGCAAAGTAAATGTTGAAACAAAATAAAACTGACTGTAAATATTTCCAAGTAAAGAGAAAAGGAGAAGAGATGTTCCTGATAGTTCGATAGCAGAAGAAAAACAAATAGATGAATAAACAGAGATTCCGGGGAAGTGTTAAACAGATACAAATGAATGACATTTGAGCACCGACGTTCAACATCATTCCACCCCATTGGAGCTGATGAATCACAGTCATTCCCTGTCGCATCTTGCTGTGCGCTGTGACGTAACGCAGCTGGGTTAGTCACTTGAAACGGATTGCCTCACTGATAATAAAATGTTCCCTCGTGTTTGTCTCTTAGGAAGGGAAATAGACAGTGAAATGTAACATACATCATTGAATCATAGAGTGCAAAAGGGTGACATTCGGCTCCTCGAGTAGATGCAGCTCTTTATAAGTGAAATCCAGTTCTTCGAGTCATGGATTTTCCCATAACCGTTTTATTCCTGTTCCGGCGCTTGAGTATTACCCGTGTGTTTGTCACTGTTGATTCAGCTCCCACCATCTATTCCGACATTGCATTCCAGACCGTTGGATCTTGTTGTGCAAAGAAAACCTCATTTTCCACTGGTTTATAATAATAATAACAGTGAATACAGTTCCATCAGATTTAAAATAATAATAATACCGGATAAAACTGAGCTACTCCCGGAATTGACACATTCCCCTGGTAAACAGTGACTGAACCACAGAAGCAAACGCTGTTTCTTTTTTTATCCCCCAGATTCTCGTTACCTTGTGTCTAAGAATCCGCCTCTACAAACTCTGCTGTTGGTGACACGGTTACTTTAAGCTGGGAATATTCAGGGTTCTGTCAGTATACTATACGCTGGTACAGTCAGTCTGCAGGACAGTCTCCGAAATACCTGCTTCAGACACAGACATCAGGAGAGGAAAATAAAGAAAATGCTGCAGGTGGGAGAATTTCTGCTTCTATCGATTCTGCCGAGAAAATAAGCTGGTTAAAGATCTCCAAACTGGAAATGAGCGATTCCGCTTTGTATCACTGTGCACTGAGTCGGAGCAAAGCACAGTGATACAGAACACGGAGAGAGCTGTACAAAAACCTGGGCATGGTGAGTATTACAGACATAGTGAGACACAACACGGAGAGAGCTGTAAAGAAACCTGATCGTTGTGATGATTACAGACATAGTGATACAGAACACGGAGAGAGCAGTACAACCGTGAACATGGTGAGGGTTCCAGACACAGTGATACAGAACACAGAAAGAGCTGTATAAAAAATGAACTTGGTGAAAATCACAGACACAGTGATACAGAACAAGGAGAGAGCTGTACAAAAACCTTAACATAGTGAGGATTACAGACACAGTGATACAGTACACAGAGAGAGCTGGACGAAAACCTCAGCCCTTCTCCTTGTCGAACAAATTCGAGATTCTTGCTGCTTCTGTGGATGAAAACGAGCACTGGAGGGAGAATAAGCGAACTGACAAAAGCATGGTGGTCTTTCAAGAGGGACAGCAAGGAGAAACGTAGTCGTAATCAGCGAATGCATAGTTAGGGTCAAAGACAATTTTCTCTATGATCAGGGTCAAGGGTCCCGGAGGTTGCGATGCCTACCTGATCCCAGGATTCGGGACATCTCATGTGGGCTTCATAGTAACATGTAATGGGAGGGGAAAAATCTATTTGTCATGGTCCATGTAAGTATCAACGACAAAGGCAGAACAAGGATGCAGGTTCTGCAAAGGGAATATGAGCAGTTAGGACCTAAATTCAAAACGGAACGGAAAAGGTAATAATCTCTGGATTACGAACTGAGCCACGAGCGACCTGACATTGGTTCAATAAGAAAAAAAAAAGAGGTAAATGAATGGTTCAAAGTTTCGTGTGGGAGAAATGTGTTCGAATTCGTCTGTAGGGGGTAAATTGGTCTAAGGTATTCTGAGAGATAGGATCTGCAGGCATTTAGGGAGGCAAGGGCTGATTAGGGACAGTCAGCATGGCTTTGTGAGTGGAAAATCATAACTCACGAATTTGAATGAATTTTTTGAAGGAGTGACCAAGAAGGTAGATGAGGGTAGTGCAGTGGATGTAGACTACATGGACTTTAACATGGGACGTTGCTGCATAAGGTTCAATCTCACGGGATCCATGGCGAAGTAGCCAATTGGATGCAAAATTGGCTTGAAGAGAGAAGACAGGGGGTGGTTGGAGAGGGTTGTTTTTCAAACTGCAAAATCGTCCAGAGGTGCATTTTCCTCACTCAGAGGCTGCTGCGTGTCTGGAAAGAACAGCCAGAGGTAGTAGTGGAGGCGGGGACAATTTCTACTTTTAAGAAGCATTTAGACACTTGCATGAGTAAGATGCGTATAGAGGGGTATAGGCCAAATGCGGGCAATTGGGACTAGCTTACCGGTAAAATCTGGATGGCGTGGACAAGACGGGCTGAAGGGCCTTTTTTCAATGTTGTAAAGCTCTGTGACTTGAGGAAACTGTTACATTGGTACCGACTCATTCTGAATCATGCTGGGACCAGAGTCTTGGCGAATCACATAACTAGGGCTGTAGGTATAGCATTAAATTGAATAATAGGGCGGGGGGAGACAAGACCTTGTTGCATGCAAAGGTTTTAAAAAATCGAACGTGAAGGACAAGGTTGGACTGCAGGTGAGCGAACATGAAGGCACAGAACATGTGAACATCATATTGCAACAAAGTCGTGCAAGATTGGGGGAATTTGATAACAGAACAAACTTCAGGGCTTTGTATCTTTGAATGCGTGAAACATTCTGAATAAAATTAATGAGCTAACAGCACAAATAGAGACAAATGGATCTGACTTAGTAGCAATTCCTGAGACGTGGTTGCAATGAAAACCAGATTTTGAAATTGAAGATCCAAGGGTGCTCAATATTTCGGACGGATAGACAGAAAGGAAAATGAGATGGTGAAGTAATATACATGTCCCCCAACGGTCGGTCTGTAGTTGGGCACAGGAGAAATAAGGAAATTTTTGGGGCTTGTAAGAAAGGTGTTGCAATAATTATGGATTATTTTACTATGCACGTACATTGGATTTAACAAATTGACAAGGCTAGCCCCGAGGGAGAGTTCACTGAATGCATTAGGGATTGTTTGCTGCAACAATATGTTGTGGAACCAATTAGAGAGCATTCAAACCGTGGATTTCCACCCACTGTGGTGGACAGGGCTATTAGCCATGTCCGACTCATCTCCAGGGCGACTGCTCTCACCCTCTCTCCTCCCTCCCAGGACCAGGATATTGTCCCTTTGTCTTCGCTTTTCAGCTCATCAACCTCCTCATTAAAATAATCATCGTCCGCCATGTTTGACAATTCCAGCATGACGCCACCATTCAAGCTATCTTCCCTTCACTCTCCCTCTCAGCACTCCACAGGCACCGTTGCCTCCGGGAAACCCGTGTCCACTTCTTCAACACACCTAACAACGCACCTATCGCCAATGGCAATCGTAGAAGATGCTGCACCTGCCCCTTCACCTGCTCCCTCCTCGGCATCCCAGGGCCCAAACATTCTTTTCAGGTGAAGCAACGCTTCATATGCACTTCCTTTAATCTGGTCCATGGCATTCGCTGCTCCCAATGCGATCTAATCTACATTGGAGAGTCAAATGCAGACTGGTTGAACGCTTTGCAGAATACCTATGGTCAATCTGCAAGCAGGACCCAGACCTTTCTGTCGCTTATCATTTGAACACACCATCCTGGTTGCCTCTCCACAGGTCATTTCTTTGTTTTGCAAAATTCCAGTGAAGCCCAATGGAAACTGGACGAACAGCATCGCATCTTCAGATGAGACACTTTACAGACTTCTGGGACTGAACATTGAGTTCCACAAATTCAGAGCATGACCTTTCGCCTCCACCTCCACTCCCTTTCCATTTATTTTATCTAATTTCTTCTTTTCATCATATTCGTCCATTTTTATTACTTTATTTTCTTATTTTTAGTTTTCAACTTCTGAAATCTCGTTTTCAACCCTGCTTCATCTCTCCCCCAAACCCATCCTCCCCATCCCAATGGGGACAACAGTTGCATTCATATACTCTGCAATCTCTGTTTTGCCATTTATCCATCGCAATCTCTTAATGGACACTCTCAGCACCATTCTCAGCCTTTATCATCACATTTACATTCACTTTGTTATTCTCTCTATGCCATTCGTTTCAACTACATACCACCCCCCCCCCCCCCCCCCCGCCACCACCAGAAAACAAACCCACCCTCCCAGTACAAATCTTGTCTCGGTTTCCTTGTCTTCAGCTCTGAGGAAGGGTCATCCTGACTCTAAATGTTGGCTCGATTCTCTCTCCACAGGTGCTACCAGACCTGCTGAGAGTTTTCAGCATTTTCTGTTTTTCCTTCAGATTCTTGCATTTGCAGTACTTTGCTATTATTATAGAGAGCTGAAGCTTCCGGATTTGGTATTGTGTAATGAGCAGGGATTAATTAATGATCTCATAGTTAAGCATCCTCGAGCGAAGAATGATCTTAGCATGATTTAATTCCAAATTCAGTGTGAGGACGAGAAACTCAAGTCCCACACTAGACTTCTAGTGTTAAACATACGGATTTACGTAGGCATAAGGACAGAATTGGCCCGAGTGGACTGGGCAAGCAGACTGAAAGGTAAGACAGTTGATGATCAGTGGAAAATGCTGAAGGAGGCAAACAATTCCTCCCAGCTAAAATACATTGGTGAGACGAAGAAAGATTGTAAGAGGGGAAGAAACATCCATGGCTAAGCAAGGAAGTTAAAGACAGCATAAGGAGAATATCTAATGCATACTATATTGCAAGGGCCAGTGGCAGACTGGAAGATTGAGGAACTTTTAAAGATCAACAAATGGTTACTAAAAAGTAAGAAAAAGATCAATGTTAAATTGTGAAAGAAAACTCGCACGGCGTTAAAAAAAACGTGTAGCAAAGGCATCTGTAAGTATCTAAAAGTGAGGAGTGGAGCTAAGGTGACTGCTGGACACTTGGAGTATTCCACTGGGGAGTTAACAGTGGGGAGAACAGAAAAGGTGGAAATGCTTAATCGATACTTTGCCTCAGTTTTCACGCTGGACAACACGAGTACCATCACAATAGTAACAGATAATGCAGAGGTAATAGAAAGGAAGGGATTTCGAACAATCACGATCAATAGGGAAAACGTGTTGATTGAACAATTGAGATTGAAGGTAGTCAAGTTCCCAGAGCCAGATGGCTAATATCTTATTGTCTTAAAGGAACTGGTAGTGGGGATAGTGGGTACATTGGTTATAATAATCCAAAATGTCCTGGATGCGTGAAATGTTCCCGTGGGTTGGAATAAATGATAATATAAAGCCGATATTCAAAAAGAGAGGGAGGCAGAAGGTATCAAACTAGACACCTACTAGTTTGAGATCTGTCTTTAGAAAATTGTTAGAATCCAATATTAAGATTGTAGTAACGGGACATTTAGAATGCCACAAAGCAATTCATTAGAGTCAGCATTGTTTTACGAAGGGCAAATCATTTTGACTAATTTGCTAGAATTCTTCGAAGATGCACCAATTAAAGTGGACAATGGGGATCCTGTATGAAGATGGGAATGGGTTAATGAACTTTGTAACACTTAAGCATTGAGACACGAACTCTGTGATTTTGTGAGAAACACTGTTGAGCTCATGTTTACGTTAGGGCTCAGTGTTTTCATGTCTGTGGAATTTGTTTTCATGTATCCAAACCAGATAAGAGAGACAGCTGTCCTTGCTGTTCCCAGCTAATTGCGTATCAGGAATGTGGCTTAGCAGAATTAGCTAAGCAGACTCCATTTTATGTTCCTTTCTATTATGTACCTTTGTTTAACACGGTTGAGCTGACATGTATGCCTTCTGTCATCGTATAACAATAGATTCATATATATTCATTATATGCTGTTCATCCACACTATTATTACTGATATAAATTGCGACATAGGCACCTGTATCTTACTTAACCTGTTGGTGCAAACTTATAATCTTGTGTGATGGATAAACAACGCACAGGTGGCGACAAAACAGATATTCGCAGCTTTGAGGATGGCCACGGTTACACGGGAAAGATGGAACTTGCCGAGACAGCAATAGTCATGGGAAGATAAGGACGTGACCAGGGGTGAAAATATATGTACAAATGTTTGCTCTTGACCTGAATTCAGTTAGAAGTCTGAGACCGTGTTAGGGAGGACCTCTTCCACAATTGTGCAAATAAACCACTGTACTTTGACTCTAAAACTAGTCTCAGAGGTATTATTTTACCTCCAACAATTGGTGCCGAAACCTGGGATCTGATTACGGGTCCGGTCGAATGGCCACGACCGGGACACCGGAATAGATTACCGAATTTAATACAGTGGGTCAAAGTACAGTGGATGATCATCTGTGATGAGAGACTGTCTGAACTAATGAAAGATGTCTGAACTGAGCACATACGGACAAGGAGGCAATTGACTCTAACACCCAGCCTTAGGCTGAATGTTAAGAGACGAAATCCCCCACGCTGAGGACAGGATTTGAAATGGGTGTTAGGGTCTGGAAAAAAGTTGCCTGAGGTGTGATGTTCAGACGTGAGTGAGAAAGAAACTGTCGGAGTGATCGCTGGAGTTGAAGGAAAAGCCTTCATGTGAAAGCCGGCTTAATAAAAGTATAGTATAAGTGGTGGTACGGAGGGATCTGATCACCCCTGACAGGTATCACCCAACTCAGATAAGAGCAACCTAGGAGAGGGAGAGTGAGAAAGGAGAATAGAAGACTCCAGGTGGTGAGTATAAACTTATCGATGTTATGGCGGGACAAGGACAATGGGGGCCCCGGGGTCCCTGATAAACGAATATATGACTAAGAGGGACAAAGTCATTAAACAGATGAACAAAGGGGGGTGGGATTTAGACCACCCACTAGACCAACAACGAAAATGGTTGAAAAAGGAAAAGAAAGACAGAACTCAGAAAATTGGAGCTCTCTTAGTTCAATAATTGGCCGGAATAATTGAATAGGTCGCAGTCTTGTGTATGAAATGGGCTGATGACAAAGCGAAAAGAGAATTAGAGAAGGGAAACTAATGTTTAGAGGACCCCGGCTGGGGATCCTTGCCTCCCTATGGGCCGGTCGTACAACCCACGGCACCAGTGGGAGACCCCCATGAGGAATAGGTCCATCTTCTCGCTCCCATAACTCGGGGCGGGACATTACAGAGTCCCACTGCCCGAAACAAACCCTTCACCCCAGGAGAAAGACAACATGTTTTGGCATCCCTGGGGAGGCTCCATTTACATTTGCAGGATATACACCAGTTGCTACGGGCCGCTTGCCCACAGGATAAGTGGAGACTGAGTTACGGAGCGGGTAACGCACCAACAAACTGGTCCAGAATTACCCATATTAAACATTAAAGGGGTGAAGGAGCCTCTGAATTTGGGGAGCGACTCTTTCGAGTATACCACGAATGTTCGGGGATGCCTGAAACTGCCCGAACAGAGAGAGCCTTTTTACAAGCATTTAAAGATGGGCTGTCGCCAGCTCACCAAAAAATCCTTAAAATGGGAGTTCTCAATACCCAGACTTATAATGAATTAGTAGAATGGGCATCTGGAATTAGAGACGGACCAGATGAGAAACCATACCCACAAATAAAAGAGGAAAATGTCAGTGCAAACAGTGAAGGAGCTAAACCAAAGGGTGTGTGCTATAATTGTGGGAAACCGGGTCACTTTGCCAGAGTCTGTGGGGCTCCGAAGGGAGGTAGAAGGAAGGTCCCTGCCTGCCAGTTTTGCAATAAGGGGGGGGGGGCGATGCAGAGGGGCAATAAGGGGCCCCCGTGAGTTAGGGTAAGAAGGAGGGTAGAATCTACGTGTCTGCACTAGTAGGGGAGCCTCCATATCTATCACTGACCTACCCTTACCCAAAACGAATAAAATGATCTATGTGAAAGGAATTAACGGACAGAACACCCCTGCCTACTAAAGAGAAACAAGACAAAGAAGATAGGAGTATTCTTAATACATCAGTTAGCTGGACTAATTGAGCAAGATAAAGAAAAGATTAGAGAGTTAGAATCCAGAAGAAGGGAACAAGAGAAACAAAACCACGTATTAAAAGACCAGCAATGGAGAGGGGAAACTGCTCCTCTACCTCCTAATCAGTCCATACAACAGGGGCCAACCGCTCCTCCAGAGGAGTAGGAAGTGCTAGAACACAACTTAGCGCCGATACCCCGAAGGGGAACAGATGCGCAGCCAAAAGCAAATTATAAACACTTCACCCAGTTTAAAACAGAGACTCAGAGGGAATGCTCCCACTTACTGGAGCAGAATTACCACAACAAAACAGTTAAGAGGCGGGAAGAATGCACGCAGAAGAGGGATCAATGTATGTGATAATGAGGAAAACCCTAAGACTTGGGTAATGTTGAAATGGGAATGTGAGAAGTATGAGAAGGACAAAAGAGATAGAGCAGAACAGGAAAGACTGCAAAGGAAAGATAAAAAACCGGAAGCATCTGGCTTGCTAATGTTGTTGCACAGTACCGATACGGATGAACAGGAGGAGGATTGTTGGAATCGACCCAGTGTAGATAATTACCAGAAATCTAAGGTAGCCGTCATTGCCCCGATGAATATAAGACACCAGCGCCAGTGCCGCTGCAAAGACAGAAGGGACTCAAATCAGGTTAACTTGGTTAGCTTGAAGCGTGATCGACCAAAGAGGGGAGTAAAGGGTTAAAAGGAAACAAACTGTAAGATTCTGTGTGGCACAGAGTGAGACAGAGAGGTTGTAATTGTGCAATCGAGAGCCTCATGTGATGGAATAGTGTATAGCAGATCAAAGTGACTTGCTTCTCTGTGTGCGAGTTTAATAAATTATTTTCGGGGAAGTGCTAAAACTGTGAGAGATTAAAGTGATAAGATTTCTTGAATTTACTTCTGTTTTGAATTTAACTACAGTTTGGAAGACAGAAGAATAAAAGCGACTGTTAATCAACGTTCTGTATTCTCAATTGTTTTACTTTCATCCCAGTTTAAGATGTTAAGTTTGAATGAATGTTGGAAGCTTCCACGTGTATCCATATTTAACAAAGTGGCTGTTTTGTTGTTGTTTGCTTTAATGCTTTAATGTTAAGGAAGGAGTTAAACCTTGGAAGGGCCATGCGCTCTTTCCTTTGACTTGAAGTTGAAATTATAAAAGAGTTAGTTGAGAGAAGAAAATAAGTAAATTTGTGGAGAAGTGGAAAAGCAGGAACAAAAGAATGAGGTGAATATATTGTCTATGCGTCAGTTTAAAGTATATCAAGTTAGTGAAATGAATCGTAGTTCTGATTACTCCAAGTTCCAGCGGAGATTAATTAATTAAAACCTCAGTTGTAAATGCAGATAAATATGTTGTCATTGAGTATTTTTAATCTGCATTTGTTGCCAACCATTGAACACCATGAACTGTTGGAACTTGTGTTGCCAGTTAGTTCTAAATAACATTTGGACCAATATGAAATGCAAGGCTTGTATGATGTTGTTTCGTTAACGTGCAACAAATTACATCATCTGACATTGACGATAGTTCTGGCTAGCCCATCCAGAGGAAAACCTGACTACAGTACTAACTTCTGGAGACCAATACCAATACACATTGCCCAGTTAGAATACAGTATTAAGATCCACAGAATAAAGTGATTTACGAACGTCTGATAGTTTAGTATTCTGCAACTGGTTAAAATTATAAACTGCCGTTAGAATTTCGTGTGCCATCTATTGTTCAAGGTTTTCCAAATATAAAAACACTGCAGAGCTTAAAGCCTAGCCAGTTAAAAATCAAACCAAAACATTTATAATCAATTAACTATTGTTATTGTTATATGTATTGTGCCTGTTATTTTTCTAAAAATGCAGGGATTTTAATCTGGAACTCAGTTTAAAAATAGACACGATTTAAATTAAAAGGGTTTGGATATCACTGTTATGATATGTAAAGTGGCATGATACAACTGCCGCTCGATTATTATACAGTATAAGCACTGCCATATAGACCCGAGAATAAAATCAAATCCTGAAAAGCCTTAACTAGTGTTATGGTATATATTGTGTATTGATAAAACATAATTCTGTAGGAGAAAAGGCTATTTATTCCAAGCTAAATGTTGGTGTTTTAGTGGTACTTTGTGAAGTACTATAATGCTTACGCCCAACCAAATTATCAAATTAAATCGAATGTAAGAATACATCACATAAAACTCAGAGCTGTATGGCATGTGATTTTAATGGAGAAAGCGATGTCTTTTGATAGGATTATATACAAATGAATGGGTGTCCAGCTGCAGCCAGTGCAAAGTGTAATTTGATTCAAACTGAGCTTTCTATGGAAGGGGGACATGTAATAAAATGTATAATGCACTAGCTAAAGCCATACAGACATTGGGAAAAATGTGGACAAAGGTATTGCTCACCATACTAACCACAAACCGGACAACCGGATTAACCCCTTATGAACTAATGACAGGACGGGTGATGCAATTACCAGAAAACATCGTAACAGGTGGGACTGATGTAGGTCCGCTCAAAGATAAAATCAGGAGATATGTTTTGGAACTAAGCACCCAACTAAAAGGGATGCGCAAATTGGTAAAAGACAATCAGGAAATAAGAGACGCAGAGAGAGAGAGCTTGAAATGCTCCCTGACGTCCCAACAGTGCGACGTCCGAGTGAAAGCACTACCTGACAAACCAGGGTTTGCACCAAAATGGAATTGGCCATATGAAGTTATAATTAGTGGAGTCACCTGTGCCTTATAGACATAAGAGGGAAAGGTATATAAGAACATAAGAAATAGGAGCGGGAGTAGGCCATCTAGCCCCTCGAGTCTGCCCCCCCCCCCAGTCAACAAGATCATGGCTGATCTGAAGCGAATCAGTTCCACTTACCCGCCTGCTCCCCATATCCCTTAATTCCCTTATCGATCAGAAATTTATCTACCCGTGATTTAAACTTATTCAACGAGGTAGCCTCCACCACTTCAGTGGGCAGAGAATTCCAGAGATTCACTACCCTCTGAGAGACGAAGTACCCCCTCAACTCTGTTCTGAACCGACCCCCATTTATTTTGAGGCTGTGCCCTCTCGTTCTGGTTTCCCTTCTAAGTGGAAAGAATCTCTCTACCTCTACCCTATCCAGCCCCTTCATTATCTTATAGGTCTCTATAAGATCACCCCTCAGCCTTCTAAACTCCAACGAGTACAGACCAAATCTGTTCAATCTCTCCTCATAAACTACACCCCTCATCTCCGGTATCAACCTGGTGAACCTTTTCTGCACTCCCTCCAAGGCCAATATATCCTTTCCCAAATAAGGGGACCAAAACTGCACACAGTACTCCAGTTGCGGCCTCACCAGTGCCTTGTACAGTTGCAACAAGACCTCCCTGCTTTTATATTCTATCCCCCTCGAGATAAAGGCCAACATTCCATTCGCCTTCTTGATCACCTGCTGCACCTGCAGACTGAGATTTTGCGATTCGTGCACAAGGACCCCCAGGTCCCTCTGCACAGTAGCATGATGTAATTTTTCTCCATTTAAATAATATTCCAATTTACTATTATTTCTCCCAAAGTGGATAACCTCACATTTGCCAACTTATATTCCATCTGCCAGATCCTCGCCCACTCGCTCAGCCTATACAAATCTCTTTGCAGACTTTCCGCTTTCCCACTCATTTTCGTGTCATCAGCAAACTTTGATACCCGACACTCAGTCCCCTCCTCCAGATCATCTATGTAAATGGTAAACATTTGAGGCCCCAACACCGATCCCTGCGGCACGCCACTCGTCACCAACTGCCAACCAGAAAAGCACCCATTTATTCCAACTCTCTGCTTCCTGTTAGATAGCCAATCCCCAATCCACGCCAACATCTTACCCCCAACTCCGTGTACCCCAATCTTCTCCAGCAACCTTTTGTGAGGCACCTTATCGAATGCCTTCTGGAAATCAAAAAACACCACATCCACCGGTTCCCCTCTACATAAAAATCCAGTAAATTCATCAAACACGACTTTCCCTTCATGAATCCATGCTGCGTCTGCTTGATTGAACCATTCTTATCCAGGTGCTCTGCTATTTCCTCTTTAATGATGGACTCCAGCATCTTCCCAACTACGGACGTCGAGCTAACCGGCTTGTAGTTACCCGCCTTTTGTCTACTTCCTTTTTTAAATGGCGGCGTAACAGTAGCTGTTTTCTGATCAGCCGGCACTACCCCAGAGTCCAGCGAATTTTGATAAATAATTACTAACTCATCTGCTATTACCTCAGCCATTTCTTTCAGTACCCTGGGATGCATTTCATCCGGGCCCGGGGACTTGTCTACCTTCAGTCCCATTTGTCTACCAAGCACTCCCTCTTTAGTAGCAGTAATCACATTAAGGACCTCACCTCCCACCATTAAGGACCTCACCTCCCTCTCGATCTCTAATATTCGGTAAACTATTTGTGTCTTCCACCGTGAAGACCGACACAAAGAACTTATTTAAAGTCTCAGCCCTTTCCTCGTTTTCCACTATTAAATCCCCCCTCTCGTCCTCCAAGGTTCCAACATTCACTCTAGCCACTCTATTCCTTTTTATATATTTCTAAAAACTTTTACTATCTTTTTTTATATTTTGAGCTAGTTTAGTTTCATAATCTATCTTTCCTTTCTTCATCGCTTTCTTAGTCGTTCTTTGTTGTTTTTTTAAAGCTTTCCCAATCCACTAATTCTCCACTATTTTTGCCACTCTGTACGCATCTGTTTTCATTTGAACACTCTCCTTTATTTCCTTCGTTATCCATGTCTGGTTATCCCTTTTCTTACAGTCCTTCTTTATCACCGGAATATATTTTTGCTGAGTACTTAAAAAAATCTCCTTAAAAATCCTCCACTGTTCCTCAGCTGTCCTACCTACCAGTCTGCTCGCCCAGTCTACATTAGCCAATTCCGCCCCCATCTTATCGTACTCCCCTCTGTTCAAGCAGAGGACACTGGTTTGGGACCCTACTTTCTCACCCTCCATCTGTATCAGAAATTCAACCATATTATGATCACTCAACCCAAGAGGATCCCTCGCCAGAAGATCCTTAATTCTACCTGTCTCATTACACAGTACCATGCCTAAGATAACTCGCTCTCTCGTAGGTTCTGTAACATACTGTTCAATGAAACTATCCCGACAGCATTCTAAGAACTCTTCATCAAGCACTCCATGTCCAATTTGAGTCGACCAACCAATGTGCAGGTTAAAATCCCCCATGATTATTGCCATTCCGTTTTTGCGCGCATCCATTATTTGCTTGTTTGTAGCCCTTCCCACCTCTAAGCTATTATTTGGGGGCCTATAGACCACGCCTACCAGTGTCTTTTCCCCCCTACTATTCCTTATCTCCACCTACAACGATTCCATGTTTTGCTCCTTCGAGCCTATGTCATCTCTCACTACCGTCCTGATATTATCCTTTATTAACAGAGCTACCCCACCTCCTTTTTCTACCTCTCTATCCTTCCTAAATGTCTGATACCTGTGGATATTCAGATCCCAGTCCCGGTCACCCTGCAACCACGTTTCTGTGATGGCCACTAGATCATACTCATTTGTATGGATTTGTGCCATCAACTCATTTACTTTGTTTCGAATGCTTCGTGCATTCAGGCAAAGTGTCTTTATGCCAGCATTTATCTGGACCCGGTTTGTTGAAACGCTACTAACATCTCCCGAGCCCTCTACTCCTTTAACTAGTTGAATGTCCTCAACATTAACCTGCACTTGTACTCTCTCCTTTACCTTCGATTTTGTAATTCCCCTTACCCCTGCACCCTCCCCCCGATTTAATAGTTTAAATATGGAAACATTAAACTCTGTTGAAAGAATATGCTGAAACTAATTGGGAAAATATGTGATATACTCCCATTGCAGATATGTACAGACAACGACTGACCTCCAAGCAAGCTGAACGGGTTCGCGGGAAGTTGTATAACGGTCGCACGGGTTAATAGTAAGTGACAAGATGCTTTTCACGCTGCTTCTCACGACCCTGGCCCTGTTAGCCATAGCGGGAAAGAATAGATGGAATTATGAGGATTTAGGGGTAAAGCACAGTGATCATCTTTGTAATGATGACTCTGTCTATTGTATGAACACCTTTGTGTATATGTCTTATCTGTATGCATCACAATCGAATCTGAGCAAGTGTTGGGTCTGTTCACATATTTCCACTCACGGAGGAAAGGGAGGAATTCCTTTATTCCCTATCCGTTTATCAGCTCTGGAAATAATAGAATGTATTTTAAATCAGAATGGAAGCCAGGAATGGAAAAGGAAACTGACATTTAAAACCCCATCGGGTACCACCATGCAGGACGCGTTTAATATCAGCAACAGTGATGTTGTTTTAGGGCTAGGGGGCGGAGGGTGCACTTTATCGACCTTTAAGAAATATTACCAACCCAGCTACGACAAATCAGGATCCCCACCCTACTTCGTTGTGAAAAATCAACAAAGGGGATCTACCTGCCTGACAAGAAATGGAACGATACCTGTTGGCCGTCGCTACTATATACAAGAGATTGGTATCATGAATGACGCTTGGGCCATGGTACAGGTCACAATCCAGTGCCCCACAGCCACCGTCCCGGTTAGCCTCTCCTCCGCTTATGTGAGCAGGATGACTGCATATAATGGTACCTATTTTGTCTGTGGAAGCAATGCCTATCCATGGCTTCCCTGGAATTGCCGTAAGAAGTTTAACAACACCAGGTTAAAGTCCAACAGGTTTATTTGGTACCAAATAAACCTGTTGGACTTTAACCTGGTGTTGTTAAACTTCTTACTGTGTTTACCCCAGTCCAACGCCGGCATCTCCACATCATTCCCTGGAATTGGGCAGGATCGTGCTATTTGGCATATGTGATGCCTTATATTCACCATTACACTGACTTACGGGACCACCCCGAGATACACCTGCTTAGGGCTAAGCGAGCCATTAGTGAGACAGAACGGTTCTTCATGATAGCCTACCTACTTTATGGGACGGCAAAGGCTGCACAGGAACTGATACGGATGGCCTCGACCCTAGAGAGAATTGCAAATAAGACTAAAGATGGGTTCGAGGAGGTGAGCACGGTTGTCTCTGAAATATCAGCAGAGGTCGTAGCTATTCGGACTGTGGCGTTACAGAACCGATTGGCACTCGATTATGTGCTCGCCTCCCGAGGAGGAACATGTGCTATAGTTGGCTCCAAATGCTGTACGTATGCTCCAGATGCTTCGGAGAATATAACTCGCTTGGCAGATCACATTAAACGCGTGGCGAAAACAATGCAGGATGAGGGGAACCAATATCACAATTATAACCCTCCGGGATGGCTGGGGCAATGGTTTGGGTCGTGGTGTGCATAGCTGATGCATGGATTGATTGTATTAATTGTAATTGTAATTACCTGCTATGTTTGTATGGCATTGTTGAACACCTGTTGCAAAATAGGAACAGCGCGGATTATGCCGGGCACAAGTGTACAGGCAGAGGGGGCAGACCACCTGACAAAGGAGGTAGGCCCATTCGCTGGTAACATATGGTTCTGAATTGGTCATGGGGCCATGTTTGGACCATGGGGCCCGACCAACAGGGGAGAGTGAATACGGGAATGGGTTAATGAACTTTGTAACACTGAAGCATTGAGACATGAACTCTGCAATTTTGTGAGAAATACTGTGGAGCTAATGTTTACGTTAGGGCTCGGTGTTTTCATGTCTGTGGAACTTGTTTTCATGTATCCAAACCAGATAAGAGAGACAGCTGTCCTTCCTGTTCCCAGCTAATTGCGTATCAGGAATGTGGCTGAGCAGAATTAGCGAAGCAGACTCCATTTTATGTTCCTTTCTATTATGTACCTTTGTTTAACACGGTGGAGCTGACATGTATGCCTTCTGTCATTGTATCACAATAGATTCATATGTATTGATTATATGCTATTCATCTATCCTATTTATACTGATATAAATTGCTATATACGCTCCTGTATCTTAGTTACCCTGTTTATGCAAACTTATAGTCTTGTGTGATGGATAAACAACGCACAGGTGGCGACAAAACAGACATTCGCAGCTTTGAGGATGGGCACGGTTACACGGGAAAGACGGAACTTGCTGAGACAGCAATAATCGTGGGAAGATGAGGACGTGACCAGGGGCGGAAATATATGTACAAATGTTTGCTCTTGACCTGAATTCAGTAAGAAGTCTGAGACCGTGTTCGGGAGGACCTCTTCCACAATTGTGCAAAAAACCCACTGTACGTTGACTCTACGACTAGTCTCAGAGGGATTATTTTACCTACAACACTGTAGATGTGGGATAACTTTACTTTCAGAGGGACGTTTGTTGAGGTACCGCGCCTTGAAATGAAAGAGTGTGTCTGTGTGCGTGTGTGTGTGTTTGCTTGAAATAAAGAGAGGGTCCAACAGAGGGAGATGGCTGGAAGTGGGAGACTCTGTCTGTGTCTGTGCATGTATGCTTGTGTTTGAGTATGACTCTCTTCTTGCGAATCTCGCCTTTTCTCTACAAGTTACCTTCTGCACCCTGTGGCTATTTAATGATCAAAGCCGTGTTTCTGCAGTATCCTTCTGAAAAGATTTCAGAAGTAACTACTATCCTCCAAAGCAAAGCAGGAAATTGCTAATGGAGAATTTCTTATTTCTTCCATCAGGTGGCAGGAAAGTCTACTAAATGTTCACCTCCCTCTCTTGGTGTCACTGTTTCACTGTCCTCTATCACACTCTTATCTCTCAATGTCAATGCCTGTATCAATGTGCTCCGTCTCACTTTCATTACAGTCGACACCGTGACAACCCAGTCTCAGACGATGCTCCTAATTCCAGCTTCTTAATTGATTCATTCAGTAGCTTTTTCAATGATCGTTGCCTTCTCCATTGACTCCACTCTTGTTAGCTATGTTTTGGTAACACCTCGTGTACAAACAAGCTGGATTTATTGTTCCTATTTCGGTGGAAGCCTAATAACTGCACTTCCTCTTCGGGTCTGCCCCTCACCATAAAGAAGCGAGTCAAGATATATTACACTATTGTAACCATTGCAAATACAATTTGCAGATGGATCACCCACGAGAGTTAAGTGCTTTCATTCTAGCAGCAATCATCTCAGGTGAGTAACACTTCAGATTCTCATTGATTACCTCGCAATAAAGACTTTTATTCTTCCACATTTAATGTTGCTTTTTGGAGAAAAACTAGAGCAATATTCGCAGTTGTTGAATTGGCGGCATTTTGACACAATGTTTAGCACTGCTGCCTCACAGCGCCAGGGACCCGGATTCGATTACCGGCTTGGGTCACTGTGCAGAGTCTGCATGTTTCTCCAATGTCGACATGAGTTTCTTCGGGGTGCTCTGGTTTCCTCCTGCAGTCCGAAAGATGTGCTGATTAGGTGCACTGGCCGTGCTGATCTCTCCCTCAATGTAACCGAACAGGCGCTGGAGTGTGGCGACTCGGGGATTTTTACAGTAACTTAATTGCAGTGTTAATATAAGCCTTGTGACACTGATAAATCAACTTAACTGAATTATTCTCATTGATTTCCTTTCAGGAAATTATTTTACATTCTTATATTTAATGTTGATCTTACGAGACAAGTACACAACAATATTACTGGCGACTGATTTTTTTTAATTATTGGAATTTTACAAATAGTTGTTTAAAAGCTTCAGGAGTGAGAAAAGGCAAACCTATCATAGATATGAACAGTTCACCAAACACTTCTTCGACATACCTTCCAGACCCAAAACATCCAGCACTTGGAAGGAAATTTGCTGCTGATGGACACGAAGAGCATCGCCCGCAGTATTCCCTCCAATCCACACACATCCATGAAGCTAGAATCACCTTTCTATGACTGTCGCTGTGTCAAAACCATTGGGGACATCACCTTCCCTCTGAAAGTACTGTTGAGTGTACCTTGTGCATCTGCACACGCAGCACTCCAGGAAAACAGTTCCACACTCTCTTCTCAAGGGCGGCAAATTAGCATGGGCAGAAATCCTGGCTCAGTCTCGCGACTCTCATATCCCAAGACAGAATAAATCACAGAGTCGTTAGTGTGGGATTTAGGCGAAGCCTTTTTATTTCCTTAAGTGAATGGTGAGAACGTGGAACTCTTGAACATGGAAAATGTGACGTGAACGGTGTTTATGTATTTCAGGGGGCTATCGGGTGGAGAGAAAGAGTAATAGGCGGCTCATCTCATAGTGTGAGAAGAAGTGGGGTTGGGGTGAATGAACACCAGCAAAAGCCCATGGGCCGAATGGCCTGCTACTGCGTTAACAAATTTGAAATCTAATTAAAAAATGGCCTGTTATCAACTCAAATTGCATCCCACGCCTCATTAGGTTTTGGATACATGTTGCAGATATTGACCTAGCCAGATCTTAAATCTCCAAGTCTCTGGCCAGGCGGCACACCAAGAGGCTGGAGACGCATCACCGCCCTCCAGCTCAGCTTCGTGCAATGGTACTGATGCACTCACAGGGCAAAATCGCGACTGCTGGCTACCTCCAAGGGCAGCACGATGCCTACAGGCGGAACTGGGGCCGCCCTCCATTGGGCCCACGATCCTCCCCCTCCCCCGCGCCTCCCCAGTTTCAAATCGACATCGTGCCTGGAACCTCCACTTAATTCTCATTTTCTCTACCCTTCAGGTAGCCTGGCTGCATCCGCAGTCATACACCAGCCAGAGGCAGAAGTGATGGTCCAGCAGGGAGCCACCACGACAATCACCTGCTCCTACACAGAGGTGGAGAGGGCTTGCTTGGTCTGGTACCGGGAACCTCTCCACCCAGCCATGGGAGGGAGTCCCGAGTATATTCTCGTCCGCTGCACCGACGGTTTCAGCGACAGCGCCACATTTTCCAGGCGTCGCTTTTCCTCCTCCCTGAGCAAAACTTACAGAAGCATCAGTCTGACAGTTGCACCCGTGACAGCTGAGGACTCCAGGAAATACTTCTGCGTCTTAAACACACACACTGGCATATTCCGGGCAGCAGTCTCTGCATAAACTGCAGGTTCCTCTCCCAGGCAATGGAAGGTCTCGGCATGATGTGTAGTCCCATTGTCCAATGTCGGTGTTGTAGAATTGCAGCATCAACACAGAGATGGACAGGCAAACAGATGTGAATTAGATTCTTAGACACATCAGCTGATTCAGTAACACATAAAACAGATATATGGTCACTGGACAGCTAGCAAGATAGATTGATAGACACAGGAACTGATGCATTAACACACAAGGCAGAAATATGGTCACCGGACAGTTAGATAGATGTATAGACACACGAACGGATGAATTAACAGAAAACAAATAAATGGTCACTCGATAGTTAAATGGATAGATTCATAGACAGAGCTAGACTAACATACAAAACATATACATGGACACGAAGACGTTAGATAGTTTGGAGCCACATCAACTGCTGGACGAGCAGGCAAAATGGATACATGGTGACTAGCTTACTTGAAACTAACTTACAGGTGATGAACATACAAATAAGCAGGAAGGCACAGTGTGATCAGCTCTGAACAACAGATGGATACACGCAGACTTTTAGACATGAAGAGAGGCTACGAAGGATGTGATTACACTAGAGAGGGTGCAGAGGAGACTCACCAGGATGTTTCCTGGGCGAGATCGTTT
Organism: Mustelus asterias; assembly: GCF_964213995.1. Lineage (NCBI taxonomy): Eukaryota > Metazoa > Chordata > Chondrichthyes > Carcharhiniformes > Triakidae > Mustelus > Mustelus asterias. Next base: position 1,112,849 of record NW_027590122.1, on the reverse strand, counting down.
CAGCTATGAAGGGAGGCTGGTTAGGCTGGGGTTGTTTTCCTTAAAGCAGAGATGTGGGAGGGACCTGATTGAGGTGTACAGAATTACGAGGGATATCGATATTGTGACTAGAAAGGGACATTTCCCCTTAGTTCGGAAGTCAATAACGAGGTGACATAAATTTAAGGTAGGGGGCAGCAGATTTAGTGGGGATTTGGGGTCAAAGCACTTTCATCCAATGGGTGGTGGGAATCTGGTACTGACTGCCTGATGAGACGGCGACCCCTCACAACATTTAAGAAGCATTCAGGTGAACACTCGACACGCCGTAGCATGCAAGTCTACGGACCAAGTGCTGGGAAATTCGACTAGAATAGCTGGGTGTTTGGTGATCCTCAACCACAGTTCTTGCCTGCAGATTGGAATGTCGCCTTTCGTATCCAGTGGACAGCGGCCAGTGGCAATGTCGGCCAAGGATTTGCGTCGCCTTGACTTTCCCCAGTACAATGCCCATGGATTGAAAACAGGATTCTGTGTGTGTGTGTGTGTGTGTGTGCCTGTGTGTGTTAGTATGTGTCTGTGTGCGCGGCGCAGTGAGTTCTGTCAATTATTTGTCACAATCATCATGACCATTGACATTGTAATTGATGCCGCTCCCCGCTGCTGCTGTGGATAAATTTAAATCCAAGCTAAGCACAGCTGCTGATCGTTCCGCACAGGTGGATATGAGGCACCTCAGTGACCCTTTTTTCAATGTGGATTGTAACACAAACAGGTTATTTACCAGGCTTGGGTAGGATTGGATTAATGAACGTTGTGTCAGTCCATCGGCCATCTCGGCCTCTGCACACAGTACAACTGGAACCAATGTGTGTGAGGTCCTCAGCACAAGGACAAGAGTCATTTTGTTTTCACGAAGACTGTTGCACTTAGTCCCTTAGCATATTGCTGGCGTGATCCGACTGAGTGCCACTATTGCTGAGGGGAAGCGGCGAATCTCGAGGTGCTAGAGACAGGAATCAAATTTGCTGCATAAATGAACATTTGTAACATTGAAATGATTCAAGTCTTGGCACTTGCTGCTAATAGAGAAGGCACCATTATTAATGGTTCTAAAGATTGTTATTTATTGCAAGTTCTGGTATTGTTCTTGCAAGAATACTATTGTTGTTGCAAAGGGTCATTGGTGTCCTCCCACACCAGTTACTGAAAGCAAGAATGCAGCGTCAGCAAGTAGTTAGAAAGGCATATGCTATGTTGGCCTTCATTGCAAGGATGTATTCATACAGCTGTATCGGGCCTTGGAGAAACCATACCTGGAGTATTGCATGCAGTTTGGTCTCCTTATCTAATAAAGGATATACATACCATAGAGGGATTGCAGCAATGGTTGACCAGACTGGTTCCTGGGAGAGAACGATTGTCATATGAGGAAGTGATTGAGTCTACTGGGCCTATGTTCACTGAAATTTAGATGAATGAAAGGGCATCTCACGGAAACGTATAAAAGTCTAAAAGAGCTGGACAGCCTGATGCAGGGATGTTGTATTCCCTCTGAAACGATTATTAATAACCCACAAGTGCATAGAACCAATGATCGTGTCTTCAACACACACACACATCTGTGACACAGATTGGTGAGTAAAGGATCTTTTCAGTCTGCGATATTCGATGGTGATTCCTGCCCTTTTATGCAAACTTTACAACATGCATGAAATCCATTCCATTTCTCCTCCTTTTCTTGGCCATGGCCAACAATGTTAATCAGTCTATTGGAGGATTCCATATGCAGAGTGGCTTGACAATTCTCCCAATGCCTCGTGTGTGTGTGTGTGTTTGTGTTTTCCACTGTGCCTCAACTCAGTGGTGTTAAACCGGCAGGAGTCATCATAGAATCCCTACAGTGCAGAAGTCTGCACCCAGATCCACAACCCGCCCTTTCCCCTAACTTCGCCAATCAAACAATCTAAACGTCTTGGGACACTAAGGAGTAATTGAGCATGGCCAATCCACCAAAACTTCAGACATGTTTGGACTATGGGAGGGAACCGGAGCACCGAGAGGAAACTTACACACACACGGGGAGACCGTGCAAACTCCATATAGTCAGCCAAGGCTGGAATCGAAACCTGTTCTGTCGTGTAATGCGGCAGCAGTGTCAACCAATGTGCTACCGTGTCGCCCTTCACCATGACTGATGTCTCTCTAACTTTAACAGATGTCAAGTTGGAAGTATCGCTGACGCAGTCAGAGGCAGAGATGGGGCTCCCAGGGTAGTTCCTGCCCCTAGCCTCCAAAACCAGTTGCTTCGACTTCAGTGGCCAGTGGCCATATTAGAACCAGAAGAGTACCGGGAAGAGGCAGGACCAGCTAAATATCCAACAGTGAGGAGTCTGAAGAAAGAGTCACTGCTTCCAATGACCTTACACACAATATATTTGCTTTCGATGTCAGGAGGGTGACAATGGAGGACACCCTGCTTATGTCAGTGCACAGCTAACACAGTGAGGCTAAAGCAACATGAAATCGGTCACCTAGTGAAACAATATTCCAAATGGTAATGTTAACGGGAACATCAGGAATAGGGTTCAATTCATCGTGAGTAACAGTGAGTCTGTGCAGACTTAATTAACAATGAAGATTTGTTGACGCCCATTCTGTATTAAGGTGGGTGTCATCATGTGATGACAGCGTCTTCCATTCCAGGCAGCCAATAGTCGTTGTCTTGTCAAGGCCTTCCCCCGCCCATTGCACAAATCCTTGTGACTGACGATCAGAATCTAACGATCAGCTTAGTACGTTGTTCAGTGAGTGACTGGAGGTTCTGTCGGGGTGTCTAATTTAACACAGGCTCCATGAGCATGATGCTAGCGATATTTCTCTGTGTGTTCCTTGTCATCTTATCTTGTGAGTAGTTGGATATTATCAGAAAATTTGCACAGTTTCTGTTTGACATCAATCATTCCCTGTGCAGTGACACAAACTGGATTCACCTCACCATAATTATTGTTTCTTCCCTTTAGCAGGCGTCCAGTCGGATGTGGTGTTGACCCAGCCAGAGGCAGAAACGGGGGTAGTAGGGCAATCCCTGACCCTAACCTGTAAAACCAGCGGATTTGATATTGGGAGCTTCATCATGCTCTGGTACCGGCACAGTCCTGAGACGGGACTGGGATGGCTGCTTTGGTACAATAATGAAAATAGCAAGGATTACAATCAGGAGCTTGGTGGACGATTCATTGCATCCAAGGACCTTTCCAACAACGTATTCGATCTCTCTGTCAGCACGTTAACAATAGCAGACAGCGCGACGTATTACTGTGCACAGCAGCACACTGATATAGATCACATCCAGACTTGTACAAAAACCCACAAGAGGAATTGCAGCCATTTCCCTGCTTTTCTTTCCATTCATGGGATGCCCACGCTTAATTTTCCATGAATTGAATGGTTTCTTAGGTCATTTCAAATGGTGCTTGAGAGTCAACCGCATTGTTGCGTGGATATGCCGTCACATGTAAGCAAGATCAAGTAAGGAAGGCAGATTTCCTTCCATAAAACGACATTCGTGAATCAGATTATTCTTCACGACAATCGACAATGGTTTCATGGTCATCATTAGATCTTTGCTTTCAGATTTTTATTGAATTCAAATTTCAGCATCTGCCTTTGTGGGATTCAAGCCCCATTTGCACAGTAATTATTCCATTGCTCTAAGGTTCTTATGTGGAACTTGCTACCACAGGGAGTAACTAAGGCAAATCGCACAGATGCATTTAAGGGGAATCTAGTTAAGCATACGAGGGAGAAGGAAACCTAAAAATATATTGATCGGATTGGATGAAGAACATTGGAGGAAAGGTCATCCGCGGCAATAATATCAGTACGTTGGAACGACCGAATGACCGGCATCTGTGTGTCGACTCTATGAGTCGATGTTTCTGTTGCATTGATGAGTGCGTTCTGTTCATTGTGCCACCAGAGAGCATTGGGAGAGCAATGGCATTGAGAGCATTGACAAGCAAATAGATTAGCTACCGTTTTTTCTTCCACTATTGAGCAAAGGTATACACGCGAGACGAATGAAACAACCGAGAAGCGCGACTGACTCTTCCTGATCCAGTCTGACAGAATTACACAGAGCTGTTGGTGAAGGACACTCACGCGGAGTTCAGGCCAGATAGCTGATCATTGAATGTGGATGCACCCTGTGAATCTTGACCAGGACCAGAATAGACGAAAGAAAAGCAAGTTTCTTCTGAAACTGAGGAATTCGAAAGGTTATTCCTTACTGCTAAACATGCGGATTATGTATTGAAACGTTTCTGATTGTCAGACGCAATGTGACAATGTGTGCTCTTCACTAATACTAAGTAACTGAAAGCAGCAGATTATTTCGATGGCTATTGAGATAATCATTGTCGCAGTGTGAACTTACGTTCGCTCACAATAGTGGGTCCATGCGCATCCTTTTAGCCACATGCTTAATGTTAATTTCACATGGCGCATATTTCATGCACGGTTGTTTCAAACATAAAAACTGCGCAAATACCTGCTCACAAAGCTGTTTTGATTTGCCCAGGATGGAACAATACAACAAAACTTGCAAACATTGCTTCCTTCATACCATCAAATGGTTAGAAGTGGGGATCTCTGCTTATGACTGCACAATGCTTAGCATCATTCGCAACTCCTCAGATGCCGACGCACTCTATGTCCAAATGCAACAAGACCTGGACAATATCCAGGCTTGAGCTTACAGGTCACAACAAAACATTTAAGCTGCACAAGTGCCAAGCAATGACCATCTCCAACAAGAAAGAGTCGAACAGTCGCCCTTAAAAATTCAACCACATTACCATTACTGAATCTCATTCAACATTCCCCTCCAAGCTTCTCACCATCCTGGCTTGGAAATGTATCACCATTCCTTCATTGTGGCTGAGTCAAAATCATGGGACTCCCTCCCTCGCATCACGGTGGGTGTAATTACACCACATGGACTGCAATGGTTCAAGTTGGTACTTCACCGCCACCTTGGACAATAAATGCTTCGCGACCCAGTAACACGCACAAACCTATAAGTAAACAATAAAAAGTTGGAACATGAAATTCTTTGCAAATGAATCTCTCATACCCTCCACCTTATCTCAGATTTTGTACTTTATTTTCTTCCCGCTTTGCCCATTCAGTTGCTCAAAGCCTATTAGATTTCTAACTCTCCTGATGCAAGGTCACAGTCAAAAACTGGGAACTCTCTTTCTATCTCCAAACTGTTGTCTGACCTGCTAAATATTCCCAATATTTTCTGCTTCGATTTCAGATTTGGTCGTGCACACCAGATTCATAGAATCACTAAAGTGCAGAAGCAGTTATGAGGCCCATGAAATCTGTATCGACTCTCTCACAGAATATCCCTTGCCATCCCACGCAACCCAACGCATTTCCAACGCAGGTTGTAGCGAAAGGTCAACTTAATATGAGTTAGGTCCATTCAAAGGTCTGACAGCAGCAAGGAAGAAGCTGCTTTTGAGACGGTTGATACGTAACCTCAGACCTTTGCATCTCTTCTCGACGGAAGAAGGTGGAAGGGAATATGCCCTGGGTGCGTGTGGTCCTTGATCATGCTGGCTGCTTTGCCGAGGCAGTGGGAAGTGTAGACAGAGTCAAAGGATGGGAGGCTGGTTCGCGTGATGAACTGGGCTTCGTTTACGGTCGTTTGTAGTTTCTTGTGATCTTGGACAGAGCAGGAGCAAGCCGTGATAGAGCCAGAAAGGATACTTTCTATGGTGCACCTCTAAAGGTTGGTAAGAGTCGCAGCGGACATGCCGAATTTCCTTAGCCTCTTGAGAAAGTGAAGGCGTTGGTGGGCTTTTTTTAACTACAGCCTCGGCGTGGAGAGATAAGACGGGTTGTTGGTGATCCGGACACCGAGAAACCTGAAGCTCTTGAGTATTTCCACTTCATCCCGTTGATGTAGACAAGGGCGTGTCTTCCACCACGCTTCCTGAAGTCGATGACTAGGTCATTTGTTTTGTTGACACTGAGGGAGAGATTATTAGCATCGCATCAATTCACCAAATTCTCTCTATCTTTCCTGTGCTCTGTCTAATCATTGTCTGAGATCCGCCCTACTACAGTGGCGTCTCAGCAAAGTTGCAAATCGAGCTTGAGGGGAATTTGGCCACAGAATCTTAGGTGTATGAGGAGTAAAGTAAGGGGCTGAGGACACAGACTCGTGTCGAGAATAATGAACACCTTGAATATATTCCATTCTCAACGAAAGTCATCACTCAGGAAGCAGCCAACACCCATCCATGTCTCACCCTTCAGAGCAAAGCTCTGTAAGGATAACATCCTGCAATTATGTGTGGAGTCTGGAGAAACTGAGCTGACACAGAATATTCGCCATCCAAATTCGTATTTATATGGAATACCCAAGGAGAGATAATTGCATTGGCAGGAAGGCAGGTGTCAAAATCACGCAGATTTAAATGATTTGCACTCGTTTCTGGTTGTTCAGGAGCCATTTAGTTAGAGTGGGGGAGCCGGTTCGTTAGTGATTTTCAAAGGGGAGTACGTTCAGTATTTACAATGTCAACATTGTAAATATTATGTGTCAATTGCAGGGAGGTGGAAACATGTCGAAAAGGGGTTGAGTGATGGAATCTTCCATCCTGGTAGAACAGAAGGTTTATAGGAAGAACATCACTTTGGACTTCTTCTCCATGTCTGATCTCATCCTGACCTAACAACATGTGTCCGCTCATTGATGGTTGTGGGTTTTCAATACTGGGATATGGGCAGTTGATAGCCCACTGGTATTGACACTAGATTAGCGACTCAGGGACCCAGGTTACTAAGTCGGGCGGGTACCCAAGTTCAAATCCGAACAAGGCAGATGATGAAATTTGAAGTAAATAAAAAAACCATTGAGACCATTGTCGATTGTTGTCAAAACCCATCTTGTTTACTAATGCCCTTTTAGGGAAGGAAATGAGCCTAAATGTGACTCCAGAAACACAGCAATATGGTTGGCTCTTAAAGGTTTCTGGTCAATGGATTCCCCCAGGATTTTTCAGCTATGAAAGAAGCATTTAGATGACCACCTGACACGCCTTATTTACAAGGTTATGGACCAAGAGCTGGAAGATGTGATTGGAATGGATACATGTTTGATGGCTAGCACAGACAAGACGGGCCGAAGGTCTGGAGAAGTTTATGACTCTTTGACTAACTCGACAGCTCCCCTTTCAAATCAGCCATGGGACATTAAACGCCCAACAGACAAGGCAGGCTGTTTGATACCTCGTCTAAACATTGATGAGTGACATTGCAGAACTTCCTCAACACAAACAGAAAATGCTAGAAAATCTCACAGCTCTGACAGCATCTGTGGGGAGCGAATAGTGCACACGTTTCGAGTCTAGATGACCTTTCGCTAGCTCTGACGAAGGGTTCTCTAGACTCGAAGCAAAAACAGAAAATTCTGGAAAATCCCAGCAGGACTGACAGCATCTGTGAAGAGAAAATGGAGTCAAGGTTTTGAGGCTGGATAACATAGAACCAAGCTTACTTGGTCTGACTCCAGATGCACAGCAAGGCTTGCCATCTGGAATGATCTAACAACTCTCCGGTTTCCTCCTACAGTCCGAAACATGTGCTGGTTAGGTGCATTGACCATGCTAAATTGTCCCTCAGTGTACCCGAACAGGTGCCAGGGTGTGGCGACGAGGGGATTGTCACAGTAACTTCACTGCAGTGTCAATGTAAGCCCAGCTGTTGCACTAATTAATAAACTTTAAACAATCCATTCAATTCAGGGCAATTAGGGATGTGAGCGAAGTCCTCACCCCTTGAGATAATAAATAAAACCAAAACCGATTCACCTACTTCTCATCAAATCCTTCGATGGATGCCCTTCTCACCGTCTCTGGAATCGTCTCCAACCTGTGTTCTTTTTCAATCTGTTGTTTCTATAGTTTTTGCCTTTTGAAAGTGCCCCTAATTCTTTTCGCCCCTCAATCCGCAACTATGCCTTCAATTGCCTTGTTCCTGAGCTGGGGAATTCTCTAGGTTAATTCCTCACCGCCCCGCCTGCCGGCCCCCCCCCCCACCCCTCCCCCAATCCCCCCCTCCCTCATCCCCGCCCACTTTTCCACCTCAGCTTCCTTACCTCCGTTCCTTTAAAAATTTTCCTGAAAAATTACCCCAACCGCAGAACATCCTGCTGGTTATCTAACCCCTACAGGTGCGTTGTGCCAAATATGTTTAGCCAGTGCTCATGTGAAATCACATGGACGGTTTTAATCGGGTGCGTTGCTTCATGGGAGTAGAATTGATAGTTGCATCAATCAGCGACATTCTGCTGTCGCAGCTGAAATGATACATGCGACAACAGTAGCAGCAACAGCTGCTGAAGAGTTTTTGTGCTGGCATGTATCACTGTGGGGATATCGTGGGACCACAGTAGTTGAATCTCCCTTAACGCCCGTGCAATAACCTCACAGCCCACAGGAGAACACCAAGCTCTCTCAATAGCACCCTCCCAGCACCACAATGGATCTTGTTATGGAATCAACGGGTGTGTAACGTATGGAGAGACTGCAAAGCTCATCTTCGGCAATGGAACCAGGCTGATTGTGGAACCCAGTAAGTAACTAATCCTGGATAATGATCACTCAACATATTATTTTCTCCCTGTCACTTCATTGAGACATACAGTCGCTGTGTTATTTCAATTATCACTTGTTGTATAGACCGGGTGAGGAGCTCTCATTGGGAATCCAAAGAGCAGCTTCAATGGACATTGAGATGGAGCAGATGAAATCTTTTTTGATTCCACAATTCACGACTGTTTCCTTAAAACATTTAATTGGCCTTTAATCATAAAAACCCACTTGGGTAGCGAGCAAGGAGATGTGTTAATGAAATGTTTGTGCGTAATGCAATTAAATGACACATTGATAGATAGTTAGAAGAGGCACGCCCCGATAGAGTCATAGAGTCATAGAGATAGACAGCACTGTAAAAGTCGCTTCAGCCTAACGAGGGGCAGAGATAGCGTAGACAGGAAGACACGTATCCCCATTTTAGAGGGATCAATGAGCAGTGTTCTTTTGGTGGGGGTGGGGGGGGGGATGCATTGATTTAAGGCAGGGATAGGCGATTTAGAGGGAATGTGACGAGAACCTTTTCGTCCTCAGGGTGACAGAAATCTGGAACTCACTGTCTGAAAGGGTGGTGGTGACAGAGACCCTCACAACATTTAAGGAGTGTTTGGTTATGCGCTTTTGATGCCATATCATACACGGCAATGGACCAAGTGCTGGAAATGGGATTAGAAAAGTCAGCTGGTTTATCTTTGGCCGGGGCAGACACGATGGGCCGAAGGGCCTTTGATATACTGTAGACTTCTATTCTATTCCCTTGTGGGAGAGTCTAGGACCAGAGGCTAAATCCCAGAATAAGGGGTTGCCGATTTAAAGAGAGAGATGATGAAGAATTTCGTCCTTCAGACGGTACCGAATCTGTGGACTTCGTTACCACAGAGGGATGTATAGGCTGTCGTTAAGCATTTTCAATGCTGGGATAGACAGATTTTTAATCCGCAAGGAAATCGAGGGTTATGAGGACACTGGAGTTGAGGATTATCACATCAGATCAGTCGTGATCTCATTGAATGATGGGTGAGCCGAATGGCCTCCTTCTGCTCAGGGAGAAGTATCGGGGAGATGGAAAAAGCGAATCAGAGAATCCGACAGTGCAGAAGGAGGCCATTCAGCCCATCGAGTCTGCACCGACCACAATCCCACACATGCGCTATCCCCATAACTCCACATATTTACCTTGCTAATCCCCTGACACTACGGTCAATTTAGCTTGGTCAATCAACCTAACCCGCATATCTTTGGACTGTAGGAGGAAACCGGAGCACCCGGAGGAAACCCACGTAGACACGGGGAGAACATGCAGACTCCACACAGAGAGTGACCCGAGGCCGGAATTGAATCCGGGTCCCTGGCTGTGAGGCAGCAGTGCTAACCATTGTGCCACTTTGCCGCCCTCCGTCAATTTCTTGTCCAAATATTGTGCTCTTTAAAATATGTTTAAAAAAACAGTGGGAACGAAGTCTGTGTGTGTGCGGGGGGGGGAGGGGGGGGGTGGAGGGGGAGGGGGCGGGGAGGGGGGTGGACAGGGAGGAAATGGTTATATTTGGTTCGGGAGGGAAGCTAATTAAAAAGAGTAATAATAACTCAAAGTGAATGTAAGCTAGACCTGGGTTCATGTGGCTGGGTCGATATTTTGTAGTAGTTGTTACCACTGTGCTATGGTGGAATTGTGAAGCTTGTCTTTGGCGAAGGGACAAAACTCACTGTGGAGCCCAGTAAGTCCTCAACTATTTTCCACCATGACCTATTTACAGTAGGGGGACAATTGAAAATTACACTTCGAATATATATCACCAAATCATGTTTTTTGTTTCAATCGGTATCTACTTTTGGGGATGAGAGGTAATATAATGGCCATTAATAACGTGGAGAGGTCCTGTGCCGTATGTGTGAAAGTCCCTGCCCCTGAGCCAGAAAAGCCGGGTTCGAGTCCGAATCAATGTACTTGATGGCCAAGGAAGGTGAGGCACTGGTGGTAAGAGTGGGAGAGATACCTGCTCAGCCACGTTTGATATGGAGCGTGGCTTCCTCGATCTCTAAGCCCCTGGCAACAGTATAGTGACCTGCTCCAGAAATAACTCGCTCTGAAAACAGATCAATTCTGCCTTTGTGCACCATTGGGTGCAGTAAGGGAATTAGAAGTCACGAGATGTTCTTGGCAGGCAGGATTAAGGAGAATCCTAAGGCATTCTATTCATACGTTAGGAACAAAAGAGTTGTCAGGGAGAAAATCGGTCATCTCAGGGACAAAGGAGGGGAATTGTGCTTAGAACACATGGGAATAGGGGAGATCCTAAATGAATACTTTGCATCGGTATTCACGAAGAAGAGGGGCGTGTTAACTGGGAGTGTCTCGGAGGGAGGTGTTGACCCGCAAGAGAAAATCTCCATTACAAGAGAGGAAGTGTTAGATTTTTTACGGAACATTAAAACTAACAAAGCCCCAGGGCCTGATGGCATCTATCCGCGACTGCTCAGGGAGACAAGAGATGAAATTGCTGGGCCTCTGACGGAAATCTTTGTCGCTTCTTTGGACACGGGTGAGGTCCCTGAGGATTGGAGGATAGCGAATGTGGTCCCGTTGTTTAAGAAGGGTAGCAGGGATAACCCAGGAAATTATAGGTTGGTGAGCTTGACGTCCGTGGTAGGGAAGTTGTTAGAGAGGATTCTTAGAGACAGGATGTATGTACATTTAGAACGGAACAATCTCATTAGTGACAGACAGCATGGTTTTGTAAGAGGGAGGTCGTGCCTTACAAATTTGGTGGAGTTTTTTGAGGAAGTGACAAAAACGGTTGATGAAGGAAGGGCCGTGGATGTCGTCCATATGGATTTCAGTAAGGCATTTGACAAAGTCCCACATGGCAGGTTGGTTAAGAAGGTTAAGGCTCATGGGATACAAGGAGAAGTGGCTAGATGGGTGGAGAACTGGCTTGGCCATAGGAGACAGAGGGTAGTGGTCGAAGGGTCTTTTTCCGGCTGGAGGTCTGTGACCAGTGGTGTTCCGCAGGGCTCTGTACTGGGACCTCTGCTATTTGTGATATATATAAAGGATTTGGAAGAAGGTGTAACTGGTGTAATCAGCAAGTTTGCGGATGACACAAAGATGGCTGGACTTGCGGATAGCGAAGAGCATTGTCGTGCAATACAGCAGGATATAGATAGGCTGGAAAATTGGGCGGAGAGGTGGCAGATGGAGTTTAATCCGGATAAATGCGAAGTGATGCATTTTGGAAGGAATAATGTAGGGTGGAGATAGACAATAAATGGCAGAGTCATCAGGAGTATAGAAACACAGAGGGACCTAGATGTGCAAGTCCACAAATCCTTGAAGGTGGCAACACAGGTGGAGAAGGTGGTGAAGAAGGCATATGGTATGCTTGCCTTTATTGGACGAGGTATAGAGTATAAAAGCTGGAGTCTGATGATGCAGCTGTATAGAACGCTGGTTAGGCCACATTTGGAGTACTGCGTCCAGTTCTGGTCGCCACACTACCAGAAGGACGTGGAGGCGTTAGAGAGAGTGCAGAGAAGGTTTACCAGGATGTTGCCTGGTATGGAGGGTCTTAGCTATGAGGAGAGATTGGGTAAACTGGGGTTGTTCTCCCTGGAAAGACGGAGAATGAGGGGAGATCTAATAGAGGTGTACAAGATTATGAAGGGGATAGATAGGGTGAACGGTGGGAAGCTTTTTCCCAGATCAGAAGTGACGTTCACGAGGGGTCACGGGCTCAAGGTGAGAGGGGCGAAGTATAACTCAGATATTAGAGGGATGCTTTTTACACAGACGGTGGTGGGGGCCTGGAATGCGCTGCCAAGTAGGGTGGTGGAGGCAAGCACGCTGACATCGTTTAAGACTTACCTGGATAGTCACATGAGCAGCCTGGGAATGGAGGGATACAAACGATTGGTCTAGTTGGACCAAGGAGCGGCACAGGCTTGGAGGGCCGAAGGGCCTGTTTCCTGTGCTGTACTGTTCTTTGTTCTTTGTATGTCCTTTGTGTTATAGAATCGTATAAGATCCATTGTTCCTCTTTTGGCGTAAATAAATTTTAAGATGAACTCTTCGCACACCATAGCAGCTTTCAAGGCAACTAGTTAATCTTCCAGTTTCCTTGCTGTGTGTATTAGCCAGAAACTGAATGACCTTATGCATTGGTCGCTTTCTGCTGGCAATGTGTCACGGTGCTTATTACCATGACGGTAGTTAGAAACTCACTTTTGGCAGCGGAATCCAATTGACTGTTGTGCCAACTAAGTGCCAGCTGATTTGTCTTTATCCATCGATGGACTTTTCTGCTAAACCCGTGTCTGGCAAATGGTAACAAAGAGCGAAAATAATTAATTAATTTCATGTAATAATAAATTGTGAAATTGATCAACATATCATTAGGTAGCTAAGTAGAGAGACAGAAATCCAGGGGATATAATCAGTAAATTCGCAGACGACAGAAAAAGTGGTGGTGTGGTAAATGGAGAGGAGGAAAGCCTTACATTATAGTATGATACGGAGGGAAAATGGGCAGAGCAATGGTCAAATGGGCAGAGCAGTGGAAAATTGAAATTTAACTCTGAAAAGTGTGAGATAACACATTTTGGGAGGACTAACATGACAGGAGAATACAGCGAAGTTAATGAAATCCTGCATGGAAGGAACGTTAAACTTCTAACTATGTGTTGTACTTTTGTGAAATAGAGAAAATCAAATATAATTGGAGTTAGTTGGGAGATGGTTTCGGGGAGAGGTGCAGTTGCATTTTCCTCCTGCAACTTGAATCCGAATCTATAGTCAAAACACCAAGCAAGACAATAAAGACTTCTGGCATTACTGTTCCCACGAGAGTAACAGATATGTTTAGCATCTGCAACGACAGTGTCACCCCCACTGATGACAGGCTGATCCTTGGCACTGGAACAAAAGTCACTGTGGAACCCAATAAGCACCCTCGCAAAATGTAACGATGAAGCACTGCGGACGCAGAAAATTTGAACATTATTTACTGCGAATAAAATTCACATTTGTAAAGTGGATAGAAGTATATGTCATATGGAGCTAACAGGCTAGAAGAAGGAATTGCATTTAAATTGGTGGATGGGGAAATATTTTTCTGTCAAGATCTCACCTGCCCTGGCTATTGATGTCAGCAGAATCTGAAATTGAACTCAAAACTCAAAGTCAGGAGAAATAAAATATGAATAAGTCTTATATTTCGGCTCATCTGGTTCGGTTTAATTTTTTGTCGCATTGTGTGCAGATGTGCTAGCACCAGAACTTTAAAACTTATATTTGGGAGAGCAACACATTCACTATCCGACCCAATAAGACATTTAAAATCTTAAGTTTGGATCCGGTTAGAATTTTTAATGGTTGAAGTTTCATTCAAGGATCTCAAGGGCTCTTCCCAATGTGAACTTTGTATATTGCCCTGCCCCCGAATTAGTGAGTATGCTTTATCATGTATTAAATGACATCTGCATCTTCACTCCAATGGAAGGTTTATGTCTGTGCCCTTTGCACTGTGCATTATGACGATACCGTGAAGCTCACATTTGGCAGCGGCACCCAGTTGACTGTTGTGCCAAGTGAGTACGATTGGAAGTTACATTCATTTTGTTTCATGCAGATTATTTTTTCGCTTTATGGTGTCTGACAAATAGCAAGTCAGCAACGATCCAAAGTATCACATGGAACATAAGTGAAGGCATTTTGTCTGTAAGATGAGCTTCAAAAAGATAGGGAGACAGCTAACTCAGGTCTCAATGCTTATTTAGACATGCTGTAGGTGACAGACCAATCTTTGGGCCTCAACAATATGACATGCATTGATGGGTGCCTCATAGAAACATAGAAACATGGAAGATCGTAGCAGGAGGAGGCCATTCGGCCCTTCGAGCCTGCTCCGCCATTCATTACGATCATGGCTGATCGTCCAACTCAGTAGCTTAATCCTGCTTCCTCCCCAAAATCTTTGATCCCATTCGCCCCAAGTGCAATATCTTGCCACCTTTCGAATACATTCAATGTTTAGGCATCTACTACTTCTTGTGGTAATGAATTCCACAGGCTCACCACTCTTTGGATGAAGAAATGTCTCCTCACTACCGTCCGAAATGGTCTATCCCAAATCCTCAGACTATGACCCCTGGTTCTGGACTCCCACCATCGGGAACATCCTCCCTGCATCTACCTGTCAAGTCCTGTTAGAGCTTTGGAAGTCTCTATGAGATCCCCCCTCATTCGTCTGAACTCCAGCGAAAACAATCCTAACCTAGTCAATCTCTCCCCATACATCAGCCGCGCTATCCCCGGGATCAGCCTGGTAAAGCTTCGCTGCAATTCCTCGGGAGCAAGAACATCCTTCCTCAGAAAAGGAGATCAAAACTGCACACAATATTCCAGGTGCGGCCTTACCAAGTCCTTGTATAATTGCAACAACACATCCCTGCTCCTGTACTCAAAACCTCTCGCAATGAAGGCCAACATACCATTTGCCATCGTTACTGCCTGCTGCACCTGCATGCTTACCTTCAGCGTCTGTTGAACAAGGACACCTCGGTCCCGATGTATTCTCCTCTCCCAATTCACAGCCATTTAGGTAGCAATCTGCCTTCTTGTTTTTGCTTCCAAAATGACTAACATTTATCTAAATTATACTGCATCTGCCATTGTTTTGCCCACTTGCACAACCTGTCCAGATCAGGCTGAAGGGTCTCTGCAGCCTCGTCACAGTTCACCCTCCCACCCAACTTGGTATCATCTGTAAATTTTGAGATGTTACATTTTGCTCCCTCGTCCAAATCATTAATACATATTATGAATAGCTGGGGCCCCAGCACCGATCCCTGTGGCACTCCACGAGTTACAGCCTGCCAATTTGAAAATGAACTAATAATTCCTACTCCTTGTTTCCTTTCTGCCAACCAGTTTTCTGTCCTTCTCAATACACTTCCCTCAATCCCATGCACTTTAATCTTGAAGAACAATCTCTTGTGCGGGACTTTGTCAAACGATTGCTGAACGTCCAAATATACCACATCAACTGGCTCACACTCGTTACACACTCGTTGAAAATGGCAAATTAATTCCTACTCTTTATTTCCTCTCTGCCAACCAATTTTCTGTCCATCTAAATACAGTTCCCCAATTCCATGCACTTTAAATATGCCCGATAATCTCTTATGCGGGACTTTGTCAAACGATTTCTTAAAGTCCAAATATACCACATCGACTGGCTCCCCCTTGTCAACCCTACTCGTTACATCTTCAAAGAATTCCAACAGATTTGTCAAGCATGATTTCCCCTTCATAAATCCGTGCTGAATCTGTATGATCCTGCCACAGCTTTCAAAATACTCCGCTATAAGTACTTGATAACGGATTCGAGAATTTTCCCCAGTACCGATATTAGAAGACACAAACAACATGCCAAAAATTGATGACAGGAAGGCTATGGCCGGTGAGAACCGAGAAACTATCATTATCACGAAAGAGGTAGTGATGGGCAAGTTAATGGGGCTAAAAGTAGACAAGTCTCCGGATCCTGGTAGAATGCATCCCAGGGTACTAAAAGAGGTGGCAGGAGAAATAGCAAATGCACTAGTGATAATTTACCAAAATTCGCTGGACTCTGGGGTGGTTCCCGCAGATTGAAAAACAGCAAATGTGTCGCCACTGTTTTAAAAAGGAGGTAGACAAAAGGCAGGTAACTATAGGCCGGTTAGCTTAACTTCTGTAGTAGGGAAAATGCTTGAATCTATCATCAAGGAAGAAATAGCGAGACCTCTGGATATGGATTGTCCCATTGGTAAGACGCACCATGGGTTCATGAAGAGCAGGTCATGTTTGACTAATTTGGTGGAATTCTTTGAGAACATTGCATGTGCAGTGGACAACGGGAAACCTGTGGATGTGGTGTATCTGGATTTCCAAAAGGCATTTGACAAGGTGCCGCACGAAAGACTGCTACAAAAGATAAAGGTGCACAGTGTTACGGGTAATGTATTAGGATGGATAGAGGATTGGTTAACTAACAGAAGGCAAAGAGTGGGCGTAAATGGGTGTTTTTCTGGTTGGCGATCAGTGACTAGTGGTGTGCCTCAGGGATCAGTGTTGGGACCGCAATTGTTTACGATTTACATCAATGATTTGGAGTTGAGGACCAAGTGTAGTGTGTCAAAATTCGAAGATGACACTAAGATGGGTGGAAGAGCAAAGTGTGCAGAGGATGCTGAAAGTCTGCAAAGGGATATAGATAATCTGAGTGAGTGGGCGAGTGTCTGGCAGATGGAGTACAATGTTGGTAAGTGTAAAGTCATCCATTTTGGTAGGAATAACAGCAAAATGGACTATTATTTAAATGGTAAAACATTGCAGCATGTTGTTGTGCAGAGGGACCTGGGTGTCCTTGTGCAGGAATCTCAAGGAGTTGGGTTACAGGTGCAGCAGGTAATTGAGAAGGCAAATGGAAATTTGTCCTTCAGTGCTAGAGGGATGGAGTTTAAAAATGGCGAAATTATGTTGCAGCGTATAAGGTGCTGGCGAGGCCACAGCTAGAGTACTGTCTACAGTTTTGGTCTCCTTACCTGAGAAAGAATATACTGGCACTGGAGGGGGTGCAGAGGAAATTCACTAGGTTGGTTTCGGAGTTGAGAGGGTTGGCTTATGACGAGAGATTGAGTAGACTGGGGCTATACTCACTGGAATTCAGAAGAATGAGGGAGGATATTATAGAAGCATATAAGATTATGAAGGGAAGAGATAAGATAGAAGCAGGGAAGTTGTTTCCATTGGTGGGTGAAACTAGAACTAGGGGGCATAGCCTCAAAATAAGGTGAAGCAAATTTAAGACTGAATTGAGGAGGAACTTCTTCACACAAAGGGTTGGGAATGTGTGGAATTCCCTGCCCAGTGAAGCAGTTGAGGCTACCTCAATGAATGTTTTTAAGGCAAGGATTGATACATTTTTCAACAGTAAAGAATGAAGGGTGAGTGGGCGGGTAAGTGGAGCTCAGTCCATGAAAAGATCAGCCATGATCTTATTGAATGGAGGAACGAGCTCGAGGGGCCAGATGGCCTACTCCTGCTCCTAGTTCTTATGTTCTTATGTTCTTATTAGGCTTATTGGTCTATGATTCCCTGTTTTCACTCTGCCACTCTTTTTGAATATTGGAGTGACATTAGCTACCCTCCAATCTGCAGGGACTATTCCAGAGTCTATAGAATCCTGTAAGCTGACCACCAATGCATCCATTATTTCTAGAGCCACTTCCTTTAGTACTCTGGGATGTAGATTATCAGGCCCTGCGGATTTATCCGCCTTCAATTCCATCAATGTTCCCAGCAACATTTCTCTACTGATGTTGATCTCCCTCAGTTCTTCCCTCTCACTCAATCTTGCATTCTCCAACATTTCTGGTATTTGATTTGTGTCCTCATTTGTGAAGACAGAACTAAAGTATGTATTTCAGCTAGTCAGCCATTTCTTCGTCCTCTAATATACATTCCCCTGTCTCTGTCTGTAGGGTTCTACATTTTGAAACTCTTAGTATCAGCCTTTATGTTCCCTGCAAGCTTAATTTCAGGCTGTATTTTCCTCTTGTTAATCAATCCATTCGTACTTCTTTGCTGAATTCTAAACTGCTCCCAATCCTCAGACCTATTATTGGTTTTGGCCAATCTGTATGCTTCTTCCTTGGATCGAATACTATCTCTAATTTCCTTTGTAAGCCTGGATTGGCCCTCTTACCCATTTTGCTTTTGTGCCAGATAGTGATAAATAATTGCTGCAGTTCCCCCATGCGTTTTTTGAATGTTTGCCGTTGCCTATCCATTGTCATCCCTTTAAGTAAGTCTCCCCAATCTATGAAGGCCAAATCACGCCTCATATATTCATTGTCTCGTTTATTAAGATTCAGCACTGTCGTCTCCGAATCAACTACTTCACTCTCCATCTTGATAAAACATTCTCTCATGTTATGGTCGCTCATCCCCAAGGTGCCTCGCACAACTAGATTGGCAATTATTCCCTTCTCACTCCACAATACCCAGTCTAAGATGGCCTGCTCCCTCGTTGGTTCCTTCACATATTGGCGAAGGAAGCCATCCCGTATCCACTCAGGAATTCCTCCTCTATGGCATTGTGGCTAATTTGATTTGCTCAATCAATGTGCAGATTAAAATCACCCATGATCACCGATATTCACTCATCACATGCATCTTTAATTTCGTGTTTAATGCCATTTCCAACATCACCACTGCAGTTTCGGCGTCTATATATGACACCCATCTGATGTTTTCTGCCCCTTGGTATCTCCCAACTCTACCCATACACATTATCAGAGCTAATATCGTTTCCCACCATTGTGTTAAATTCCTGGGGGGGAAGTGAAACTGGGGGGAGGTGATGGCCTAGTGGCAATATCGCTAGATTATTAATCCAGCAATTTAACTGATGTTCTGGGGACCCACGTTCGAATTCTGCCACGGCAGATGGTGGAATTTAAATTCAAAAATCTGGAATTAAGAATCTACTGTTGACGATGAAAACCATTGTCGATTGTCGGAAACACCTATCTAGTTCAGTAATGTCCTTTAGAGAAGAAAATCTTCCGTCCTTATCTGATCTGGCCTACATGTGCAATTTGGTTAACTCTCAATTGCCTTCCAAGGGCAATTGGGGATGGGCAATAAATGCTGGCCAGCCAACGATACCCATGTCCCACAAATTAATGAAAAATATCTCCCTTTTGGAAAATGAGCCTGAGTAACAGCTGATTCAACTAAACGTAAACGCAACTTTCATACTCAACATGTCTGTTTACCTCTTTGAAATCTAACAGGACTATGACAATAGGAACAGATAATGCTGGGAAAAACCCCAGCAGGTCAGGCTGCATTTGCAAGAAGAGAAAGCTTAGCTAATAAATGAAATACTATCCGTTGAACTGTATTTATTTTCTGCCAGAGGTTGAGGCGTCGCTGGCAAGGCCATGCTGCAACTCTCTCATTGGCCGACCAGTTAAGCCATTTCGGAGATTGGCAGAGCAGGCACTGAGGGCTGAAGAGCCTCCCCTTGTTCATATGTTTCCTAACCTAGGTTCAGAGGCAAAATATATTTGTTGCTGGGGAAGGGCGTGGAGGGCTACATTTGACCAGTGACTATCTTGGCTCAGAAATTCTTCACGTTAATAGAATCTTAGAGCATCCAAGGAGGCTATTCGGCCCATTTAGTCTCTGATGGTGGGGAGGGGGAAGATATGCAATGTCTGATACCTGCAGCGAATTAGTGGCTGTTCCAGATTTGTCTTTGCCGCAAATTATCTGAAATCTGAAACACCTATCTCAAGAGAAGGTTTCTTAACTGTCTGAGCAATTGTTACTGTGCTACAGTAAATTAACGTTCGGCAGCGGCACCCAGGTGACCGTTATACCAAGTGAGTGTGAAGTCAGTGTGTTTTTTTCTTTCGTTCCACATCTCCTCTGTTATCTAGTTGTCTGTTGTAAGTAGTCGAGTCAAGCTGGGCAGAGTGCCAATATAATATGTGGCATGCAGGCGAAGAGACTGCACGGTTTTGCGTCAGTTTTGATCCAGCTCAGCTTAGCCAGGCATTAGAGATACATGGGATAGGAGCTGGAACTGCCTCAGTAATATGATGTTGAACTGAGAAGCTGATTTGTGTCCTGTCAACGGGATAGGAAGATTCCATCCAGAGAGTTGACCCAAAAGAAAGAGGGGAGATGGGTAAGCATCATTGTTCTGTTTAAACCTTTGTAATTGTGAATTACACAGGCTTTTCATTCTCTTGGTGAAAAAGAAATTCTCCTCATGTTAGTCCCATACCCTTAGACTATGAAGCCTGGTTCTGGAACCTGCCGCCATCCTGAATCTACCCTGTCTAATCCTGCACTATGGGTTTTAATGAGATCTTCTCCTCCTGCCTCCCTTCTTCTGAACCCCAGACAATAAAATCCTAACCGACTCAATCTCCCCTCATACGTCAGTATTGCCACTCCAGAAGCTGTCCAGTGAACCTTCGCTGCACTCCCCCTATAGCAAGAACATCCTTCCTCGGATATTATTTTGCATTTGTTTCTTGGTAATAATGAACTGGCTGTGGAAGCAAGTCGAATCTTAAAAACCTTAGCATGAAAAATAATCCTTACATTGCTCTTCATGTGGGTTATGTCGATTTTGTACCATCTGGTATCACTGTGCAAACTATGCAACTATGCTTATCTTTGGCAGTGGAACCAAACTCACTGTAGAACCCAGTAAGTGAAACTATTTTCTGCATTTTGTGTCTGGTTATAGTTTTAAAAAGTAATGTCCGATTCAAATACACCTGTAAAGAATCTTTGTCCTGTAATAGCTGCTGTTGAGTTGATTGGGAAGAGCAGGGGGCGAGAGGGGTGGAGTGAAAAATTAAAATGTCCTCTCACAACAGCAAATTATTAGACTCCTACAACGATGGAGGAGACCATTAGGCGCATCGCTTTTGCTTCGGGAACAGTGGAGTCATCGTCATTGTGTTTTACAGAACAGGAGGAGGCCCTGCGACCCATTGTGCCTGCTCCAGCCATTAAACCCCTATCTATTCCATCGCATTTCTCAAGACTTGGTTGCAGCCTTATATGCTATGGCATCAATAATCTTTGGACTTGCAGAGGACCAGAGGACCAGGTCCCTCTGGTCCTCTGCACTTTCTCGCGTCCTACAGTTCATTGTGTATTCCCTTGCCTTGTGACCCCTCGCAAAATGCACCACCTCACACTTTTCAGGTTTAAATTCCGTTTGCTACTGTTCTACCTGTCTGACCAGCTCGCCCATATCGTCCTGTAATCTTTGCAAATCAGTGACATTTAATCTCACACGAAAAACATGTGAGCATCCTTGGCTTGACTTTGTGTGAAATTTGTATACGCGCTCCCGAAAAAGTGCAAATTAAATGTCTTTATTCTGTCCTCCATGAGGTAAATATGGCTCAGCTGCTGCAATGCGAAGTTTCTGTCTTGAAAATTGTTCCTGCACATTTACTAATCACTGCAGTGAGACACCCACACTCAGCAGTCTGTTCACTTACTGGGTTCAGCATGTGACCAGTAAGGATAAGCTTATTTAATGTCATTACCAGCTCTATGATGGACAGGGAGGCAGCATCATGTGGGAAGGCAATTGAGAACATTACACTGATATAATGAATTTGCGCAGCTGAATATCCAGCTCAGCTCGTCCTAAAATTGCAGTGTCCAGTCTTTGTAGCTCCAGTAGTGTCACATTGGACTCAAAAAATCATAATTTTATTTTTATTTCTTTGATGTGGGCATTAAATCAAATCAAATCAAATCAAATCCTAATTGCCCACTGGGCAATTTCAGGTTCCACGACATTGCTTCTTGGATCCAAAACATATTTCCTTCTCCAAAGGACATTGTTGATCGAAATGGGCATTTACAACCCATGGCAGAAGTCCTTTTTCATTCGCAAACTTGGCAATAGTAAATTCACTTTCCACATCCAAGTCATTATGTATATTGTAAATAATTGTGACCCGAGCATTAATCGCTGAGGCACTCCACTTGTAACAGATTGTCATCCTCAAAATGCTCTTCTAATCCCAACTCTCTGTATCCTATCGATTAGCCAACCCTCTATCCATGCGAATATATTACCCCAAAAAGCATGAATTCTGAATTAGCCCTTTGTCCGAGATCATATTCAAAGCTTTTTGCTGCAAAGATAAGATACCAACCAATGAACGACAATGCTTTTTTAACGGCAATCGTCGATAGTTGCCGGAGTTTTTACTGGATGCTACACTTCGATCAATTTATTTGAAATTACTCCAAGTGCTGGGGCGGGAATTGAACCCATTTCTTCAGGGGAATTAGTCTGGGTCTCCGTGCTGCTAATCTAATGACATTGCCATTTCGCTGCAACCATCCCACAATGTTGCATGAAGAATGTTTAGTGATAGTTTCAATCAAAAGTTTGTTACAGAGTCAGATATCACTGTGATTAATTTCGTCTTGTGATCTTTATCAAAGAATTAACATTCAGTGCCATCATCCAGCACTTTCCTTCATGGACATATATAATATAGAGAAAGATAGAAAATAGGAGCACGGGTAGGCCATTCGACACTTAGACCCTGCTCTGCCATTCGACACGACCGTGGCTGAAACTGTAACTCAACACCATACTATCCCTCACCTCATAATTCTTGACACCTTTAGAGTACAGTAATATATTTCCTTTTAAAATATATTCACTGATTTCGCATCCACAAACTTCTGTGGTCGAGAATTAGTTTCACCAGCCTCTGAGTGAAGAAATGTTTCCTCATCTCAGACTTAAATGTCCAACCCTGAACACTGAAACTTTGATCCCTTTTTCTAGACCCCACCCCGTCAAAGGAAACAACATCCCTGCATCCAGTCTGCTCATCCCTGCTAAAATTCTGTATATTTCAATGACATCGCCTCTCATGTTCTAAACTCCAAGTGAATACAGATGCAGTCGCCTCTCCGAAAACGACAATCCTGCCATCCTAAAAATCAGTCTGGTGTACTTTTTCTGCATTCTTTCTATTGCAAGTTTATTTTTTTCTTCGAAAGGAGACCAAAACTGCACACAATATTAGATTTCGTCAAAGAAGGATTGGATTTAGAAAATGTCTTAATGGAGGAAAGTGAGGTATTAAGTTGAAAAATATTTCCTGATTTCGCTCCTGAAAGTCTTAAACATTAAACATCGTCTAAAATCTAATTTGCTTAAATCTTGGACTCCCCAACCAGCAGCAAATGTTCCTGTTTATCAACCCTCTCCGTTTGGGAATGATTAAGTCACTCCTTAACTAAATTCCAGCGTTTTAGAGTTAAACATCATCTACACTGTTAATCGGGTACTCTGAACATACATACAGCTTACAGAGTAAAATTTCTTCTCCTCCTGCTCTGTTCAAGGAATTTTTAAATGCTGAATTTTAATTTTGTGAAAACCAGAACAAAAATGTTGCCGGTTCTGATTGCGGACTCTTCTTTATTTCAATCCTGATCTCAGATCTTCACATTCAAACATGAATATTAAGCTCCGAATATATTTTCGGTCTCTCAGTGTTTATGCATTCTGTGTTCTTCACCTGTCTAAAGACTTTGAATAAAGACATTTGTTGATCAATCCTTAGTCTTAGCATATGGACATTTATAACCAACATGGTTCATTGATTTTTAATTCTAAGGTGCGTTAACTTACATTTCCCTGCAATGAAAACATCCATTAGTTTTATCCATTCACAAAATATTAATATTTCTTTGCAATTTGATGCTTCCAGCTATGCTGCTTACAATGCTGCATATTGTGTCATTTGCAAACTAGCATATTAAGCATTCTATCACATTCTATCATATTGTCTTAATAAATACAACTATACTGCATATCATTCTGTATAGATATATCTGTGTGTGTGTATTTGTGCGTGCGTGCGTGTGCGCGTGTGTGTTTGTGCGTGAGTTTGTTTGTACGCCTGTATGTCCATACCTGCCTGTGTGACTGTCTGCGGCGTGTGTATGTATTCAAGTCTCGAATCAACATAGGAGCAGGTATTTGGCCCATCAATACTGATCGAACATTCAAACTGATCATGGCACATTCACACACATTCACACACGCACCCACCCATACAAAAGCACACACAGAAACACACAAACACACGCACACTCACATTAATATTTTGTGACACACAAGCGTAGCATTTGCCTTCCTCATTGTTTGCTGTACCTGAATGCTAGCTTTTCATGAACAGGTCTCTCGAGAAGTCAACTCTTTTCAACCTCGCATCATGCAGGTAATATTCTGTATTTCTGTTTTATTTCCCCCAACCATAGTGGATAACTTCATACTTAGTTACTTTTTATCCCATCTGCCATGTCTTTGCGCATTCACTCAGCCTGTCCAAATCTCCTTGAAGCCCCCATTGCATCCTCCTCTCCATTATGTCTGTGCCATCAGCAAGGTTTGAACTATTTTATTTGGTCTCCACATCAAGTTTCTGGGTGTGTTCCAGTCTCTGTGTTTGTTTCTGGGCATGTCTGTCTCTCAGTCTGATTGTCTCTCGATCTGTGCGTGTGTGTGTATGTTTGTGTGTGTACGCCTGTGTGCCCGTACGTCCATGCTTGCCTGTGTGAGTGTCTGCGACGTGCAAAAGTATTTCAGTCTCAAAGGGACATAAGAGCAGGAGTAGGCCATTTGGCCAAAAATAATGCTCCAACTTTCAAACAGATCATGGTACACACACACACACACACACACACGCTCACTCGCGCTCTCGCGCTCCTATTTGATTGCACAAATATGGAGCATTTGCCTTCCACATGTCTTGCTGTGCCTACATGCTAATTTTTACTGACCCATGAACAAGGACATCCAGCTCTCTCTGGCAACAACTCTGTCCAATCTCGCACTGTTTAGGAAATACTCTGCCTTTCTGATGTTTTTTTTCCGCCAGAGTGGATAACTTCACACATATTCAGTTTTATTCCATCTGCCATGTTCTTGCCCATTGACTCAGCCTGTCCCAATTCCCTTCAAGTCCCCCTTGCATCCTCCTCACCATTAGCTGTGCTCATCAGCAAGATTGGAAATATTTTATTTGGTCCCCAAATCCAGACTCTCGTGTTTGTGTGTGGTGCTGGGTGTGTGTGTCTCTCAATGTCTCAGTGTGTGTGTGTGTGTGTGGAGGGGAGGGGGTGGAGGGGCGGGGGGGGGGGTATGCATGCTTCCAGATGCATGTGTGTGTCATAGTGTCGTAGAATCATAGAGGTTTACAACTTGGAAACAGGCCCTTTGGCCCAACTTTTTCATGGCGCCATTTTCTTAAGCCCGAAGCTAGCCCCAAATGCCTGCATTTGGCCCAAATCCCTCTAAACCTATCGTACCATGTAACTGTCTAAATGCTTTTTAAAAGACAAAATTGTACCTGCCTCTACTACTACCTCTGGCAGCTTCTTCCAGACACTCACCACCCTCTGTGCGAAAAAAAATGCCCCTGTGGACACTTTTGTATCTCTCCCTCTCACCTTAAACCTATGCCCTCTAGTTTCAGATTCCCCTACCTTTGACTATCTAACTGATCTATGCCCCTCATTATTTTATAGACCTCTATGAGATCACCCCTCAGCCTTCTACGCTCCAGAGAAAAAAGTCCAGTCTATCCAGCCTCTCCTTCTAACTCAAACCATCAAGTCCCAGTAGCATCCCAGAAAATCTTTTCTGCACTCTTTCTAGTTTAATCATATCATTTCTATAATAGGGTGATCAGAACTGTACACAGTATTCAAAGTGTGGCCTTAACAATGTCTTGTACAACTTCAACAAGACGTCCCAACTCCGATATTCAATGTTCTGACCAGTGAAACCAAGCCTGCTGAATGCCGTCTTCACCATTCTGTCCACCTGTGACTCCACTTTCAAGGAGCTATGAACGTGTACCCCTAGATCTCTTTGTTCTGTAAGTCTCCCCAACGCCCAACCATTAACTGAGTAAGTCCTGCCCTGGTTCAATCTACCAAAATGCCTCATCTCGCATTTGTCTAAATTAAACTCTGTCTGCCACTCGTCAGCCCACTGGCCCAATTGATCGAGATCCCATTGCAATCCGAAATAACCTTCCGCACTGTCCACTATGCCACAAATCTTGGTGTCACCTGCAAACTTACCAACCATGCCTCCTATATTTTCATCCAAATCATTAATATAGATGACAAATAACATTGGACCCAACACTGATCCCTGAGGCACTCCGCTGGTCACAGGCCTCCAGTTTGAAAAACAACGTCTACAACCAACCTCTGGCTTCTGTGATTAAGCCAATTTTGTATCCATTTGGCTTCCTCACCCTGGATCCCGTGAGATTTAACCTTACAAACAACCTACCATGTGGAAACTTGACAAAGACCTTGCTAAATTCCATGTCGACAACATCAACTACCTTCTTGGCTATCCCTTCAAAAACTCAAACTCACAAAGCCATGCTGGCTGTCCCTAATCAGTCCTTGCATTTCTAAATGCCTGTAGATCCTGTCTCTCAAAATACGTTCCAACAACTTACCCACCACAGATGTGAGACTCACTGGCCTGTAGTTCCCAGGCTTTTCCCTGCAGCCCTTTTTAAACAAAGGCACAACATTTGCCACCCTCCAATCTTCAGGCACCTCACCTATGACTAACAATGATTTAAATATCTCTGCTCGGGAACCCGCAAATTCCTCCCTAGCCTCCCACAATATCCTGGGATACACTTCATCAGTTCCCGGGGATTTATCTACCTCAATGCGCTTTAAGACTTCCAGCACCTCTTTCTCTGTTATATGTACACTCCTTAAGACATCACTATTTATTTCCCCAAGTTCCCTAACAACCATGCTTTTCTCAACAGTAAAGACTGATGAGAAATATTCATTTAGGATCTCACCTGATAAATGTGAGGTGATTCATTTTGGTAGGACTAATTTAAATGTGGATTACGGGGTCAAAGGTACGGTTCTGAAGACTGTGGAGGAACAGAGAGATCTTGGGGTCCATATCCACAGATCTCTAAAGGTTGCCACTCAAGTGGATAGAGCTGTGAAGAAGGCCTATAGTGTGTGGAGTTTAAGAGCCGTGGGGTTATGCTGCAACTGTACAGGACCTTGGTGAGACCACATTTGGAATATTGTGTGCAGTTCTGGTCACCTCGCTATAAGAAGGATGTGGAAGCGCTGGAAAGAGTGCAGAGGAGATTTACCAGGATGCTACCTGGTTTGGAGGGTAGGTCTTATGAGGAAAGGTTGAGGGAGCTAGGGCTGTTCTCTCTGGAGCGGAGGAGGCTGAGGGGAGACTTAATAGAGGTTTATAAAATGATGAAGGGGATTGATAGAGTGAACGTTCAAAGACTATTTCCTCGGGTGGATGGAGCTATTACAAGGGGGCATAACTATAGGGTTCGTGGTGGGAGATATAGGAAGGATATCAGAGGTAGGTTCTTTACGCAGAGAGTGGTTGGGGTGTGGAATGGTCTGCCTGCAGTGATCGTGGAGTCAGACACTTTAGGAACATTTAAGCGGTTATTGGATAGGCACATGGAGCACACCAGGATGATAGGGAGTGGGATAGCTTGATCTTGGTTTCAGATAAAGCTCGGCACAACATCGCGGGCCGAAGGGCCTGTTCTGTGCTGTACTCATCTATGTTTCTATGTTCATCCGTTTGTGTGTGTGTGTATGTATATGTGTGCGCGCGCGTGTGTGTGTATGTGTGTGTGCGTTTGTGTGCATATGTGTCTATGCATGTCCGTCTATCTGCTTATATGCCTGGGCATGTGTGCGTGTGAATGTGTGTGTGTGTGTGTGAGAGAGAGAGAGAGAGAGGGAGAGAGAAAGAGAGGCGTCACTCCTCAGCCTTCTCTGTGCCAAGCGAAAACGCCCTAATTATCCAGTCTCAGCATTCGGTAAATTCATGGAGAAACTCACATAGGGTTAAGAGATAGAAAAAATGCGGGTCTAATCGAATGGCTCAGCAGGTTGGAGGAGTTCCCTCTGTTGGATTCTGATCATTTCCTTTTATTTATTAAATTTTCAGAGGCGAAAGGCCCGGTGGAGCCTAAATTGAGCGTCTTTTACCCGCCAGTGCCACGGGGAGCCACCGGCATCGACACAGCTGCAGTATGCTTGGCCTCGGACTTCTCGCCCAACGCAATCCAGCTCTCCCTGTACACGGGATCCGGCCAGGAGGTCAATGTGACAAGATCCAGTGTCCTATTGGAGAGCGGGAATTACAGGAGCTCGGGTTTTCTCTCTTTCCGCCAATCCGAGAAATCGCCAAACATCACGTGCAAGGCATTTCACGATAATCGAAATTACTCAGTAAACATCCCGCCCACAGTTGAAATTGGTAAGTTTATTTTATTTTCGTTCACGTGATGTGGGTGTCGTTGGCTTGGCCAACATTTATTGCCCATCCTAAATTGCCCTTCAGCAGAAGACATTTAAGAGTCACTTGCCGGCCAGACCATGTAAGGACGGCAGATTTCGTTCGCTGAAGGAAGTTAGTGAACCAGATGAGTTTTAATGATAATCGACAATGGTTTCAGGGTCATCATGAAACTTTTAATTCCAATTTTTAAAAAAATGTTC
Organism: Mustelus asterias; assembly: GCF_964213995.1. NCBI lineage: Eukaryota > Metazoa > Chordata > Chondrichthyes > Carcharhiniformes > Triakidae > Mustelus > Mustelus asterias. The sequence goes on along the minus strand of NW_027590122.1, from coordinate 1,084,031 downwards.
AAATTTCGCAGCTGCCATCCCCAGGTCAGCATTCTGGGTCGTTGGATTACCAGTCCAGTGACAATGCCACTGCGCCACTGCCTCCTCTCAGAATGTTTTATGACAGGAAGAACTTGCACTAAATATTATCCATCCTCTTAACGACCTAAGGACTCTCGGTGTCATCGTCACTCAAAGTGTAGTCTTTTTGAAAGATTAGCTGACTAATGATTGACGGTCAATTATCCTAGTCTGGGGACTTCACTGCAGGAGTTCCTCAGTGTCTCAGGCCTAACCAGCTTCAGTTGCTTCATCAATCACCTTCAATCCATTGTAAGGTCAGAAGTTGGGATGTTCGCTGATGACTGAACAATTTTCAGCACCATTCATGACACCTCAGATCTTGAAGTAGTGCATTACAAATGCACCAATAGCTGGACAATACCGAGGCTTTGACTGACAAGCTGCAAGTAACATTTGCGCCACACATGTTCCAGGCAATGACCAACTCCAACAGGAAAGAAGCTAACAACCGGCTCTTGACATTTAATGGCATTACCATGACTGAAACAAAGAACAAAGAAAATTACAGCACAGGAACAGGCCCTTCGGCCCTCCAAGCCTGCACCGACGATGCTGCCCGACTTAACTAAAACCCCTTTCCCTTCCGGGGACCATATCGCTCTATTCCCATCTTATTCATGTATTTGTCCAGATGTCCCTTAAAACTCACTATCATATCTCCTTCCACTACCTCCCCCGGCAGCGAGTTCCAGGCACGCACCACCTTCTGTGTAAAAACTCTGCCTCGTACGTCTCCTTTAAACCTTGCCCCTCGCACCTTAAATCTATGCCCCCGAGTAATTGACTCTTCCACCCTGGGAAAAAGCTTCTAACTATCCACTCTGTCCATGCCTCTCATAATCCTGTAGACTTCTATCAGGTCAACCCCCACTATCAACATCCTGAGGGTTAACGTTGCTCAGAAACTGAACTGGACTATCCATATAAGTGCTGTAGCTGCAAGAGAATGTCGGAGATTGGGAATCCTGTGGTGAGTAACGTATCTCCTCATCCCCCAAATTCTCTGCCCCATCCACAAGACATAATCATGACTGTGGTAGTGTATTCGCCACTTGCCTCGATGAATGCAGCTCCAATAACACTCAGACATTTGACACGACCCAGGACAAAGCAGCTCCGCTTGATTAACAGTGTGTTTATGAGTGTCACAAGTCGGCTTACATTAAAACTGCAATGAATTTATTGTGACAATCCCATAGTCGCCACACTCTGTGCCTGTTCGGGTACACTGAGGGAGAATTTAGCATGGCCAATGCATCTAATCAGCACGTCTTTCGGACTGTGGGAGGAAACCGGAGCGCCCGGATCAAACCCACGCTGACACGAGGAAAACGTGCAGACTCTGCACAGACAGTCACCCAAGCTGGGAATCGAACACAGGTCCCTGACACTGTGGGCGGGGGGGAGTGGCGGGGGGGGGGGGGGGGCGGAGGGGAGTGGCGGGGCGTTGGGGGGGGGGGGGGGTGGCGGTGCAGCAGTACTAACCACTGTGCCACTGTGCGGCTCAAGCATTAAGTACTCTATTCACAAACATCCACTTCTTCCACCACCGAAGCACAATGGCAGCAGTGTGTGCCATCCACAAGATACACAGCAGTAACTCTCCAAGTCTCCTTCCGCTGAATCTTCCAAACTCACGACCGTTATCATCTCGGAGGACAAGGGCAGCAGATACCTGGGAACACCATCATCTGGACGTTACCCTCCATGTCACTCAGCATCCTGACTTGGAAATGTTTCGGCAGTTCCTTCACTGTCGCAGAGTCAAAATGGTGGAACTTCTTCCCTAACAGCACTGTGTGTGTACGTACCCCTGACAGACTGCAGAGGTTCAAGCAGGAGACTCACAACCATCTTCTGAAGGGGGCAATTAGGGATTGGCAATAAATGCTGACCTGCCAGTGATGTCCACATTCCGTAAATGAATAAAAATAATAAGAGCTAACTATTATAATTCAGGGCAGTGTGCAGGACCCGTAACTGCTGGTACATCACCGAATTTAGGAACGTATTAAATACTAACCAGGGTACTGGAGAATCCCGTTCCTCTGGAGAAATGCCCTGATATCATTTAATCCACTGCAGAGCTGAAATCAGGCCTCGGTTTGACGACGTTTTCGGAAGACAGTGAAATACTGCACTGATGGAACGGCTCTGGATCCTGGGTTTTAATCCCTGATGGGGAATCTACCCTGCACTCTTTGAACTCAGAATTGGGACGAACTAAATGGCAGAGCTACCAATGTTTCTCCGTTGTGAATAATCAAGTGAACAAGTCCAATCGTGCTGTTTGATTCTTACTTTCTTCGTGGCTTTTGGTTATGACAACAACATTATTCAAAGTGATATTGAGAACAAACATGGTTACAGTAATGTCACTTGCTCACTTAATAAGTCAAATGTCATTTTTGCCCTTCCAGATAAACCTAAATGCCCTACAGGTCGAAGTGATTCCTTGACAGAATCAAGTGACACGGAAAACGGTATGTGCTTTATTCAACATTTATCAAAGTAAAATACTTGCAAATAGACGGATTGATAAGTGGACAAATAGGCACGGATACAGACCCGGAGATTGAATGATAAACATATAGTGAGATGGGGAAAAAGATAGATTGTCACACAGAGTGAGGGAGAGAGATATATCAATCGAGCGGGATAGCGAGAGAGGAGGAGAGGCGGGGAGAGAGAGAGAAACTCAGAGTGAAAGAGAGGTGAAGATAGATAGACAGGCAAGCAGACGGTCGGACGGACGGACTGACAGAGATGGACAGACGGACGGACGGACAGGGATGGACAGACGGACGAAAGTCAAGCTGTTAGATAATGGAAAAAATATCACATTAGAGGTATACAGTTGTTTTTCAATACCAAATCATATATCCATTAAACCAGATCTATCATTTGTTTCTCTTATTTTGGCAGATCGACTGAGGGTGAACTTTTTGTCTTTGACGGTGATGGGGCTAAGAATTTTGTTTTTCAAGAGCATTGTCTTCAATGTCATGATGACGGCCAGGGTGTGGCTATTTTGAGGTAAGGTCGGTCACCTGAATGCGTGCCAAGAAAGACAAACTGTGATGAACAATGTCCATTGACGGGATCTCGCGAGGCCACTGTTAAGGCAGACGCTGAAACTAACCCGTGGAGTGAGCATTAACTTGGATGCATTTAGAGAAACGAACTCTTACTCCAGTGCCCCATCCTCATCGCTTTTCATCCCTCCCTTGCCACCGCACCACCGCCCCTCCCCCGCCCCCGCCGCCCCCCCCCCCCCGCCCCCGCCGCCCCCCCCCCGCCCCCCCCCCCCGCCCCCGCCCGCCAACCCCCGCTCCCAATCGCAGCCTTGACTTCTTAAACCTCTCCAGATTTTTGTTTAATTATGGGTGTCACTGACTAGCCTAACTTTTTCCGCCCATCCCTTGGTCTTGAGCTGTGTGGCTCTTTCGGAGAGTCGGTGCAGACTCTATGGGCCAAATCGCATCCTTCTGCACTGTCGGGGTTCTTGTGCAATTGCAGTGGCTTCTGAGAATATTATTGGAGAATGTTAATGGAGACCCTAAAGATACAAGGTGTTCTTTGCTTGCTGACTCTTTGATGTGCTACTACTGTTGCTCCTTCCATTCCAAACAGAACTGCATTGGACGATGAAATGGATTCAGGTGTGAACTCATTGACTGGGGTATCAAAATCCAGAGGCTTCCTGATCAGAAGTTCCGCTTCAAGCACTTCAATCTCGCTTGTTTTAAATGGCGACTTAATTTTAAAAGATCCTCATTTCGGTAACTTTTTTCCACTGTTATTTTGATTTGAAATTCGTGGTTCTGCGTGAATTCTACTGCTTATGCTACATAAACATTTCAATTATGCATTTCAGCAACAGCGTGGAGCTAGCATTGACATGGTGTCTGCCTGCATTAGTGTCGGAGACATTTTTGAAAACAGCATTTTCAATTTTAGGACGTATAGAACTTCGATTTTTATATTCTTTGCTTAGAATAGTAGAATCCTATTCCGGAGAAAGCAGCCACTCAGCCCATAGTGACAATGGCAGCCCTTTACAGGGCAATCTAGGTAATGGCACCTCACATGTTCCTTTTGGTTGTTTTACTCTGGTAGTTATTTTAAACATTGTACTTTAATGCATGCAATTTAAGAGCGTAAGATACATTAAATCAGCAAGGATCTGATTGGATTTTCATCAAACTTTTAGACTGTTGCCAAGGTGATATTCTTTCTCCTGTACTTAATCTTGGACTCCAGATTTTCCTCCCAGTGCCACGGAGGCACCAATCCCCAGCCTGTACATCTGGGCCCTTAGAGATAATCGAGCCACCACTTGCCACCGTGCAGAGCTTTATCATGACACGGCATTTCACAAGTAAGATGAACAAGAGTTTTTGAACATCTCGCCATGAGCTTAGCCTAAAATCAGGTTATTGCTCTCAGGTTATTTTACAGATGGGACATTCGTACACATTTAAGATCATCCGGTTAGTCAGGGGAAGCGAGAGTTATGGGGCTAAGGTGGTAAAGTGGAGTTGAGGATAATATCAAACCAACCATGATTTTATTGAAAGGCGAAGCAGCTCCTGTGGGCCGAATGGTCTACTTCTACTCCTCCGTCTTATGCTCTTCTGGTTCGTTAATCACACCTTTGTGCATATCTGTCACCTTGTTATTTTTTCATATGCATCGCTTATAATATTGAATAAATTTGCAGTCTTTAATGAAGGGTGTCTTCTGCTTCTTTGTTAACGTGATGGCAAGACATGCATTTGGTTTGGTTGACAGAGAGCTCTTGTAGTCGCGCAGCACAAATGGAGGCCACTGAGCCCATCATGAGGATACCAGCTCCCCATGGCAGATCCCGCCAATTGGAGCCAATTTATTTTTTAAAGTTCCTCATAGCAGGAAGGGCTTGGCTCTTAGTGAGCAATTAATGGAGGGGTCACCTGTGGTTGTCCCCCTCCAAAACAAGTATATTGCTTTGGATAGTGTGGAGGAGGATGACTCTCCAGGGGTAAGCCACAGTGACCAGGTCACTGGCACAGAATCAGGTTCTGTGGCCCGGAAAGGAAAGAGAGGAATTCGGAGAGCAATAGTGGTGGGGGATGCGTCGGTTCGAGGCATGGACAGGCGATTCTGTGGGTGCGAACGGGACTCCAGGATGGTAGTCTGCCTACCTGGTGTTGGGGTACTGGATGTCTCCGAGCGGATAGGAGGCATATTAAAAGGGGAAGATAAAGAAACGGATGTCGTTGTACACATTGGTGCAAATGACGTAGATAGGAAGAGCAGGGGGATCGTACGAGAGCAATTCAGGGAGTTGGGAAATAGGCGAAAAGGTAGGGCCTCCAGGGTAGCAATAGCTGGGCTGCTCCCAATGTCTCGTGCCAGTGAGGCTAGGAATAGGGAGTTAATACAATTGAACGCTTGGCTAAAGGACTGGTCCAGGAGGGAGGGCTTCATTTTCCTGGATCATTGGGAAGTTTTCAAGAGAGGATGGCACCTGTACAAGAAGGATGGGTCACAACTAAATTGGAAGGGCACGAATATCCTGGCTGGGAGTTTTGCTCGTGCAGTTCGGGTGGGTTTAAACTAATATGGCAGGGGGGTGGGGATCAAAAAATTAGGTCTACAAGTGTAGAGGCTGGGGACGAGCTTGGGGCCAGGACAAGGCTGGCAAAGAAGAAGAGCACTCTGGGGGAGGATGAACTCACTGGGCCTGGAGGTCTGGAGTGCCTCTACTTCAAAGCAAGGAGCGTAGCAGGTAAGACAGACGAACTTAGGGCCTTCATGCTTACGAAGAATTTGGATGTAGTTGCGGTGACAGAGACTTGGTTGAAAGAGAGACAGGACTGGCAGCTGAATATTCCGGGGTACAAGTGTTTTAGGCGAGACAGAGGAGGGGCCAAAAGAGGTGGGGGAGTAGCAGTATTCGTTAGAGAACATATTACAGCGGTGCAGAGGGAGGACAATTCAGAGGGGTCGTGTAACGAGTCACTGTGGGTGGAGCTCAGAAACAGGAAGGGCGCAGTCACTATGTTGGGGATATACTACAGGCCCTCCAACAGCCCAAGGGAAGTGGAAGAACGGATATGTCAGGAGATACTGGATAGGTGCAGGAAAAAATAGGGTTGTTGCAGTGGGAGACTTCAATTTCCCTGGTATAGAATGGAAATCGCTTAGAGCTGGGACTCTGAATGGGGAGGAATTTGTAAAATGCATACAGGAAGGTTCTTTGGAACAATATGTAGATAGCCCGACTAGAGAGGGGGCTATACTGGACCTAGTACTGGGGAATGAGCCCGGTCAGGTCTTCAAAGTTTCAGTAGGGGAACATGTGGCAAATAGTGACCACAATTCTGTTAGCTTTAGGATAGCGATGGAAAAGGATGAGTGGTGTCCCAAGGGTAAGGTGTTGAATTGGGGGAAGGCTAACTTTAGTGGGATTAGGCAGAAATTGGCAGTTGTTGATTGGGAGAGGCTGTTTGAGGGTAAATCCACAACTGGCATGTGGGAGTCTTTTAAGGAACAGTTGTTAGGGCTGCAGGACAGGCATGTGCCTGTAAAAAAGAAGGATAGGAAGGGTAGGATTCGAGAACCGTGGATAAACAGGGAAATTGAGGGACTGGTCAAAAAGAAAAGGGAGGCGTACGTTAGGTCCAGGCAGTTAAAAACGGAGGGAGCTCTGGAGGAATACAAAGAAAGTCGGAAAGAACTCAAAAGAGGAATTAGAAGGGCAAAAAGGGGTCACGAAATGTTCTTGGCAGACAGGATTAAGGAGAATCCCAAGGCATTTTATTCATACGTTAGGAACAAAAGGGGTGTCAGGGAAAAAATCAGACCTCTCAGGGACAAAAGTGGGGAATTATGCTCAGAGCCCAAAGAAGTAGGGGAGATCCTAAATGAATACTTTGCGTTGGTATTCACAAAGGAGAGGGATGTGTTGACTGGGAGTGTCTCGGAGGGGAGTGTTGAACCATTAGAGAAAATCTCCATTACAAGGGAGGAAGTGTTAGGTTTTTTAGAGAATATAAAGACTGACAAGTCCCCAGGGCCTGATGGAATCTATCCAAGGCTGCTCAGGGAGACGAGAGATAAAATCGCTGGGCCTCTGACGCAAATCTTTATCTCATCACTGGACACAGGTGAGGTCCCAGAGGATTGGAGGATAGCTAATGTGGTCCCGTTATTTAAGAAGGGTAGGAAGGATAACCCGGGTAATTATAGGCCGGTGAGCTTGACGTCCATGGTAGGGAAGTTGTTGGAGAGAATTCTTAGAGATAGGATGTATGCACATTTAGAAAGGAATAAACTCATTAACGATAGTCAGCATGGTTTTGTGAGAAGGAGGTCATGCCTCACTAACCTGGTGGAGTTTTTTGAAGAAGTGACTAGAATGGTTGACGAGGGAAGGGCCGTGGATGTCGTCTCTATGGACTTTAGTAAAGCGTTTGACAAAGTCCCTCACGGTAGGCTGGTGCAAAAGGTTGGATCTCATGGGATAAAGGGGGAGGTGGCTAGATGGGTGGAGAACTGGCTTGTCACAGAAGACAGAGGGTGGGAGTGGAAGGGTCTTTTACCGGCTGGAGGCCTGTGACGAGTGGTGTTCCGCAGGGCTCTGTATTGGGACCTCTGCTGTTTGTGATTTACATAAACGATCTGGAAGAAGATGTAACTGGGGTGATCAGTAAGTTTGCGGACGACACGAAATTGGCTGGAATTGGCGATAGTGAGGAACATTGTCAGAGACTACAGATGGATATAGATCGGCTGGAAATTTGGGCAAAGAAATGGCAGATGGAGTTCAAACCAGATCAATGCGAAGTGATGCATTTTGGTAGAGCTAATGTAGGGGGGAGCAATGCGATAAATGGCAGAATCATAAAGGGTGTAGATACGCAGAGGGACCTGGGTGTGCAATTCCACAGATCCTTGAAGGTGGCGTCACAGGTGGAGAAGGTGGTGAAAAAGGCATATGGCATGCTAGCCTTTATAGGACGGGGTATAGAGTATAAAGGTTGGGATCTGATGTTGCAGATGCATAGAACGTTGGTTCGGCCGCATTTGGAATACTGCATCCAGTTCTGGTCGCCACACTACCAGAAGGACTTGGAGGCTTTAGAGAGAGTGCAGAGGAGGTTTACCAGGATGTTGCCTGGTTTGGAGGGGCTTAGTTATGAGGAGAGATTGAGTAAACTGGGGTTGTTTTCACTGGAAAGACGGAGGATGAGGGGAGACCTAATAGAGGTGTATAAAATTATGAAAGACATAGATAGGGTGAACGGTGGGAAGCTTTTTCCCAGGCCGGTGGTGACGTTCACGAGGGGTCATAGGTTCAAGGTGAGAGGCGGGGGGGAGGTTTAACATGGATATCAGAAGGACATATTTTACACAGAGGGTGGTGGGGGCCTGGAATGCGCTGCCAGGCAAGGTGGTGGAGGTGGGCACACTGGGAACGTTTAAGACTTATCTCGATAGCCACATGAACGGAGTGGGTATGGAGGGATACAAAAGAATGGTCTAGTTTGGACCAGGGAGCGGCGGGGGCTTGGAGGGCCGAAGGGCCTCTTCCTGTACCGTATTGTTCTTTGTTCTTTGTTGAAAAAAGCTTCTGACTACCCACTCTGTCTATGCCCCTCATAATCTTGCACATTTTTATCAGGTCACCCCTCAACCTCCGTCGTTCCAGTGAGAACAACGCAAGTTTCTCCAACCTCCCCTCATAACTAATGCCCTCCATACCAGGCACCATCCCGGTAAATCTTTTATGTACCCTCTCCAAAGCCTCCACATCTTTCTGGTAGTGTAGCGACCAGAATTGAACACTATATTCCAAGTGCGGCCTAACTAAGGTTCTATAAGCTGCAACATGACTTGCCAATTTTTAAATTCAATGCCCCGGCTGATGAAGGCAAGCATGCCGTATGCCTTCTTGACTACCTTTTCCACCTGGGTTGCCACTTTCAATGACCTTTACACCTGATCCCTCTGCTATCAATACTCTTCAGGGTTCTGCCCTTTACTGTATATTTCCTATCTGCATTATACCTTCCAAAATGCATTACCTCACATTTGTCCGGATTGAGCTCCATCTGCCATCTCTCCGCTCAAGCCTGTAACCGAACTATATCCTGCTGCATCCTCAGATGGTCCTCATCGCTATCTGCAGGTCTACCAATCCGCAAATCTACCAACCTTTGTTTCGTCTGCAAACTTACTAATCAATCCGGTTACATTTTCTTCCAAATCATTTATATATATTACAAACAGCAAAGTCCCAGCACTGATCCCTGAGGAACGCCACTTGTCACAGCCCTCCATTCAGAAACACTTTTATTTTAGTGGTCTAACCATTATAATGCCGTCCCCCCACTCACATCCTCCCCCACCCCCACCCCACCCCCGCCCCACCCCCCTCCCCAACCCGCCGAAAAATATGACAACGAAAAACAATGGAAGTTAAGGTAATTCCTGATAGGAATAACGAATTGAAGAGCTAACTGGTCACCTGGAAGCGAGAAGAACCCAAAAACGTTCCCAATACCCAAAGCGAAACGCTGCTCCTGTGCCTGGTTTGACTACATTGGCTGCAGCAGTGATTAGGGCCATTTGGAATGGGCTATAAACGTTAGCCAGGCCAGCGACTCCCACACACAATGTATTTGTTGCTTCACCCAGCGGTACGTGCATTTCCGGCAGTGCCAGAATGTATTTCCCATCCCGAATCACCATTGAACCGCGTGGCTTGCATTGACCATGGTGTTGTACTTGAAGTCTCATGTAGTGAACCAGATGGGTTTTAACAACAATTGACTCATGGTTCGATTGTTGAATTCCAGGTTGCTTTTATTGAATTCAGATTTCTCCAGTTGCCATGGCAGGAATTCAATCCTCATGTGTGTCCAAAGCTTTAGCCCTGGCTTTCTGGATTAATCGTCATGCCGTTACAGCACCCCTGAAGGGGGAGGGAGGAACAATTGATCATGGTGGGTTTTGTGCCCGTGTTCACCATAGAATATAATAATAGAATCGTAAAAACCATACACTGCAGAAAGTGGCCGTTCGGCCCATCGAGTCTGCACTGATTCTCCGAAAGAGAAATCAACCCAGACCCTCCCCTCTGCCCACGGTCAATCCACCTAACCTGCTCATCTGTGGGCACAAAGGTGCATTTTGCCATGGCCAATCTACCCAATCTGCACATCCTTGGACTGAGGGAGACCAGAGCACCCGGATGAAACCCACGCAGACACGGCGAGAACGTGCAAACTCAACACAGGCAGCCACCCAAGGCTGGAATCGAACCCGTACCTCTGGCACTGCAGAGCTAACCACTGTGCCGAGGACTCTGGATGACTTGCCCAGAGACCGCTCCCCCGAGCAACAAACCCATAAAACTTTCGTGTGACTTCTCAACCTGTACTTGATATTTTAAGAGGAATGATCCAGCTCTCTAACAGGAATGGCACAAATTACACTTCTCAGTCTCGAAGTCCATGCTCTGAATTTCCTATCAGGTGTTGATTTTCTTTTGCTTCTCCGCAGTAGGGGGGTTAATCGACTTTGGCTTGCTTATTTTGATAGAAACTGTTGAGATAAAATGATACATGCGTTCACTGCTGATTGGGGGAACCAGGGTCTGGTTGACAAGGCGACCAACGGCAGCAGGATGTGGGCCGAGTGTGCGGTTTCAGTCAAGAGGTCGCTGAGCCTCTCAGTTTACTCAAAGACCAGAACGTGTGGTTTAATCACCCGGGACTGGAAACTCCAGCAGCGAGGTGGCAGTTAGGCAGTGCGGGGGGAGGGGTGAGAGGCCAGATGTTGCCAACTGTCGACAAGCATGAATCTTTTCAGAGACTTTCCCAGCGACTGAAGCTGCAGTAGATTTCTGCAGACGACAGTTCCAAAGGCACACAGGCATCTGAGAGAATAAACAATTATTTTCTTCGCCCTCTTTCCTATCTGTCCCGCAAAGGTTAAACATTCCGTCAGCTTCCACCCTCACACCGCTGGCCCCATTACCCCTCCGAACCCCCACCTCCCCACAACAACCGCCCCCCCCCCCCCCGCCCAAAAAAGATCATATATGTTTCAAAAAATCATCACTCAATCTTCTGCACTCCAATGGACTCTGTCCGATCTTTCCTGTATAACCCCATTCCAACTCCCCAATTCAGTCGAGCTTCCCCGCCTTAAGAAAGAAAATCTGCGGTCTTTACGCCGTCTGGCTTTCATGACTCCTGACACGCAGTATTGTTTATTCATTCATGGAACATGGGCGTTTATTGCCCATCTCCAGTTGCCCTTGGAGGGCAGTTGACAGTCAACCACATTGATGTGGCTCTAGACTCACGTGTTGGCCAAACCAGGTAAGCACGGCAGATTTCCTTCCCCAAAGGACATCGTGACCCAACTGTTTTTTTTCTGACAATTGGCAATGATTTTACTGTCATCAGTAGATTCGAAATTTCAGATATTTTTATTGAATTGTGTTTCAAACACGGGACCCCAGAACATTAGCTGAGTTTTTGGATTGATACTCGAGCGATAATATCACTACGCCATTCCCTCCCCTGGGGAGATGGCCATTAGCAAACTATACTGTTCAAGGGAAATTAGCAAGAGCAACACAAAACCAGAAAATACTGGAAAAGCTCTGCAGCTCTGACATCATCTGTGAAGAGAGAATAGTGTTAGCGTTTCGAGTCCGGATGGCCCTGACGAATCGTCATCGAGACTCGAAACTTTGGCTCTATTCTCTCTCCACAGATGCTGTCAGACCCACTGAGATATTCCAGAATGTTTTGTTTTTGTTTTGGATTATAGAATCCGCAGTAATTTGCGTTTCGGACAAGCAACAATTTTTGGCCTTGCGAATAATACTGATAGCCCAATGAATGAAAATTATTGAGAAAGAATCCAAGAATTAACAAGTATCTGTTTAACCGATTCTTCAGGAAGCAACTATTAGTGAATCAAATGAAAGTGTTGCACTCCAGTCAATCCTGTCACTCATCCGGTTCATACATTAAGGAACGAGGCAATTCGGCCTAACGAGCGCATGCTTGCTATCTCAATGAGCTCAAAAAAACCCACTGCATTTGCCGTTGGCACATGTCCCTCTGCATGTTATACTTTCGATTTTGTAATCATTCTCTTTTGAAAGTCACCACGGAAATGTTTACTCTGGTCTTTGAGACAATGAATCCCAAACCCTAACAATTGGCAATGTAAACCCGACTTGCTCATCTTCGATTCCAGGAACAGTTCTTGCTCCGTCTCTTACACGTGCGCCTTACCAAGCCGCCGTGAAATTTTAATATGTATACAGTAACATACAGGCTACTGAGAAGTAGGAGTTGGTCACTTCCGGCCTGCTCTGCCAGTAAATAAGATTATGGCCGATCTCATTATAAGCTTCTGCCAACACTGATCACCTTTCACCCTCCTTGTTTACTAAGAATCTAGCTCCTTCTGCCTTTAAAAATATTGAAAGACTGCTTCCACTGCCTTCTGAGGGAGGGACTTCCAGGGACACATGACCCTCTGAGAGGAAAACCTCCCCACTCTTCCTCTCCTAAACGTGCGACCCCTTATTTTTAAAGAGTACCCTTGGGGCTTCAGTGGAGCATTGCAGCAGGCTAAGGAGGGACTCGTAGGCAGGGCGAGTGAGGATGAAAACAGGCTTTGCGTTGGAATTCTCGAAATGAGCCACACATTTCTTTTCAGGGAAGAAACCAGCGTGAACGTAAGAGGCCAAAGTGCAGCATTTCAGACAAAAACAGGAAACGCTGCTTGCATCATGCCAGCCAGTAACTGTGCAAGTGAGAAACCGAGTTAAGGTTTCAGATTGATGTCTTTGCATGAGGGCTGGAAGATGTAAGAGATGACGAGTTATTTATATTCTTCCACCCCATGTGGTTGCTGCAGCCTCTCGCCTCTTGTCTCACTAAACATTTCAGAAGATAGCTAAATGTCGGCCACATTTCTCTGGGTCTTGTCTCACACATAGTCCAGGTTGTCGGCAGATTTCCTTTCTGAAAGAACATAAAAACTAGAAGCAGGAATAGGCCATCTGGCCCTCCGAGCCTGCTCCGCCATTCAATAAGATCATGGCTGATTTTTTCATGGGCTCAGCTCCGCTTACCCGCCCGCTCACCATAACCCTGAATTCCTTTACTGCTCAAAAATCTATCTTTGCCTTAAAAACGTTTAACGATGTAGCCTCAACTGCTTCACTGGGCAGGGATTTATAGATTCACAGCCATTTAAGTGAAGAGGTTCCTCCTCAACACAGCCCAAAATCTCCTCATCTTTATTTTGAGATCTTGTCCCTTAGTTCTAATTTCATCTGCCATGGAAACAACCTCCTTGCTTCTATCTTATCTATTCCTTTCATAATTGTATGCGTTTCTATAAGAACCCCCATTTTCTTCCAAACTCCAGTGGGCATTGGTACAACATTGGTGCGCAGAATGTGCTTTTGCAACAACGGATGACAGTTTTCTTAAGTTCTCTATTATTCAGCCGAATTTTCAATTCTACATTTTTATTAATTAAATTTAAATTCCACCTGTTACCGTTGGTGGGATTTGAACTCGTGTTTCCAGAGCACCAGACAATACTTCCCCCAGCCACAGCCATTACCACGATAAAAACACAAGGGCAATAGATACCTGAGGACACCATCAAAAGGAGATTCAGCCTCCAAGTCACTCACCATCCCGACTTGGAAATATATCGGCAGTTCCTTCAGTACTGCTGGGTCATAATCCTGCAATTGTCAGAATTTTATATCTTTCAATGAGATCTCCCATTCTTCAGAATTTAATTGAATGCACACCTCAATCTCTCCTCAAAGGACAATGCTTAAATCCCAAGTATCAGTCTGGTGAACTTTTGGTGCACCCCATCTATAACAAGTATGTTCTTTCTCGCCTTCCTATCTAAACCCAGATTGGCGGGACATTAACATAGTGGTTAGCACTGCTGCATCATAGCACCAGGGACCCGGGTTCGATTCCTGACTTGGGTCACTATCTGTGCGAAGTGTGCATGTTGCCCCCGTGTCTGCTCCGGTTTCCTCCTGCAGTCTGAAAGATGTACTGGTTAGGTGCATTGACCAAGCTAAATTCTACATCAATGTACTGGAACAGGCGCCGGACTGTGACGACTAGAGGATTTTCACAGTGACATTATTGCAGTATTAATGTAAGCCTACCTGTGACACAAATAAATAAACTTAAAAGTTATTGCTGAATGCAAAAATTCAAATTGCATTCGGTGCACTGAGGGTGCTGGGTGGGGAATTGGATTGAACCCGTGTGCCCATAATATTAGTCTGGGACTCTTCAGTGACATGGTCATTGTCCTACGATCCCCACCTTCCAAATATGTTATTCAGATTTGAATTAATTATTGAGCAACCTATATGAATGCATGAACATTTCTGTTTCAGTGTCCAGATGCGCCCTACGTCCGCCCCCTGCTGACTGCCCATTGCACAGCGGGAACAGGCGGATGCCACGATTCTCTCTGTCTTTCCTCTGGATGACCAGAGGTGCAGAAAACAATACAACTCAAACATTAGGCTGCAAACGGCAAGAATCAAAAGTACAACTGCAGAGTCCAAAAGCAGAAAGAAAGGCACATTCTGGGCTGTTTCGACGGTTTCAGGACATGGAAATTAATCTGTTCTTATGTATGCTGCAGATTTGAACCTAACGGCTCAGCGCTGAAAGAGTTAATCGAAAAGTGAGCATGCGATGAGCAGGAGCTACTCTAAGTGCTTCAGTGCAAGGGAGCCCCATCAGTAAGACCAGAACCTTGCAGTCATGGAGTATAGTGAGGAATCTCTCTCTCTCTCTCTCTCTCACTCTCTCTCACGCACACATACTCTCACACACGCACATACACACACACTCAAACAAACACGCACACAGAAAAACGCACACTCAGACATGCACACACACTCAGGTAAACGCGCACACACACTCAGACAATCAGAAACAAACACACATACAAACACGCAACCAAACGCTCAGACAAATACACGCACACAAACACACACCCATAGGCATACACACACACTCAGACAAAAATGCAAACTCTCTTAGACAAAAGCTGACACACACACACAATCACAGACGTAGACAAAGACACACAGATTACCTCAGGCAAAATGACACACACACATATATACACGCACACACACAGATACATACATGCACACAAGCACACGCATAGATACTCACACTGTCAGATAAACACACACACAGGCACACACACACACATTGACAAGCAAACACAAACACACACTCTCAGACAACACAAATATACACACACTCAAACAAGCACATAGAAACACACACACTCTCATAGAGCAGACACAAATGCTCAGACAAACTCAGACACACATACACACACGCTGCCTCTCAGCTAAATACACACACTCAGACAAACACAGACACACACAAACAGAATCTCAGAAATCATACGCACGGATACACCCACACAGAGCCCCAGACAGACACACACATGCAGTATCAAAAGAACATGCAGAGAAAGATATACACTGTTGCTCAGGGAAAACAAAAAAACATACACAGACCCACACACACAGAAACAGAAAAAATAGAAACCGGAAAAGGCCTGTCGGCCTTTCGAGCCTTCTTCGCCACTCATTATGATCATGGATGATCGTCAAATTGAATATCCTGATCGTGCCTTCCCTCCAAATCCCTTGCTCCCTTTAGCCCCAAGAGCTGTATCTAATTTCTTCTTGAAATCCTGCAACGTGTTGGTCATAATCACTTCCTGTGGTAGTGAATTCCACAGATTCACCACTGTCTGGGTGATGAAGTTTCTCCTTCACCTCAGTTCTAAAGGTTTTACCCCTTATCCTCAGACTATGACCCCCTAGTTCTGGACTCCCCAGCCTTCTGGGATAATCTTTCTGAATTTACCCTGTCTAATAAGAACATAAGAAATAGGAGCAGGAGTAGGCCATCTACCCCTCGAGCCTGCCCCGCCATTCAATAAGATCATGGCTGATCTGACGTGGATCAGTACCACTTACCCGCCTGATCCCCATAACCCTTAATTCCCTTACCGATCAGGAATCCATCCATCCGCGCTTTAAACATATTCAGCGAGGTAGCCTCCACCACCTCAGTGGGCAGAGAATTCCAGAGATTCACCACCCTCTGAGAGAAGAAGTTCCTCCTCAACTCTGTCTTAAACCGACCCCCCTTTATTTTGAGGCTGTGTCCTCTAGTTTTAACTTCCTTACTAAGTGGAAAGAATCTCTCCGCCTCCACCCTATCCAGCCCCCGCATTATCTTATAAGTCTCCATAAGATCCTCCCTCATCCTTCTAAACTCCAACGAGTACAAACCCAATCTCCTCAGCCTCTCCTCATAATCCAAACCCCTCATCTCCGGTATCAACCTGGTGAACCTTCTCTGCACTCCCTCCAATGCCAATATATCCTTCCTCATATAAGGGGACCAATACTGCACACAGTATTCCAGCTGCGGCCTCACCAATGCCCTGTACAGGTGCATCAAGACATCCCTGCTTTTATATTCTATCCCCCTCGCAATATAGGCCAACATCCCATTTGCCTTCTTGATCACCTGTTGTACCTGCAGACTGGGCTTTTGCGTCTCATGCACAAGGACCCCCAGGTCCCTTTGCACGGTAGCATGTTTCAATTTGTTTCCATACACATGGATGCCAAGCTGTCGCTGAATATTCACCTCTCAATTTATTCAAATAATAATCTGCCGTCCTATTGTTGCCTCCGAAGTGGATGATCTCGCATTTGCCCACATTATACTGCATCTTCGATGCATATGTCCATTCACTCTGCCTGTTTAAATCAGGCTGAAGCATCGCTGCATCTTTCTCAGAGCTCACCCTCTCACCTAACTTTGCGTCACCTGCAAATTGGAGAAAACACATTTAGTTCCCTCTTTGAAATCAATTGTACATAATAAGAACAGTTGGGCTCCTAGCGTGGATCCCTGCGGTACCCCACTGGTCACTACCAGCCAATTGGAAAAACACTCATTTCTGCCAACTCTTTGCTTCCTATCTGCTAAGCAGCTTTCTATCCAGCTCAATACAGTATCCATGCCACGTTTATGGTCGTACGCTATATGAGACCTTGCCGAAAGCATTTTAAAGTCTAAATAACCCATACTCACCAGTTTTCCTTGGTCACCTCTACTAGTTACATTCTCACACAATTCCAATAGATTTGCCAAGCATGATTTCCCCTTTGCAAATCCATGTTGACTTCGTCTGATTTTACCACTGCCTTCCAAATGCTGAGTTACGAAATCCTTAATAATTGATTCGAGCAATTTCCTAGTTCTAATGTTCGGCTCTTTGCCTTATGGTTCACCCTATTTCTCTCTACCTCCCTTTTTGACTGGCGGGCGTATATTAGCTACCCTCCAATCTGTAGCGACCAGTTTAGAGTCTAAATATTTTTTCGAAAATGCCCACAAATGGATCAACTATTTGTTATGTTTCCCGCCTTCTTACTTTCACACTCTATTTTTTCCCTTCTGAATCAATTCCTGGGTCCTTTTGTGCTGAATTGAAACTGCTCCAAATTCTCAGGTCGATGGATTTATTTACCAATTTGTATGTTTCTTCTTCCCTTGTACGCGATGGCTTGGCCACAGTTCCCTTACCAGTCTTCCACATCCTCTGTGCTAATATCTTTCTTCAATATCACATAGGATCCCTACAGTGCAGAAGGAGGCCATTCGGATTATTGAGTCTGCACCGACCACAATCCCGGGCCCTATTTCCGTAACCCAAATTATTTATCCTGTCAATCCCCTGACACGAGGGTCAATTTCGGATGGCCAATCAAGCTGACCCACACATCTTTGGACTGTGGGAGGAAACCGAGGCACCCGGAGGAAACCCAAGCAGACACGGGGAGAATGTGCCAACTCCACACAGGCAGTGATCCGAGTTCGGAATTGTACCCGGGACCCTGTCATTGAGGCAGCAGTGCTAACCACTCTGCCACCGTGCCGCCCCGCTTTAAGAAACAATGTACTCCATTTTTTTGCTTTCTGTCTGTCCTTCCTAAACATCGAATGGCCCTCAATGTTTAGTTCCCATCCTTGCTAACCTTGGAGCCATGTCACCATAATGCCAAGTATATCATACATTTTGATATATTTCTTTTTTTCAAATGTTCACACACACACACAATCCGAGACCAACACACACACACACACACACACACACATTCAGAAAAACACACTGAGACAAGCAGACACAAGCAAACTCGCAAACGTACACACACAAACAGACAAATGGGCGGCACCGTAGCGTAGTGGTTAGCACTGCTGCTTCACCGCTCCAGAGACCTGGGTTCGATTCCCAGCTTGGGTCACTGTCTGTGTGGAGTTTGCACATTCTCCTTGTATCTGCGTGGGTTTCCTCCGAGTGCTCCGGTTTCCTCCCACAGTCCAAAGATATGCGGGTTAGGTTAATTGGCCATGCTAAAAATTGACCCTTAGTGTCCTGAGATGCGTAGATTAGAGGGATTAGCGGGTAAAATATGTAGGGATGTGGGGGTAGGGCCTGGGTGGGATTGTGTTCGGTGCAGACTCGATGGGCCGAATGGCCTCTTTCTGTACTGAAGGGTTTCTATGATTTCTAGGAAACAGTCACGAGCACACACACACAGAAACACACACACAGGATCTCACAAAAATCGATACAGGCAAACTCGCACACACAGGCCCATACACAGATATACTCGCTCAGACAAACACACGCACGCACCCACAGGCACACACATACTTTCTCTCTCTTTCAGACACACAGACACGCTGTCAGACAAATACATGCACACACACACAGACACAAACACACACGCATTTAGAAAAGTACAGAAAACATACACGCAAACACACAGGCAAATGCAGGCACACTTATTTCTGAGACGAACAGACGCAGGAAAACTCGCAAACACAGAGAAACGCTCAGAAAAACACAGGCACACACACACACTCACAGACAAAGATACAATCACAAGAACACACTCAGACAAACACACACAAGCAAACTCTTGCACACAGCCATATACAGAGAAAAATTCAGACAAAGAAAACATACACTCTCAGACATGCATGCACACACAGACACACTCGCTGGCAAATATACACACACAGACCCACACACAGCTGTACTATCAAACGAACACACAGGCACACACATACAAATTCACTCTGATGCAAACACACAGATACACACAATCTCTCAGACAAAACACACACACTTAGAGACAAACACATAAGCACTCAGTCAAACACTCAGGCATACATACAATCACAGAAAAACACGTAGGCACCAACACACACACACACAAACACCCAGGCAAACACAGTCACGCACACAGAAACACACGCACACAGTCCAACATAGGCACACATATGATCTCAGTCAAGCAACATAGGCAAGGTTGTAAACTCACAGACACGCACTTTCAGCATAATACACACACATGAACAGGCAATCAAACAGACACAAGCACACACCCACACACACACACACACACACACACACACGGACTCAGGCAAAAACAGTCACACGATCTCAGAGAAATAGACACAAGCAAAGTCGCACATACGGACACATACGAATACATACTCAGACAAAAGCAAACACACACACACTCTCAGAGAAACACAGAGACAAACCAAAAAAAATCAGGATGGCGTCGGACCATAGCGACTTATTGCATGCTGTGCCCCGCATCTCTCTGATGTTATCTTTTACTCTCGGTCTTTGCTTCTAAAACTCTATTCTAATTCTTTTGAAATCTATAACAATGTTTTAATTAAATTGATCTTTCTCTACACCCTAGCTATGACTGTAACATTACATTCTGCAATCTCTCCTTTCCTTTTCTATGTGCGTGTAATGCCGTGTTTGTGAAACCTACCTTTCCACTCACGTAATGAAGGAGCAGCGCTCCGAAAGCTCGTGATTCCAAATAAACCTTAACCTGGCGTTTTGAGCCTTCTTACTGTTCTCTATGTGCGGTATGCTTTGTTTGTATAGCGCGCAAGAAACAATACTTTTCACTGCATACTAATACACATGACAATAATAAATCAAATACAACAAAATTAAAAACATATACTCTCAGAAGAACACACAGAGACACACACACACAGACATACACACTATTACGGACAGTCTCACAAACACAGAGACAGAGACCATAAAGTCTTGATGTCAATTTCAGTTTACTCAACCTGCTGGGTAACGGAAACAAACTTAAAACCGGTGTGTGGGTTTTATTGTGTGATGAGATAATGTATAAATGTATCGCCATAGCCCAGAGTGGGGTTGTAGTTGATCATTTATCTGCTGTCTGTACCCCTGAACAAATGTCAAATTGGAGAGGTTATCAAGTTTGTGTTATAATGTAATGATGTGAAACATGTGGGAGAAGAATTGGAGTGATAAAGGGTGGAAAACAAACTTGGGGAATGAGACTGAAGCTGCTGTGCAGACTGAATAGTTCTTGTTGTGTGAATGGAGGGACACATGTAGGGATGGATGGAGGGAGGAAGGGATGGACGGATGGATGGATCGAGGGACCGATCGAGCAAGGGAGCAATGGATGGAGGGATGGATGGAGGTGAATCTGAGAAGCTGAAGATTAAATGTAAGAGGTTCCCACTGTCACTGAACAACTGACCTGGGGGTAGCCATTGGGCAGAGACTATGCTTGCTGTTCTTTCACCTCCTGGCTCCAGGGGTCACTGGGACACTCCCTGCAGCTGCTGTTGCTGCTCCTCACAGTGTCACATCTTGGCCGTACCCTGGACCAGCTGCAGCTCTTTGGCGGAACATCAGGAGCCAGAGGCGGGGAAGGACTGGCCGTCCTATTCCAGTGACGTCACCACCGTTTATTTTAAAGAAAAAAGAAAAAAAAAACGACTGTTCAGAAATGGAGAAAGTGACTGAAATTCTGAACCAGACAGGCCACCAGGAGGTGATTTATATGTAAATAAAAATACAATTATTAATTTAACATGAAAGATGCCGAAGGCGAAACTGCACATGCGCTGTATGTTCTCTGCGGGGTTTACAGAACAGGTTTAGCCATAGAAGACAGAGGGTAGCGGTAGAGGGGTGATTTTCTGACTGGAAGGCTGTGACTAGCCATGATCCACAGGGATCAGTTCCGGAACCTTTGCTGTTCGTAGTATATGTAAATGATTTGGAGGAAAATGTAACTGGTATAATTGTAAGTTCACAGACGACACAAAAATTTGTGGAGTTGCGGAGAGTGAAGAGGATTGTCAGAGGATACAGCTACTGCAAAAGATAAACCGGTTGGAGACTGGGGCGGAAAAATGGCAGATGGAGTTTATTCTGGACAAGTGTGAGATAATGCATTTTGGAAGGTCCAATGCATGTCGGGATTATATAGGAAAGATAGAACCCTTCGGAGTATTGATAAGCAGAGAGATCTCGACGTACATATCCACCGATCACTGATAACATCAAAGGACAGTGGCTGAATGACAAAATCTCCAAGGTTCAAACCCGAAAAAAAGAAATAAGACGGTAGTGAGTTTAAATTTGTGATTCAAACCATGCTTGCGAACAGAGAGAAAATGTGCGACATGTTTTGTCCACAATTCCCAGTCTGGTGAGGTGACTGCGAGTAAATGGAAGAACACTGAACTGGGATATAATTAATGTCCTTATCGGGGCAAGGTGTCCTTTGGTGATATTCACATCAGAAGAAAATCCTGATCTAGTTATGGTAAGGCAGAGATTCTGGTCCGTAAAAGGTGTCAGGAAACAACAAATTTACGCTCGAAAATTACGCTCGAAATGACAGTGGCATTGTGGGGAAATTCAGTAATATTCGCAAAAAAGCATTCACACACACGCTGTGTACCGACTGTGATCAAATGGACCGAGAAACGGAAAGGGGAGATGGGAAAGGGCTGGCCAATAATTGATACAGACTAGGAAATAACACCAAAGACAAAATGTCAGCTGACGCACCACTAACTCACTTTGGTGAGTGCCTTCGCTCGGAATTATAATACATTTCTGTTACTCTCACTTATTATTCCTGTTTTTCGGGTGAGCGCGCCCTCTGCTGATCACTAAGTGCGGTGCTTTTCTCCGGGATCCGTTCTATCTCTGCAGCAGAAACACAAGGGGGTATCGGAGAGAAGCGTCCTGGTGACATTTGAGGAACAGTGTTCCTTTGTACAAAGTAGGCAATATTTTTCCACATCCTCCGAGCTATAAATCCTCATTAAATATCTCGGAGTTTGGCTGGGATACAGGAACAGAGTAGGGAGAGTAGCTGTCGAGTATTTACAATACAGCATTATGCTCTGTGCTTGGAGAACCCTTAATTCAGATTGATCATTGGACACAGAATCATCACTATTTCTGCAACAAAACACAGAATGTATCAAATATCTGGGAGTGAAAATAACACTTGGAACAAATATTCCCCATTTTTTAGTTCGTATTTGTCTATTTTGCTGCAGCTGTTTCTCTGATTGTATCTTCCTCTAAATCTATTCCTGATTCATTCATTTATATCACCGGTTCTTGCTCTGCTTAACTCCAGGTCTCGCCTCCAATTCCAATTATTCAATCCCTCTTGTTTTCTTCCCATATCTCCACCTACATTTCTCCCTTGTCTCTCCCTTACAGGTTTCAATAACAGATATCCCGCATAATGGACCATCAGCTGGTGCTCAGGTCCATCGTAATATTTTGATACTTTGAAAAAATTCCAGTAGTCATTTTACATTCCACTCCATGGAAGTACTCCAGAATGTGATGCATGTTGCTGTTGTTCGGAGTGAGATTAATCAACAACTTGCAGCCAATGCACATAGTACAAATCATGTATATCCAACGCCCAACATATCGACAGACATATCAAACACTCCCGCATTAATATCAAATATTAATTTCCACACCAAATGCCGTTATTAGTCATTTCCTTGGATATAATGAAACACAGGAGGAATTGCAACCGACAGGAATGTTCTCGGTGCCAATATGAAATAATGCATGTCTATGTGTACATATGATAGGGAGATCTGAAATAAAAACAGAAAATTGCTGGAAAGACTCTGTGGAGAGAGAAACTGAGCTAAACATTTGCGACTTTGAAACTCCGAGTTGGCTGAGCAAAGGAGATAATTCTGCCTTTTACTGAAAAGGATATATGAAAATTCTGTCCCAAGGCAACTTATCGAAAACCACACATCAGTGTTGCATTTCTACTTTGTCCTCGGTGACGATATGAAAGATATTTACCATGGAAGTAATATATATGATTACGTATTCCATTAAACCTCCATTGACGTCATACTCCTTTAATATTCTGGATCGAGAGAATGCAGAAACCAGGAAACGGCAATTAGTGGAATTGCAGCTTCCCGTTTTGATTTTAAGTGAGCAATTTTGGAAGGAGAGTGTTGACCATAAAAAACAACTTACTTTTGCATGGACAATTATCGGTGGAGTGTCTGCGACCTCTCAATCACAGCAGATATTAACACAAGAGTGACAATCGATTGAAATCCAATGAAATACAATCACCTGATGCCCTGAGAGCATCCGCTCGTTCAGCCTGCAACAGAACCGTGGCCTGAAATTTGTCATTTCATCTGTTAGCAGAAACACCACAGACTCTTCAAACTCTTCATTCACTCAACAAGACCTTTGACCAGTCCTAATGGAGACAGCACATCGGTATCAGGCGCTGGGGTGTGTTACTGTGTCAGTGAGTCACTGAGACACAAAACCCGAACGTAGCAGATAAACTATCCAGTTATATCCCGAGGTGATGAGAAGCTTTTTTTATTGGTCGAGGTTCATCCTAAGCAACTCCGTGACGAAGGACTCTGTGCTTTCCACTCCATCTGACGAAGGAGCAGCGCTCCGAAAGCTCATGGTATTTGCTGCCAAATAAACCTGTTGGACTTTAACCTGGTGTTGTGAGACTTCTTACTGTGTTCACCCCAGTCCAACGCCGGCATCTCCTCATCATGTCTACGGGCTGTTCCCAGGGACAAACCGAGACAAGCACCAATTGCTGTTGGAGAATTTTCAACTCGGTAAAATACACTATTTGCCTTCCCGAAACCAGTTGATCTTCATGTGCAAAGAATTGTCCTCGATCGAGTGTTGCAGACAACACATTCCAGGGCGCAGGACTACCGATTGAGGGACGCACTAAACCGTGAGGCAGTTGCTGCAAAGGCGCAATGGGGAAAACTGCGACCTTTCGGCCATTGTGATCTGAGGGGAGCAGAACACACATGAACGCCCCGTGCTGTTGGACTCACATTGAATGAATGCAGTGAATATTACACCTCTCGCAATTCTACTGAAGCACCTGAGAGTGTAACTTGTTCAATGTAGACAACCTAAATAACATCGCCCTTCCTGTATTGACGATCTTGAAATATGTATTATGTTTCATTGATTGCACTGAAGCTCTTCAATGTGCAACATTATCTTTGCAGAAAACTTCAGTATCACTGCACTTTCTGAAATAACCATTTTGCAACGTTCTGTAATGTTTCATTGAATGCGTTGAAGCGCGTCAGCGTGCAAAATTATCTGTGTCCGAAACCGAAACGTTATTGCACTTTCTGTAAAAACCGTTCTGAAAAATTCTGTAATGTTCCTTTAATTATACACTGAGTGCAACAGCTTCATTGTCGAAACCTTGAATGTTATTGCACTTGCTGTTATGGCCATTTTGAAGTATTTTGTAATGTTCTTTCAGATACTTTATGAATAAGTTTTCTTTTGGAAAAAAGCACAACGTCCCAGTTTGCGAGTTCACAATCCTCACAGCTGTCACTGCGCCCTTCAGTAAGTTGACTACATTGTGAACTACTGGTGAATACAAAGAGCTTCTACAAATACATAAAAGGCAAAAGAGTAACAAGGAAGAGAGTAGGGTCTGTTAAGGATCAACTAGGTCATCGATGTGCGGATCCACAACAGCTGGGTCAGATCCGAAATGAATATTTCTTATAAGTATTTATTGTTGAGAAAAGCATAGATGTTCGGGGCCTTGGGGAAATAAATAGTGATGTCTTGAGGAGTGTACATATTACTGAGAAGGAGGTGTTGGAAGTCTTAAAGCGCATCAAGGTGGATAAATCCCCGGGATCTGATTAAATGTATCCCAGGACATTGTAGGAGGCGAGGGAGGAAATTGCGAGTCCCCCAGCAGAGATATTTGAATCATCGACAGTCACAGGTGATGTGCCTGAAGATTTGAGGGAGGCAAATGTTGTGCCTTTGTTTTAAAAGGGCTGCAGGGAAAAGCCTGGGAACTACAGGCCAGTGAGCCTCATACCTGTGGTGGGTAAGTTGTAAGGTATTTTGAGAGGCAAGATCTGCAGGAATTTAGAGACGCAGGAACTGATTAGGGACATTCAGCATGGCTTTGTGAGTGGAAAAATCATGTCTCACAAACTTGATTATGCTTTTTGAAGGGGTAACCAAGAAGGTAGATGAGGGCAGTGCAGGTGATGTTGTCTACATGGACTTTAGCAAGGCTTTTCACAAGGTACCGCATGGCAGGTTGTTGCATAAGGTTAAATATCATGGGATCCAGGGCGACGTAGCTAAATGGATACAAAATTGGGTTGATGACACAAGCCAGAGGGTAATTGCCGAGGGTTGTTTTTCAAACTGGAGGCCTGTGACCAGAGGTTTGCCTGAGGGATCAGTACTGGGTCCGCTGTTATTTGTCATTTATATTAATGATTTGGATGAGAATATAGGAGGCATGGTTAGTAAGTTTCCAGATGACACCAAGATTGGTGGCATAGTACACATTGAAGAAGGTTTTCTCGGACTGCAACGGGATCTTGATCAATTGACCAGTGGGCTGACGAATGCAGATGGAATTTAGTTTAGATAAATGCGAGGTGATGCATTTTGGTAGATTGAACCAAGGCAGGACTTACTCAGTTAATGGTAGGGCGTTGGGGAGAGTTACAGAACAAAGACATCTAGGGGTACATGTTCATCGCTCCTTGAAAGTACAGTCACGGGTGGACAGAGTGGTGAAGACGGCATTCAGAATGGTTGTTTTCATTGGTTAGAGCATTGAATACAGTAGTTAGGACGTCTTTTTGAAGTTGTACAAGACATTGGTAAGGCCACACTTAGAATATTGTGTACATTTCTGGTCACCCTATTATAGAAAGGATATTATTAAACTAGAAAGAGTGGAGACAATATTTACTAGGATGCTACCGGGACTTGATGGTTTGAGTTGTAAGGAGAGGCTGGATAGACTGGGACTTTTTTTCTCTGGAGCGTCGAAGGCTGAGGGGTGATCTTACATAGGTCTATAAAATAATGAGGGGTAGATCAGCTAGATAGTCAATATCTTTTCCCAATGGTGGGGGAGTCTAAAGCTAGAGGCATAGGTTTAAGGTGAGAGGGAGACCGTACAAAAGTGTCCAGAGGGGCAATTTTTTCACACAGAGGGTGGTGAGTGTCTGGAACAAGCTGCCAGAGGTATTAGTAGACGCGGGTACAATTTTGTCTTTTGAAAAGCATTTAGAAAGTTACATGGGTCTGATGGGTATAGAGGGATATGAGCCAAATGCGGGCAATTGGGACTAGCTTCAGGGTTTGAAAAAAAGGGCAGCATGGACAAGTTGGGTCAAAGGGCCTGTTTCCATGTTGTAAACTTATATGACTCTATGACTCTATGGTGCTATCCATTCCTCAGGAAAATGGTTACTCGGGCCGGCTGAAGCATGTTAGCATTTTACTGCTCTTTATTTCTATGTATTTTGTTAACGTTGAGCTCTTGACTGTTGTGCGGGAAAGGTTAATCCAAATTAATATCATCACCGCGATATTGAGCCAGGTCTGCACCGACAGCAGTTATTTGTTCAGTCACTTCAGTTGCAGACGGAGATCTGTGCACCGTACAGACAAGGAGGAGTCTGTTGACCTATTGTGCCTGTGCCAGGACTTCGCATGGGCTATCCAAATAAGTCCACATCCCTGCTCTTTACAAAGAGTCCTGAAGGAAACTTGGTCCATCACGCAAACCAGCCTCCCATCCACTGACTCTGTCTACACTTCCCGCTGCCTCAGAAAAGCGCCCGGCATAATCAAGGACCCCATGCACACCGGGCATACGCTTCTCCACCTTATTCCGTTGGGAAAAAGAAACGGATGTCTGAGGTCACGTACCAACCGACTGAAGGACGGCTTCTCCCCTGCTGCCATCGGACTTTTAAATGGATCTACCATACATTAAGCTGTTATTTCTCTACACCCTGGTTTTAATTGTAACACTGCATCCTGCACCCTCTCCTGTCCTTCTCCCCTATGTTCTCTATGTATGGTAAACTTTGTCTGTATAGCATGCAAGAAACAATACTTTCCACTGTAGACCAGTGTTTGTGAAAATGCTAAATCAAATCAAATCAAGTTTATCCAAACCCAAGACAATTCCTCCTATACATCTTTTGAAACAATATTCAGTTATTTCATTCAGAAAAACAATGAGAGAAATAAAACCTGAAATAGAGGCATGCATTCTAATGAGCATTTTCTAAAATTTTATACTGTTGACGGATTGCGATATTAAGAATGCTGAAAATTTATTGTACTGAGCTGGTGCTCCCAGTTTGTCTGATTCTCGGAGCAGCGCTCCGGAAGCTTGTGCTACCAAATAAACCTGTTGGACTTTAACCTGGTGTTGTGAGAGTTCTTACTGTCATGAATTAGCGCAGAAAGGAGCTCTCAGCTAATTGGATGAATCCAGAGCAAAGAGCCCAGGAGTTTATTGGATATCAGCTGATGACGCTGCCAGGAATAAACCAATTTGTAGATTGTGGTATCCAATCAGCTCTTTATTCTCTAATCAGTGCTCTCCACTCTTCCGACCATAGGTTCTGTAGGGTGTGACGTCAGATCAGCCACAGCCAATGCTCTCAGCTTTATCTTGTTCAAGCTTCTGCAGCTTTTGGAGAAACAAGTCCCTGGAATCCAGGAGCAGCAGCAATGCGGCTCCCCGTTTTCACTCTGATCTGGGTGACATTCATTGTTGATGAGTTTAATACTTTAAAAATGAGTTATTTTCTGGAGGAATAAAGTTGAAAAGCAGGACATTCATGTTATACAGGTATTGGACAAATGAATTCTTGCGAGTGGTTTTAGTCTTTTGAAAATAGATTCGAAAAGCACACTGAAAAGGCGATTTCGAGAAATGGTACTCGGATTGGGAGATGAGAGCTATCAGAATGCAAGATTATGATTACTTTCTCGACTGACCAAAGAAACTAACGCAAACCTGACTGATCTATTTATAATGATAACGAGGATTGGTGTGGTGGACGGGGAGAGGATGATTCCACTTGTAGGAGGAATCCAAATATATGTCCCAAAATTCTAATGAAACAAATAGATCAACTGGGAATCGGAGAGAAACATCTTTAGAAAGAGTTGGGTAGAATGTGACTCATATTAACACAATGAACACTTGAGGAGAGGAGCAAATACTTATTTAAAGGTAAACTAAACTAAACAGCTGAGGAAGAAAGGGACAACTGCATTGAGAAGAGGCGAGAGGGAGGAATCTCCAGGGGACTGTAAACGGGAACATAGATCAGTTGGAGAGAATGTGGTATGATTCAATACATTCAATACATATTTTTATGTTGCACTGTCAGTGAATTTTCTCCCTTAGTTCAATTGAACTTTTAATCAATGTTTTTCCTTTCTTTAACCGTGTGTTTCAGATCTGAGCGATGGAGATTCTGTTCCTCAGCGGGAATCCTCACTCACACGGACAGAGGGAGAAGATGTCACTTTAAACTGCACCTTTACCGACGATGCTTATTATTTATTTTGGTATCGTCAATACCCAGGAAAACAGCCTGAGTTTGCAGTCCGGAGAGACAAGAAGGGCGGTTTTGAATTAAAGGCGGATTTCGCTCGGACTCGGTTTTCTGATTCAGTCCAGCAGTCAGACAATTTGTACCGAGTGACTATTTCGGAGCTGCGGCTGTCTGACACCGCGGTCTATTACTGTGCACAGAGTCTCACAGTGATGAGAACGAGTGAAATCCTCGTACAAAAACTGCCGCAAGTTTCTGAGTCACAGCTGCTGTCTGTCGAGTGTTGTTTCTAACAGCGGGTTATACACTAACACGTCAATACATTCCTGTGAACGCAAACCAGCCCACAATTCACACAAACACCATCTAAAATCGTTCACAGAATCCGTCTGATTATTACATTCACTGTGCGAGGGAAGAATTAGCTGTTGTTTATTTGGAATCACCGGGAAATCGGCACTAATATTGAGAATTCAAAATGCTGCAGGTAGCCTTGAACTAGTTGTACCCTTGTTCTGATGTTTCAAAGAAACTCGGGGCAAAGAAACGAATACAGTTTGGTTTGATATGTCAGTCAATAGTGTAAACTGATGCCCGCCTGCTGAGGCAAATCCTCATAATCACAACAGCCTGATTAAACATCTCTCAATGTTACAGTAATGAAATAAAATATCAACTGAGAATCGAAGAGAAACTTCATTGGAAAGAGTTCGGAAGAATGTGACTCATATTAACACAATGAACACTTGACACATATTAAAACTAAGAATCCTTAACAGTAAAGGTACAAAAGTTTATTTCAATACATGCTTAGAATCCAATGAACAATGATTAATATCTCTATTAATAATCTCGGAGGACAGGTTTGGTGTACTCTAGACACTGGAACATTTGGTAAGAAAATCGACTGAATGCAGAAACCTAATTGAGAAGAGCGTCAGAAAGTTCCTGAAGGACAACTAGGGATGGACAATAAATAGCGGCCGAGCCCGCGATGCCCACATGCCCGAAAGTCTTTCTTTAAAAGTCTGCTGTAATCACCAGAAGTGCTTTGGGAAATCGAAACCGCGGGATAAGTCTTCATGCTCAGACAAATATTTTGTTGGGATATGGGCCAAACGCGGGCAATTGGGACTTGCATAGTGGTTAGAAGAGGGTAGCATGGACAAGTTGGGCAGAAGGGTCTGTTTCCATGCTGTAAACCTCTATGACTCTATGACTACTTCCATATCCGTTATTTCCCTGAATATCCACAAATCTATCAACTGCCTTCAAGAAATCAAACGACTGTACAATCATCGCTCTCTTTGACACATAGAGTGCATTAAAGCGAATGTATGGTTTTTGACTGAGATGATTTTTGAGATATGCCTCTGATGAGTTTTATTTCATGTTGTAATAACGGCACCAGAGTCTCCTATTCAGAGTTGCTCGTAAACGACAGAAACTACTATAAAGAGGGATTTTACATACACTGACAGACATTCAGCACAAAGAACCTGATCATTCGGTTTAATTGGTTTTAATGAGATGATTTTGTTTCTATTAACTGTTCACAATCCAGCTCAGAGATCGGATTCAGTGTGAGGAGGTGAGAATGCCTTTGCTGGTTTTTGTACGGATTAACTGCGTCTCTGTAACTGCGGTTCAGCGCACACTGTTACAGATACACGGCAGAGTCAGAGACACGGACCCCGGTGATATTTAATGGAGCTGTTTTCTTGTCTCTGTCCAAATTAGCAGAAAACTGGTCCGAAAAATCAGGAGACTTATCCCCCTTCCCCTGGCCGTAACTTTTCAATAAATATCTCGGAGCTTCTCCGGGATACAGGATGTACCAGAATAGAGTTTGGTCAACGTACTTATCTTTATAACTGCAGTTCAAAATTACCGTCTGTACTTCCTGAACCGTTAATTCAGGCGGCTCCTGGGAAACTGAAGTTTGGCCATTGGTTCCTGTAACAACATATAGACTGTGTGAGAAATCTGTGAGTGAATATAACCCATTGAACACACACTGAGGATTTGAGCTCAGACTCACGGGGCAGCATGTCCATTATTATCAGTAGAACACGCAGGGAACATGTGGTTCCTGATTGGACAGTAAACAGCAACACTGTTTAAAATATGTTGTTGCTTCTAGTCTTATATCACGGAGTAAACTCAGATCAGAGGCAGCTTCAATCATTGGCAAATTGGGGGGTTTTCCCAGTGTTGCAATTGGCTGGTCCCCTTGAGATGACGTCAGCTGTGGACCAAACACTGTTAGTGGTGGACTAAACACAGCTGGCTCCCTCCAAACACATTCCATCCCGGGCTGTGTGTGTTTTTCTCACTCTCCTTCTCTCTCCATGAAAGGTGAATAACATTAGCAGTTACACTGTCTCTTTCTCGGTTAACCCTCTTTCGTTCGAACTCAATGTCCCCCTTTTTATAGATAGATCTTTCTTTATAAATAAAGTTAAAAGTGAAATAAATAATTTACACTCATTTACTCTGCGGGTATTAATGAGTGCATCCACTGCATGAACATAATAGTAGTTACCGCTTTATTTATACCGGGGATAAGTAATCACCCAAGTCCACATTGACTTGCGTTTCCACTGGGATTACTCTTATACTGGGAAAGTACTGATTCAATCAGACATTATTTCTGTCCAGAAATTTCAAAATGTGACAACTCTCAGTGTGCCTTTAATATTGGATCACATTTAACAGGTGTCCCCTGACAGATAGGCATCTGATACAGAAAGATTAGAAGTATTGATTTATTAAGTTATTCACCCGAGACATCTGTGTTTTGTGATTGGATTTATCCAGGAGTAATCTGAGCGCCAAATGTCACATTTTCCCAACTGTGACAATCACTGACGTTAGGGAGGGAAAGCCACTCAGATGAGGCTGCATTGTCACGTTCATTTTCTCTGAAATTCAACGCAATGTGTTTTGCGGACAAGGAACCATTGATTGTGGACCTGCGCCAGTTTTTGTACGAGGTCCGCGGGAGCCTCATTTACTGTGTGTCTGAGTGCACAGTAATACACGGTGTTGTCTAACATCTTCAAATCTTTCATGGACAAGTGAAAAGTGTTTTGTGTCTGGCTGAGATTCCCGCTGAAATGTTTAAAGCCGGGAGCCGTATCGGTAAATCCATCGCCATCGCTCTGAGCAGATACTGAGGAGCTCGGTGTGGATACTGGCGATACCAGAACAGGACATAGACTGTAGCTAAACTCGATACAGAGTAACTGCAGGGTATTGCTGAATCTTCACCCTCTGCTGCTTCAACTCCTGGTTCTGACTGGGACACTGAGTCACCGTTACTCATCGCTGAAAATAGACAACAGACACGCAGCGGGTTAGAAGGAGTAACAACAATGGAATAATCGCCTCGAGATGGAAATGGGCAATGAATATGGTGGTTGGCGGATTTCAGTCAAAGGTTCAAAATGACCGACCTGTGATCAGGACAATAACCAGAGGCAGACAGAGCTTCACCCCCATGGTTCCAGTCTGAACACCAGAAACAGAGGCAGTGATCACTGTCTGCATAACACCTGGAACTGTAAAAGTTGAAACAGTCAGTGGACTGTTATGAGGTCGAATGTAACTCCGTCTCTCCGCCCATTTTTACATCTTCAAACAGTCGCTTCCTCCAGAAGGGAATCGTGATTTTTTTATAAGTGATTAGAGAGCGCCCTCCCGTGGACTACATTGCCCGCATTTGGGAACATACACACACGGCCACCTGTGAAGACTGACACATATCCCCAGATAATAGAATCATAGAATCATCG
This sequence comes from Mustelus asterias, assembly GCF_964213995.1. Lineage (NCBI taxonomy): Eukaryota > Metazoa > Chordata > Chondrichthyes > Carcharhiniformes > Triakidae > Mustelus > Mustelus asterias. Next base: position 1,051,228 of record NW_027590122.1, on the reverse strand, counting down.
AATTTGTACAGTACAGAAAAATGCCATTCGGCCCGCCGAGTCTGTACCGATCGCAAGCCTCCCAGGCCCTATTCCCGTAACCTCATACATTTACCCCGCTAATCTCCCTGACACTGGGGTCAATTTCGCATGGCCAATCAAACTAATCTGCACATCTTTGGACCGTGGGAGGAAACCGGAGCACCCGAGGAAACCCACGCCGACACGGGGAGAGCAGATACACACACGGCCACGTGCAAAGACCAATACGTGTCAGGATATATAACCATATAGATAACAGCCCAGACACTGACATCAATTCTAACGTCCCTCGTTATAAATCCAGAATTATTCTGTAGATTTCTGTCACATTAGTCTGAGTTGCTAACTATGAAAATACATGAATAACTCCAACTCCGTGTTCACTAGAAGACTCGTATACCGCACAGAATCAACAAAAGCATAGACACAGGGACAAGTAAACACAGTGATCGATTCTCAAACTGATCAACTCAAACATAGACACACAGACAATCACTAAGGAAGATAAACAAACAGATTAACACAGCCACTGACACACTGAATGGAAGTGCACCCATTGACAATCTCAAAAACTTACGAGCTCCAGAGTAAACTCCCTGAACCGGAATTCCCGAGGGTCGTGTCAGTGCGGCAATATCGTGTTAGATATTCATTGCGATGGAACTGTCCATTTTAACAAGAACAGCCAGAAATCTATTTCTCATCAATGGTGATCATTAATTGATGACTCAGCAGTGGACACTTTTGGAGAATAAGCAATAATGAATGTATTTATTTTTACAGCCAAACACATTCTGGATGTGTCCATATCATGTTTAAAGTTTATTTATTAATGTCACAAGTAGGATTACATTAATACTGCAATGAAGTTACTGTGAAAATCCCCTAGTCGCCATACTCCGCCACCTGTTCGGGTACACTAAGGGAGAAATTTAGCATGGCAATGCACCTCACCAGCAAGTCTTTCAGACCGTGGGAGGAAAATGGAGCAAATCCACACAGACACAGGAAGAACGTGCAAACTCCACACAGACCCAAGCCAGGAATCAAACCCAGGTCCCTGGCGCTGTGAGACAGCAGTGTGCCACTGTGAGGCAGCACTGTGCCACTGTGCCACCGTGTCACCCCATGTGAGGTCAGTGAAGGTAAGACAGATTCCCCACCCATTCTCGAGCTTGTCAGATCGAATGTTCGGGACAACACAAGGAGACTGCTTCAGGTATAGGTGATTCATTCTCATCTGTTATATTCCACACTCTGTAGAAATTTGTGGAGTTAATGTAGTTCTATTAGATATGATTCCGAAATAATGAGGAGATGCTTCATCCGATTAAACTCGTTTTGCAAATTCGATATGAAATCAATTGCATAAATAAATATGTTTACATTGAAAACTATATTGGGAAGCTATATCCAATACTTCATGGCACTGTGTCAGGGAAACGTTGTTACTTAAAGCAAACTGTACATGGATTCCACAAAACGCCTTCTTCCAATGGGAATTTGACAATGACTTGAAAGGGAGAAAAATCAGCTTCATGGAATGAGAGGAGGAAATTGAAATGAGAACAAAGAACAGTGCAGCACAGGAACAGGCCCTTCGGCCCACCAAGCCCGCACCGACACGTCAGTTTGGTAACTGGTCATAAAATAACTGGCATAGGCATGGTGGGTCGAAGGGCCTCTTGTTGTTCTCTGCCATTGTCAACCATTTTCAATCATTACAACAATCTGAGGTCCCTATCTGCTTCAAGAAGACGCCCATCATCCCGGTACCTAAGAAAAATCAAGCAGCATGCCTTAATGACTATCGGCCGGTGGCTCTGACATCCATCATCATGAAGTGCTTCGAAAGGTTTGTCATGGCATAAATCAATTCCAGCCTCCCGGACCACCTGGATCCACTACAGTTGCCTACCGCCACAACAGGTCCACAGCAGACGGCATTTCCGTGGCCTTGCACTCAACCCTGGATCACCTAGATAACAAGGACAGACTCCTATTTATTGACTATAGCTCAGACTTCAACACTATTATTCCCACGAAACTCATCTCCAAACTCCGTGACCTGGGCCTCGGCACCTCCTCTGTGACTGGATCCTGAACTTCCAAACTCACAAACCACAATCTGTAAGGATAGGAAACAACACCTCCTCCACGATCATCCTCAACACCGGTGCCCCACAAGGCTGTGTTCTCAGCCCCCTACTATACTCCTTATATACCTATGTAGATGACTGTGCGGCCAAATTCCCCTCCAATTCGATTTTCAAGTTTGCTGACGATGCCACCATAGTGGGTCGGATCTCAAACAATGATGAGAAAGAGTACAGGAATGAGGTAAAGAATCTGGTGAACTAGTGCAGCAACAATCATCTCTCCCTCAAAGTCAACTAAATGAAGGAGATTGTCATCGACTGCAGGAAGCGTAAAGGAGAACACGTCCCTGTCTACATCAACAGGGACGAAGTAGAAAGGGTCGGGAGCTTCAAGTTTTTAGGTCTCCAGATCACCAACTATCTGTCCTGGTCCCCCCATGACGACACTATAGTTAAGAAAGCCCACCAACACCTCCACGTCTTCAGAAGACTAAGGAAATTTGGCATGTCAACTACGACTCTCACCAACTTTTACAGATGCACCATAGAAAGCATTCTTTCTGGTTGTATCACAGCTTGCTATGGCTCCTGCTCTGCCCAAGACTGCAAGGAACTACAAATGTCGTGATTGTGCCCAATCCATCACACAAACCAGCCTCTCATCCATTGACTCTGTCTACACTTCCCGGTGCCTGGGCAAAGCAGCCAGCATAATTAAGGACCCCATGCACCCCGGACATTCTCTCCTTCACGTTCTTCCTTCGGGAAAATGATACAAAAGTCTGAGGTCACGTACCAACCGACTCAAGAATAGCTTCTTCCCTGCTGCCATCTGACTTTTGAATAGATTTACCTTGCATTAAATTGATCTTTCTCTACACCCTAGCTATGACTGTAACACTGCAATCTGCACACTCTCATTTCCTTCTCTATGAACGGTATGTTTTCCTTGGAAAGACGGAGAATGAGGGGAGATCCTTGGAAAGACGGAGAATGAGGGGAGATCTAATAGAGGTATACAAGATTATGAAGGGTATAGATAGGGTGAACAGTGGGAAGCTTTTTCCCAGGTCGGAGGTGACGATCACGAGGGGTCACGGGCTCAAGCTGAGAGGGGCGAAGTATAACTCAGACATCAGACGGACGTTTTTTACACAGAGGGTGGTGGGGGCCTGGAATGCGCTGCCAAGTAGGGTGGTGGAGGCAGGCACGCTGACATCGTTTAAGACTTACCTGGATAGTCACATGAGCAGCCTGGGAATGGAGGGATACAAACGATTGGTCTAGTTGGACCAAGGAGCGGCACAGGCTTGGAGGGCCGAAGGGCCTGTTTCCTGTGCTGTACTGTTCTTTGTTCTTTGTTCTTTGTTTTGTCTGTATAGCGCAAGAAACAATACTTTTCACTGGATGTTAATACATGTGACAATAATAAATCAAATCAAATCAAAATCATTCTTGGATCAATATGTCTACAGCAGTTACAATGAATGTTGCAACATTCCAAGAGAGTCCCATTGGGTCCTATAGACGCCAGCAGTCTCTGTAGTGTAATGGTGGTTGCATTCACCTCACACACGAAAGGTCCCTAGTTCAAAACCATGCCGAAATATTATTCAAATTTGTTCATTAAGGGTGAGGGAAGTTTACATGATTGAAATTTGTTGTTAAACATTATCCGAAACTCGATATTAAAGCCATGTTATCTTTGCTCTGGCCTCGGCCTCAAAATCTTTCAGCAAAATCAGAGATCCTGTATTTTTATGATGCAATGAGGGGAAATAGATGTTCCTGTTTTGACACCGTGGACATATCAGCAACTCATTCAGTCCACAACAGAATTTAATGGCTTTGTTGATGCGGACGAACAAAGTTAATCATCATCTGAACCATGTCAAATAGTATTGTGTGCTTAAAAAGGCAGACACAAGTGGAACTGTAACTGAACTGGAGGAAATGCGCACATTGCGCAGAACCATTACTTTAACATCGTTCTTCAGAGTAAAGAAATAGGGAAAATCACTCAGACAGTTGAGGAAATCGAGAATCAGTGCGGATCTACTGGACTTTCCTACAGCTGAACGGGATTTAGACGCCTGAGTGTTTCACACACAGAATGAAGAGGGATCAAGTATATCTAACAAATCATTCTTAAATCTATTCCCTTTGAAGATATTTGATTTTGTTTAAAAGCTGATTGTGGTCAATCTCAATGAAGCACCGTGACATGTGTATTACCCAGAGACTCGATTCCTTTTGTTGGTCAGTCATGTTTGCAATTCAATGTTGTATATTTCGGAGATATTTCATTCAGAATGAGGAGATAGGTAATTAATAAAAATATATTAATATTAAACATTGAACAGCGAACAAATATTGGGTAGAACTGGTTGAAATTATTCAAAGAAAGATGAGTATGATGCATTAATAATTGAGCAGAAATCATTGCTCCCTTAGATATTTGCCGGACGACCGCTTATAAATGTTGAAGTTCAAGATGAGTTGAGAAATCAGGTTGAAAGAAACGGTTTTTGTCTTGTATTCAGTGACATGGGCTCTCAGTGTAACCATTCGAACCTGCAGCAACACAGTGGAGTTGAACATTGTGGTCAGGCCAATTGGCGGCGCTATGCTGTCAGTTGTTTCTGTAGTGTAGTGGTTATCACGTTCGCCTAACACGCGAAAGGTCCCCGGTTCGAAACCGGGCAGAAACTCTTATTGAAATTATTCATTTAGTATGAGGGAAGTTTTCCATGGTTTCAGTTGTTGCTGAACATTATCCGAATCTCGATGTTGTAACCATGTTATCTTTGCTCTGACCTCGGCCACAAATGCTCTCAGCAACAGCAGAAATGCTGTATTTTAAGACGCAATGAGGAAATAAATGTTTGTACTTTGACACCGTGCGCACATTAGCAACTTGTTCAGTCCATAACATAATATAATGGATTTATAAATGCAGACTAACATAGTTAATCATCATCTGAAACATGTGTAATAGTAGTGTGTGCTCATAAAGACACAAGTGAAACTAACTGAACTGGAGGAAATGGCGCACATTTCCCGGAAGCATATTTTTAAAATTGTTCTTCATAATAAAGAAATGGGAAAAAAATCACTCAGGCAGATGAGTAAATCGAAACTCAGTGTAGATCTGCTGGACTTTTCTATAGATGAACGGGAGCTCGGCGCCAGAATGTTTCACATGCAGAATAAAGAGGGATCAAGTATAACTAGCAAATCATTATTAAATCTTTTCCCTTTAAAGATATTTGATATTGTTTAAAAGCTGACTGTCTCAAATAAGCACCATGGGATGTGTATTACCCAGTGACTCGATTTCTTTTATTGGTCAGTCATGTTTGCAATTCAATGTTGCATATTCCCGAGATATTCAACTCAGAATGAAGATGTATGTATTAAATACATGTATTCATATTTAATATCGAATAACAAAACAAATATTGAGTAACTAGCCAACGATTCAAGTCTGGATGACCCTTCGTCAGAGCTAAGAGCAAAGAAAAGCAGAAAAGATTTAAATTATGAGGGTGGAAGGGGGATGCTGTAATTGGACAAAGGGAATGCAAATAACGATAAAAGATGGCTGAGAGAGATACTAAAAATGTCCATTAAGCGATCAGAATAGCAGAGCAGAGGTAAAGGTGGTTAAGGCAGTTGCCCTGAAAGAGAAGTGTGGGGGGGGGGGGGGGAGAGGGGGGGGGGGGAGTGAGGGGGGAAGGGGGAGTGGGGGGGAGGGGGAGTGGGGGGGAGGGGGAGTGGGGGGAGTGGGGGGAGAGGGGGAGTGGGGGGAGGGGGGTGGAGTGGGGGGGAGGAGGGGTAGGGGGGAGAGGGGGAGTGGGGGGGAGGGGTGGAGTGGGGGGGAGGGTGGGGGGAGTGGGGGGGAGGGGGTCGTGTCCGCTCCGCCATTCGGTCGTGCTGCAAAATTTCTCATCTCCATTCTTCTCCCCTTTTCCCAGTAACCTTTGATCCCCTTACCAATCAAGAACGTATCTATCTCTGTCTTAAATACACCCAATGACCCGGCCTCCACAGCCTTCTGTGGCAATGAATTCCACACATTTACCACCCTCTGGCTGAAGAAATTGCTCTCATCTCGATTCTAAAGGGCCGTCCCTTTATTCCGAGGTTGTGCGCTCGGATCCGAGATTCACCTACTAACGGAAACATCTTCCCCACGGCCACCCTATCGAGGTCTTTCAATATTCTGTAAGTTTCAATAAGATCCCCCCCCCCCGCCAAACTCCATCGAGTTCAGACCCAGTGTCCTCAGATGTCTGCAGTTTTATTTGATCGGCTTCAGTCGCTCATGTTTGTTGTTGTTTATTTTAAGTTCGGTTTGTGACGGCTTCTCAAGACCATTAATCGCATTGCCTTGTGTCTGACCTGTTTACATTGAACTCTTCGTTCTGAACCGTTGATTTCCTCGAGTTGCGAATGTAAATAAAACGGATTGTACAGTAGCGGATTGAGATGTAGATCCCGTGCGAGAAACAGATGCAGCAACACAGAAACCTTCAAGCTAAGAAACGGAGGTAAACAAATGGAAAGACAGAGGGTGAATCAGAGGCCGAGACCGTAATAGAAGTAAAGGCATAAGTTCGGAGAAACAGATGCAGAGGGATAAACACGAGGAACGGGAATGGTAGAAATGAGGGAGAGGCTGAGAGATAAATAGTGGGACAGGCAGTGAGATAAATGGGGGAAAGAGGGAGGCAGGAAGGGAAATAGATGAAGATACAGTGAAGGAACCGTGAAGGGAAAAGTTGTATATAGATGGAGGTAACACAGTCGGAGACACAAAGAGAGACAAACGAATAGAGAACAAGAGAGGCAGAGAGATAGGCAGTGAGATAAACAATGGCCTAAATGGTACACTGAGAAAAGCAATGGCCTAAATGCGACCAGGAATTACAGAAAGGGAAAGAAAAATAGCACAATGTAGCGTAGTACGTGATACCGGCAGGGTGATTTCCAAGAACCTCTTGACATCCTGAGTAACCAGACCAGTCGCACCATCACATTGTTATCCTTCCCGTACCCACTGCAGTAAATACACAAACACGGTGCGGCAGCGCCATCTGGCGACGGTCCGAGGTCATTTCCTGGAAAATCATCGAATTCTCAAATTACAGAAGGTTGTTGCTGCATGATTATATTACATTACTCTTGTTCATCCTTTTACTATTACAATGCAATTAAATGCAGTTGAACGCATACGTGAGGGATAATCCCAACTTTATTTAATTGCTGACGATTCGCTTTATTCAATTAATAGTGGTTAAAAAGCTAATTTTAAACAAAATCAACCCATCAATATTCCGATAAGTGCCTCCTCTAAAATACCAACATAAGATGTAAATATGACCCTGGATTCACACCCATTTCCGATGTGCTTTCGTTATTTTCATTTAAATCTTTCCATCATAATGTTACTTGTTGAGTTATTATATTTTATTATACGTTATCTAATATAAATAGTATCTAATCTAAGAGTATCTTTATCTAATATAATGAGCAATTTGGTGGACTCGTTGAAATGGGAGACTGGGAGAAATCGTATTGTCTAAACTCGGAAATTCAGGGAAAAGGGCAGAAAGAGAAGAACGTGGAGTAAATGTGAAGACAGAGACGGTCAGAAGTAGGGCAAGGGAGGTAGTGGCGGAATGACACAGCGAGATAAACAGGTCCCAAACAAAGGGAGAGCCGGAGAACCTGAGAAATACAGGGAGAAAGAGAAACTCAGAGTTCATTAGTCCAGAGCGAACACTGATAGGTGCCCGACGACCATCAGTTCAGAGAGAGCAGCCAATCCTGTCGCTGGGAAACGCCCCTCAGTTTCTGAGTAAGTGAAGTTTCCGCTGATATGAATTTCCAATTTAATATCAGAACAGAAATATCAACATGTTTCAAATATTGTCTCATTTCTGCCGAATCCTAAACCAGACACCATGTGCTCCTCATTTTGGTTGCTGATAATAATGGTCTTGCGGCCCGGTGAGTCAATAAGCTCTGACAAAATGTCATCCTGACACGAAACGTTACCTCTGTTCTCCCTCTCACACATGTCAGATCTGCTGAAGATTTCCAGCATTTACTTTGAGCCAATGTTTAAATGATCAGCGTCTGTCCCATGGACTATGTTCGCTCCCAGATTTTGAAGAACATCTGTGTTTTATTACAGGGACAAATGCTGAAGATTCAGTGTTTCAAGATCGATCTGAATTATCGATTCTGGAAGGACAGAACATAACACTGGGCTGTAAATACTCAACAGCTGCTCTTCGAGCCCTGTTCTGGTACATCCTGTATCCCGGGCAAGCTCCAAGGCAGCTGATGAATATTTTTAGCTCGGGCGATACCGATAAGCCTCCGGATATCCCAGATAGGTTCTCGGCTGCTTTACAGAAAGGAAACAACACTGTTCCTTTAAATATCGCCAGCACTCTTCTGTCTGGCACCGCCGTGTATTTCTGTGCCATGGAGCACACACTGGTTCAGAGATATAGCGAAACACGTACAGAAACTCCAGACTGGGAGTTCTAGTTAGTGGACGGCAGAGGGCGCGCTCACACAGATAAACAGAAACAATTCAGTCTCAACAGTGAGTGTCACCGCATCATAAACAGAATTACAAAACAAAACACAACGCTCAACATGAACAGCTGAGCCGCAGTTGGTTTTAACTTGTAACCATGCTAAAAATGCATTTATGATTAATTAACTCACACTTAGCCTTTTGCTGATATTTCCTTGCATATGTGAATTATTCCCTATCTTCACTCTTCGTTTTGTGGTCGGTTTGATCAAAGGGTCCATTTGATCAGAGTATTATGCTCGCTAAGGGATCAGGTATATAACATGTGCATTTCACAAGGTTGACTGAGAACCATTCAAACAATCCCTGAGAGCAAGGTACCATCAATGTTCATTCTCATTTTCAATGACTGTCAACTGTTTTTTGACATAATTCGCAACTTTATAATAACCGGACCAGCGACTTTAATCCAACCCCTGTCCCGAACAATAGAGCGATATTCCTATTAAGCCAACTGAATATAACCCAGCTTGGGATGTTTCTGCTCACTGAAAACCACGTATCCATCCACAGGACTAAAAACACGACAGGGGACACATGAAAGTGAGGTTCGAGGATCCGATCACATTATAGCAGATTACTAAGAATGTGGATTGGAACGAGAGTTTTCTTGCGTCAACTTACCCTTTTACAGAGCGGCCAGCGACAAAGTGTAAGGCGGCAATTGGGTTGTATGGGGTGGGGAGGGGAGATTTCGGGCAGATAATTGTGAAATATACACATTTAATCTCAGTTCCAAATCATGTTGGAGAGTTTAAAAGCACTCCAATCTGATTAGTTCAGATTTTAATATACATTTCAGATCTGAGTCATGGAAATTCTGTCACTTAGTTACTGTCCTCAAATGATAAGACAGAAGGAGAAGTGTTTTTTTTAAGTTTCACCTATGATATTACATGGAGTGATTTTGTTTTATTCTGGCATTGTCTACTCCCGATGAGCTGCACTTACAGGAAGTCTTAATCATGTCTGCGGACAAGCGGTGAGACAAACAACAGCAGCAGCACCGTTCAGGCATCCAAACCTCTCTCAATTTCAATGTGTAGGAAATGGACTCTGAAGAGTTGACCAGAAGAAGGACTCACGTATGGAGTTTATGATGAATCATAGAATCATAGAAAAAGAATCCTTACAGTTCAGAAGGGGTGCATTCGGCCCATCGAGTCTGCACTTGCCACAGTCTCACCCAGGCCCTATTCCCGTCACCCCACACATTTGCCCTGTTAATCCCCCTGACACAGAGGTCAATTTAGCATGGCTAATCAACCTAACCCGCACATCTTTGGACGGATAGCAGCCCCATCCATGCACTCTGCATCATCTCCGGAAGCTCCTGTCCTGGCTTTTCAATTTTGTGATTCATTTCTTAAAGTTACAAAGTTACAAAGCCAATGCGCAGAGCGGAGAGGACAATCAAGAACCAATCTCCACACCTGCCCCTACATCAATTAAAATTCAAATTCAACCCAATTGATGATCCCCACAAGAGATATGAGCAAGATCCAAGCTGACAAGAGAAGGTATTGCACGTGAACTTGGGCTTTATGCGACGCTTAGTCTTAGCCAAAAACCCGAGAAGTTTGCAGCGGTTAGACTCGTGGACAGTTGCAGCCACATTGAGGACCGGCGCTGTCAGCCGCTCAAACAAACACCGAGAGAAACCAAATTAACATTGCATCAAACTGTCACGCACCTGTTTCCAGCAGTGGCTGAGAAAACAGGCAGCAGAATATGATCAGACCGACAGTTCCATCATCAACTCAGCCTATCGATAGAAAACAGAATCCCTACCGTGCAGAAGGAGGCCATTCGGCCCATCGATTCTGCACCGGCAACAATCCCACCCAGGCCCTATCCCCTGAACTCCATGCATTTACCCTGGCTAGTCCTCCTGACACTAAGAGGCAATTTATCATGGCAAATCCACCCAACCCGCACATCTTTGGACTGTGGGAGGAAACCGGAGCACTCAGAGTAAACCCACGCAGACACGGGGAGAACATGCACACTCCACACAGACAGTGAGCCAATGCCGGAATTGAACCCGGGTCCCTGGCGCTGTGAGGCATCAGTGATAATCATTGTGCCACCATTTGGCCCATAAAAAATTGAAATCATGCAGACTTCCCGCAACCTAACTGAGAACGTTTAATAATGTATCTGCCCGGTTTCGAACCGGGGACCTTTCGCGTGTGAAGCGAATGTGATGACAATTACAGAAACTGTGAACAACAGAGAGCTTGAACTACCGTCAAGTTTACATCGAGCCAGGCAGAAATCGAACTTGAAACCTTCTGATCCATAATCAGACGCGTTGTGCCTTGAGCGACTCACCGACATGAACGCAGGACCTCCCTGCTTCTGATTAGATCTTTATTCTGCAACCTCAGAGCTGGATATTCACATCAGCTTCGGGAGAGATGTTTCTGATCAGCTGTTAATTCCCATCAACTCAGGGCTGAATATTCAGATCAGCTCCAGGAGAAATGTTTCTGACCCTCAGACCAGACCCACTGACGTCACTCGCACTACATAGTGACGTCACATGGGCTATAGGTGACGTCACACATTCTGACGCCACACATTCCGCATTCTGACGTCTGACGTTGGGCGGCACGGTGCCACAGTGGTTAGCACAGCTGCCTCACAGCGCCAGGGACACGGGTTCGATTCCAGCCTCGGGTCACTGTCTGTCTGGAGTTTGGATGTTCTCCCCGTGTCTGCGCGGGTTTCCTCCGGGTGCTGTGGTTTCCTCTCACAGTCCAAAGATGTGCGGGTTAGGTTGACTAGCCATGTTGAATTGCCTCCTCATGTCAGGGGGATTCGCGGGGTAAAGATGTGAGGTTACAGGGAGAGGGCCTGGGTGGGACTGTGGTCGGTGCGGGTTCAATGGGCCGAATGGTCTCCTTCTGCACTGTAAACATTCTATGATTCTATGAGTTTCCAATGCCACGGATGCTCTGACGTCAGAATGCCGGATGTTCTGACGTCACAATACCGGATGTTCTGTCGCATGCGCACTCTCCTCCCCCGCACTATCAATTCTGAAGCTCCTTCACTGATTCACTTTGTGATCACAAGTCCCAGCGACCCGGCTCTCACCGCCACTCTGTGACTGGTTTGGGGTTCGGTTTGATATCCAATAGCGTTGCTTTCCCAGGAGCTTCTCTCAGCCTGGGATCTGCTGACAGCTGTTTCACACAAGCCGATAGGATCCAACATGTTTCTGACCTTCACTTTGGTGATTATTTTCCTGGATTTATTACTGTTTCCTCAGTGTAAGTGTGGTCACTATTTCTGACAGGAATATTTCACACCTCAGCAATGTTAGGTTCTGTTAAATTGTACTCAGCTTTATTATATCATCTCGAATTGTGAATACAATTGTACTTTATTGTGCTACATTATAGTACGATATGTTCTTACTGCAAATGTACATATTCTTCCCAGATGCCGCTGGCAGTGAAGAGCTATCACAGTCTCCGGAGTCAGTGGTTGTTACCGAGGAAGCCACTGCATCGTTGAACTGTTCAACCACAGTAGCTGGAGAGGTCCTTCAATGGTACAGACAAAATCTAGACAGAACCGTGCAGCACCTGGTGACCGGTACCAGCGATCAGGGCAGGATCACGGCTCGGCATACTTTCTCAGAGAACCACAGCGTTCTGAATGTTCGTGAAGCTCGGCTGACAGACACCGCCACCTATTTCTGTGCAATGGAGGCACAATGTAGCAAAGACCGTACAGGGCCGTACAAAAACCTGCCGCGATCATCCAGAAAGTGGAGCCTGTGCAGAGAGCTGGGCTTTTAATCACTCTCTCCCTTGGATACGCGCCGCAGTCACCCGATCAGTGAGATCTGTTGCCGATTTGGGTTTACTCTTTAAAATCAAAACAGAACGGATAAAATACATTTAAATTGGGTTATTTTCTGTGGAAATGTCATCCGGGCAGCGCATGTTCCATGGTGCTTCCAAATTGGAATAATCGTGGTATTCGGTGAGTCAATATTAAAAGGATCCTTGTCTATTTCCTGTGATAAATCCCATTCCAGTCTGTGACACATTCTAAGTTCGGCTGCAGGGACGAGTGACAGACATTGAGTTTCCCAGACTCCATCGGAGTTGAACGCTCTGAAAGACCAGTCAGGAGTGCTAAGGGACAGTCACTCCATATCTGAAAGCTTTCTGTACCTATCTAGACAGAGCAGTATTCCGGGTAAGTTATGGGATATTTAATGAAGTGGTAGAGGGCCAGACATTGAGATAGGTCCCAAGGTCTCTCGGACCGGTTCGCTGTTGACTTGAACGAACAAAGACAGCAATACACCTGTTCGATAAATAAACGACCAAGTCATCCCATTTTCACAGAAAAGTGGACAGGGATCGATAAATGTTATTCATTGCACTGCCACTTGTTACCATCTGGAGTAGAGCGCCACAAACTATAAAGGAAGAGCATTCAATAGTAAATTTCAAAAAGGCATTGCCAGACCTTGAGAACGGAAAACAACTCGTGGAATGCGGGGTGAGAAGAGCAATTGGGAAAGATCTTTCATTGAGCCACAGGGAGAGTCAATTGTTTCTGATCCATTCGCGCCCGTCCGTCACTATTTTTTCTCAGTCACTTGAGCAGTCAGCAGATGCAGGCTAGTCACAGACTGCTGCAGGTTCAGCCGCCGCTATTTCCTCTCCATCACCTGCGACTGCCGCTGAGAACTCCGCACTTCCATCAGCTTTGAGTCTGCGGTGACCCCGGCCACAGTTTCCGGTTGCTGCTTTTCATTCTAACACCATTGTGCTTTTCGAGACATTGCTGCCGCTGGTCGATTTCTGTCATTGGTTAGATCAGAAGTTCAGTGCTTCAGTCTATTCATTAGTGTAGCAAGTAAGCTTATATAAACACTGCAATGAAGTTACTGTGGAAATCCCCTCGTTGCCACACTCCGGCGCCTGTTCGGGTACACTGAGGGAGAGTTTAGCATGGCTGATTAGCGACTGATTCAGGAAGTGGTGCGTGGTACTGTCGGATAATACAGCCTTTTTAACGAGGTGAGTCTGTGTTGAAATTATTATTGAGCAATCCAAGCATTCATAACTACAGCAGACTTTGACACATCCAATGTTTGGTTCTAGGAATTGCTGGCGCAATCTCAGTTAACGGCCCTGGAAGATGATATAACAGTAATTTTTGGCTACATGATCTCTACATCTGGGAGCTTGCATTACCGCTGCTCTGAAGTAGATTTGGAGGTTAACTGCATGCATTGCGCCATAAAGATATGTCTCATGATTTCGCAATCTGTTCCTCTGGTGACCTAGACAAGATGTGGAGATGCCGGCGTTGGACTGGGGTAAACACAGTAAGAAGTCTAACAACACCAGGTTAAAGTTCAACAGGTTTATTTGGTAGCAAAAACCACGAGCTTTCGGAGCGCTGCCCCTTCGTCAGGTGGGTGGGAGTTCTGATCACAAACAGTGCACAAAGACACAAACTCAATTTACATGAATAATGATTGGAATGTGAGTCTTTACAGCTAATCAAGTCTTAAAGGTACAGACAATGTGAGTGGAGGAAGCATTAAGCACAGGTTAAACAGATGTGTATTGTCTCCAGACAGGACAGTTAGTGAGATTTTGCACAGGTTTTGCCACACTCTCTGACAGAGATTTTGCAACGAGAGACAGAGGGAGAGTGTGTGCGTGTGTCCTTGTGTGTGAGAGAGTTCAAAGTAACCTTCAAATACCTGGACTCCGCAATCTCTTTACTCCAGGATCAGTGTGGCAACCCTGTCTGACAGAGAATTAAACATTCCCACTGTATTCTGTGTTAATAAAGTTTCTAACATCACCACAGCACGACACTGGAAATGAGCTTCCTTGGGTTAGAAAGTGCTTTTGGACATCGGAAGTCTGTAAAAGGCATCAATAAAAATCTTTACTGCTGTTTTCGACTGAAATTTCTTTCTGGAGATTAAATTCATTGTCTTCATATTTCCACGGCCAGAAAAGTTTATTTTTAATTTCATTTTTTGAATTTAAATCCGTTTCTTTCCCGGATTGGGTTAATGAGTGGCCACCACTTCCTAGGATTTCCCGGATTCTGTCTCCAGTCGGTTCAGATATTCTTTCCGCTCCAGAGGACACAGGCAGTCTGGCAGGAATAAGAATCCGGGAACTTACCGAGGGGACAGTGCCGTGCTCAGGGAACGCTGCACCTTCAGAGCTGTCAGCCACTCGGTGACCTGTTCAATCGGGGGCACCGTGTTCCCTCTCAGTTGGAGGTGACACATCACATGGTCACTGTTTCCAAGAAGAGCAGAGAAATGTCCTGTTTGATATCTGTTCACCAATCACAATTACTGAAACAGAGAGAACACTACAATATTACTGAATGAAATGTCACACTGAGTCCAAATTGGCTGCTGTGTTTTCCACAGTGACAGGGAAACACTTTGGGACATCAAACTGTACAAATAGTGAAATGTTCATTCCCTAAGCTGCCCCCATTGTTTT
The DNA here is from genome assembly GCF_964213995.1 of Mustelus asterias. Taxonomy (NCBI): domain Eukaryota; kingdom Metazoa; phylum Chordata; class Chondrichthyes; order Carcharhiniformes; family Triakidae; genus Mustelus; species Mustelus asterias. Next base: position 1,035,977 of record NW_027590122.1, on the reverse strand, counting down.
AGTTTGGTAATATATTTATTATTAATACATATATATATATTAGAATTAAAAGTTTGAGATAACAACACGATTTCAGGTTCCAGATCAGACTCACTCTGATCACAATGTTTGCCTAACGCTCTGTTGTGTTGAGTGAGGCTTTGGCAGTTTTTGTGCAGGTTCAGCCCAGCTCTGTGTCTCTGTGGGACTCAGTGCGCAGTAATAAACCCCGGAGTCTGTCAGCTCTGTTTTAGAAACTTTCAGCGGGACTGTGCGGGTTGTATCATTGAGTTCCGCTGAAAAACGGTCCCCTTTGGATCTCCCTGTGTTCCCGGTGTATTTATTTGTGTGCAGAAAATACTTCATGGATCCGCTGGGATACTGACGGTACCAGAATAGATAAAGGTCGCTGCTTGTACTTGTGTAATTACAGAGCAACCTAACATCATCTCCTTCAGTGACGGTGACTGCAGCCGCTGTCTGTGAAACAGAATCTCCTCGGGAATGTCCTGGAAAAGTCCAAAGAAATATTAAATTAAACATTGTGACTTGACTCCGTTTCCCCCAGAATTCGCCCGTTATCGGCAAAAATAATCTGAGAGAGAAGGTTCAGCGGCTGGATTGGGAAGTTTTTGTGGCGATTCAATAAAACTTCCACGATAAACATTGTTCTTTCTAACGAGATCAGTTCCTCGACTTCAGTCCCTGTAACTGGAAACTGCTCACGGTCTGTTTGAAGTGTGATGTTTGCCAAAGTGATTCACTGGTATCAGGGGAGCTGGAATCTGAGCCCAACTCATTCTCTATCAATCCCTGGGGGAAATGTGCCCAATCCCAACAGTGTCCAGTGATGAGACCAGCGAAATCCGGATAACTTTTCGATGTTGAGATCAATCCGTTCCCTCATCACCGACCCCCTCCCCCTCGCATTGAAGGAACTGCCTGACAGAATATAGTGTGTGGTAATGATGTGTAACACAGACTTGAGCAACTTGTGAAATTACCGGTTAACAGAGCTGCCGCTGTGAGGAATAAATACCGAGTAACAGGAGACATGTTTGCAGAGAGCTCGCGGCGGATCTGACCAGAGCGGGTGGGAGATGTCATTGTTTCAGTCAAGAGTTGAAAGAGGCGGAGTCATATCCAGGCCCCTGTGGATTGGTTCACTGCTGGAAACATCATCAGATGACATCCAATCGGCTTCAAGCTCCTTTGTTCTTCAGTTCACCCAATGATCTCACAGCTCCTTTATCTCCAATTCACCCCATAGGCGGAGAGACGGAAGGAACAAAGTGAAGTTGGCCATCCCACGGCAGGGGATTATTTTCCTCTTCAACAGTTATTTCATGAACCGACCGGTCCCCTGAGTGTTGATGGGTCTGTTCTGACATGGAGAATGACAATGTTCATCCCTACAGCAACATGTCAAGCAGTTTGTTATCGATCATGTTTGGGACAGCAGCTACAGTGCGGGGGAGGATGAATTTTTAGTTGAAACATGTACTTCACAAGAAGTGGTAGAATAATGAAGAGTCTGTGATATTTCCATACGATCTTCCCTCAATTTGTAACTTTGCCGCCTGTGAAATCCTCTTTCAGAGTGGAAGTATAGCTTGCCACGCCATTGGACTGCTGATCCAATCGGTGCCAAACAGGGAAAAGCAGCAAAGGTCAATATCTACAATAAAATCTCTAATAAAACAACACAGATGAGGCAGGTCAAAGTGAGAACCACACAGGAAAGCTGTGGGTGTGGCTGCCATAGGCAGTGTGGTGAGAAGTAGAATTTATCTGCAAGGAATTGAACTCAATAACACTATCACATTGGAAATCATATAAATTTGCCTGTCTGTAGGAGCGGCAGCTGAATGTTCATTCCATACCGCGGACCAACAGTCTCGCACCAGGAAGGTCAGGGTTAGTAAATGATCCAATACAAAGCGGGATCTTCATCAGTGATGTAGATGGAAAGTGGGACCGAATAACTGAGTAGCTGGATTGGAGAGGTTCTCAATGAATGTACGAGGTAACAGAAAAAACTTTAAATGTTTACGTTAAAGGTTGGGGAAGGGAAAGGGACACAATTTCCATAAATCAGCAGACAAGGACAGTCTGGGACAAATAGGCAGGGAAAGGCATCGAAAACCAAAGAGAAGGCGTTGATGTATCTCAGATCGATTTGTCAATCTTAATTCAATTGCACATGTCAGTTACGATCATTGACAAATATAACTGCAATGGGACCACACCAGTTGCTGTTTTTGAGTGTTGTCATTTGTTGCAATGTTAAGAGTTTTCGACACTCTGTGGAAACTGTATTACCTGCGATAATGTGTGAGCGCACCCTGCTGGGCACTAACTGGAAGTCTGGGGTTTTTGCACGGCATTCACTATATCTCTGCAGCAGTGTGGGCTTCGTGGCACAGAAGTACACGGCGCTGTCGTAGATCAGTGTGTTACTGATCGTTAGTTCGGTAATCGTGTTCTTTTTATTAAATTTGGAAGAAAACCGATCATTGAGGTCGGTGTTCCTTTGCACGTTCTCACCTATAAGCTGAAACATGTACACTGGAGCTTTCCCGGGCTGCTGACTGTACCAGTACACATGAGGGCTGGAATCGCTTGTTTTCAAGGTACAGGTTAGTGTGACATTACTTTCCTCTTTAACCGATATTTCAGGATCCATTTGTTCCACTTTGTCTTGGAGGGTCCATTCTAACAGAAACAACAGCAATAATGACAATCAGAGTCAGCCTCATATTACCGATTGCAAGCGTTTATGTCGCTGATGTAAATCACCATTTAAAGTCAACAAGGCTGGATGTAATTGTTGAGCTCTGATGAAGGGTCATCCAGACTCGAAATGTCGGCTCTATTGTCTCCACAGATGCTGTCAGACCGGCTGAGATCCCAGCATTTTCTGTTTTGTTTCAGATTCCAGCAGCCGCAGTCATTTGCTTTATCTTAAGAGATTGTTCCTCAACTTGAAATTGACAAAATAAATTGATACGATTGGCTGATTCAAACATCCAAATGGAATGTTTAAGGGAATAATCACATGGTCAGAACAAAAAGAAACTAACAACTAACAGTCAGGTGGTTCCTCAGCGTCAAAAACTATTTATTTTGCACAACAATACTTCTACTTGAATTTGGGTTAATTTAGGAAAAAAAGTCAGGGAAAATTTAGTGAGTTATTTTTAGGTTATGAAAGACTATCCAAAACTAAGATGGTCTTGATAATGCCTGAAATCAAACATGATTATAATATATGAAATATGATATGGGGTAGACCATTTAGGAGTGAGATGAGGAGAAATATCTTCATGCAGAGAGTGGTGAACTTGTGGAATTCACCAGCACAGAAGGCTGTGGAAGCCAAAACATTAGAAATATATCTATTTCCTTCTGAGATATATTCAGACTCTGAAAGCATCAAGGAGTTTGGGGAGATCAGTGGAGAATGGTGTTGAGATAAGGGATCAGGCATGATCATATTGAACAGCAGAGCAGGCTCAAAGGGCCAAATGACCTACTCCTGCTTCTATTTTCTATGTTTCTGGAAGTCAACAAAACAAGATTCTCATCAGGACTGTTGTTAAAGAGGGAAACATCTCACTGCAGTGAATTGGAATGCAATCAAACTGAATGATGACCGTATAACATTTCCAATCTCTCGGGCGTGGATAGAGAGGTGAAATAGCTTTTGGTTTTCCAGTACCTCTTCTGGGTGCTCTAATTTAAATCGCTACTCTATAATGGTGAGAATTCCCTGCAGTCGATAGCGGCGGACATTGGGTCCTCAGCGATTGGAAAAGACCAGAATGGGAAATAGATAAACAACACATTGTAAATGAACTAAATGGTGAGGGAAAGCGGATTGTCTATTTGATGGATTTGAGCAGAATGGGGATGTGTGTTCAGCCCACGGACTCGGTGATCATGAGTTGATTTGATAATTAGAAATTAGATTATTTATTTTTAAAAGTTGAAGTTTATCTATTAGTGAAAAGTAAGGCTTACATTAACGCTGCAATGAAGTTACTGTGAAATTCCCCTAGTCGCCACACTCTGGTGCCTGTTCTGTTCAATGCACCAAACCAACACATCTTTCAGTCTGTGGGAGGAAACCGGGGCACCAGGAAGAAATCCACGTCGACAAGGGGAGAACGTGCAAACTTCACACAGACAGTGACCCAAAACGGGAATCGAACACAGGTCCGTGGCGCTGTGAGGCAGCAATGCTAACCACTGTGCCACTACCGCCCACGGTAATAACAATGTTCCCCTCCTATCATCACTACCATAAGGATTGGGGAGGTGAAGATTCTGGATGCAGTCAAAGGGAAGAGAAATAAAGATATAATGGAGAAAGAAATGGATGAAAATTCTGAGTGAGTGATATGAAGTGAGGACGTCCTCTGGGATGTAAAACCAACAGAGATCAATTTTGTGAAAAGGTTTATTTTAAGAATGTCGATATCCGCGTTAAATGTACTCAATGACCTACCATTTACAGCACTCTGGGATACAGAATTCCACAGATTATCAACCTTTTAAGAAAATAATTTTATCTTCATCTGTTCTAAATCTGCTGTCCCTTTAGCCATGACTTCTCGTTCTAGATTGCCCCACACGTGGAAATATCCTCTCGATGTCCACTCTGTCAATCCCCGTTAGCATCTTACATTCCGCAATGAGATCACCCACCATTCTTCTAAACGCATTCTTCTTGTCATGGCATCATGCTCGAATTGCTGGAAATAGTGGAGGATTATTCAGTGAATGCAGACGCTGGTGATGTGAAAAGTGGGGACAAGAGTAACCTTATAATCATTCTGGAAGGAAGAGAATGAGATTGAATGCAAGAATAGGGATGTTATGATGAAGCAAAATAAAACACTTCTGAGGCCACAGATGGATTACTGTGTGCAGTTCTGGACGTAACACAATAGGATGGACGTGATTGCACTACAGAAGGTGCAGAGGAACTTCACCAGGATGCTGCCTGGCCTGGATCGTTTCGGCCATGAAGAGAGGTTGCATAGGCTGGAGTTATTTTCATTACAGCAGAAAAGCCTGGGGGGGGGGGGGGGGGGACCTGATTGGAGGTACAATGGCACAGTGGTTAGTACTGATGCCTCACAGCGCCAGAGACGCAGGTTGGATTGCTAGCTTGGGTCACTGTTTGTGTGGAGTCTGCACGTTTTCCCCATGTCTGTTTGAGTTTCCTCCGGGTGCTCTGGTTTCTGAACACAGTCCGAAAGACAAGCTGGTTAGGTGCTTTGACCATGCTAAATTATCCCTCAGTTTAGCGACAGGCGTCGGAGTATGGCGACTAGGGGATTTTCACAACAACTTAATTGCAGCATTAATACATGCTATGTTCTTTGTGACAACATTAAACAAATAAATGTCTTCGATTGGAGTGTATAAAATTATGAATGGCACAAATAGGGCGGAGAGGAAGAACTTTCCCCCTTAGCAGGTGGATCAATAACCAAGGGGCATGAATTGATTTTAAGGGGCATGAGTTTTAGAGCAGATGTTAGGAAAACATTTTCATCCTGAAGGTGGTGGAAATTTGGAACTCACTGCCTGATAGGGAGATAGAGATGGGAACCATCACATCATTTAAGAAGTATTTAGATGAGCACTTGAAATGCCATAATATACAAGACTACGGGTCAAGTGCTAGAAAATGGAATTAGAATACATAGATGCTTGAATCGAACCCAGAAAAGTGTCCTCATCCACTCTGATTCATTCCTAATCCAATCCATAGCGTTCACTATTGGGGATGGGTGTGGCGCTGAAGGCTGTTGGTGGTGGTGGTGGGGGGGGCGGTGCGGGGTGGTGCTGTGGGTGGGAGTGGGGGTGGGATGGTGCAGGTGATAATGCCGATGGGCTGAGGGTAGGGCTGTGCTTGAAGGATGGAATGACAGCTCTTTTCATGGGGGCGGGGGGAGGAGGTATGTTGCAGCTGAAGGAAAATGCTGCAGTCAATAACATCCCTCCCAGGTAAAAAGGAGGACACTCTACACTGGAGTTCAATGTGCCCAGCTCATGATACATCAGAACATTTAAATGGTTCAAATCCGGAGTAATTCATCAGGTGCCAAATAATTTCATTTTTACTATTTCTCTAATTCCTGTTCATCACTTAATCTGTGCAGACCCCAGACAAACATGCTGTGATGGTGGAATATCTGCTCACTCTTTAATTAACTTCACAATCCGAGTAAATAAAATTTCACCAGCTTCTTCAGATCCTTTCTGAATTGTGTCTGGGTCACTGCATAAATGCATGTGTTGGTGCAGCAACTCAGGAGTTGAAGCATAAATCCCAGTTCGATTACACACCCAGGTATGTAGAAAATGATTACACGTAAATCATACAATCGTAGACAAAAAGAACTGAACAGGTACACTGACCATAACAGGATAAAATTTGCAGATAGAGAAAACAGTAAGATGATAGATTTCCTTCGCTTCTCTATCTCTGGGTCAGTTGCAATCTCGCCACTCGTGGGGCTCCGAAATCTCTTGCGGATTTTGCTCGACATTAGAATATGTTTAACGGTTAAAACATTGAGCAGCAGAATCAACAAGAAAGGAACAAACGGTGTTAAAATATAATGTAGATTTTCAACTGCTCGCCATATTGGTGAATTCCTGACATCTGAAAGTACAGAACAAAAATAGGGAGAATTTGCAAACAAATATGTATCCTCATACATGAAGTACCAGAAAGTGTTCTTTACACTGAACAGCACACTCACTGTTCCGAGAACCACAGCTGCCGTTTTCTCGGTGCAGTATTTTATTTTCAGCTTCTGCCAGGTAATGGCCACGAATCGATCAAAGGTGAACGTGACAGTAAACCAAACAGAACAATCAGTGACAGCATAAAGCAGGACGGCATGGATATCACACACTTTAATATTATAGACGAATAGAAATTGATCACTAAAAATGATAGGAATTTGCCTCAACATGAGATCAATGATGATGACCAGCAGATCTGCCGCTGACATGGAGATTAGGTAACGTGTGACACATTTGGAAAGTCCACATCTTCCTCGAGACAGTATAAGAATCGTTATTAAGTTCACTGTAAGGAAGAGAGACACAATTAACTCACATTTCAGACTGAAAACAGGAGCAGTGGTCTGTCAGGATTCTATGGAACAGCTGCAGCATTTTTACAGAATCAGCCGAAGAATAAAATTGATTCATCTGTTCTGCTGAGACAGGGTGTACAGTCATAAAGCACCGCACTGATGTAGCAAGAAACCAGATTCACCAACAGATCTGATCTCCAAGGCAGCAAAGAAGCCGGCGGAGATGGGGAACGAATGGGGTGATCAAGGAGATGGGGTGGGGGGGATGTTGGCAGAGAGGGGGAAGGGAAGGAAATAGAGTGCAACCACCAGGCACGAGTAGGGAGAATGGCTGCCGGGAGGAGAGAGAAATCTTCCAACTGCATTAGCACATAAGGAACATAACGTTTGCAAATAATAATATTATTAAGTGCTTTTCATGGACACGGGCAATAACCGGAGTGAAATTAGATTCACCAGTCACACCAACTGCAGCGAGGAGTGGGTAGTAAGTCCTTTGGATATCGTGAAGTACCCAAATTATACGAAACTCAAGTGGAACAACCCAGAACATAGTTTACCGACTCTGAGCTTCAATGATCTCTGGTTGTGCTGGAGGCCACTCTCATTTTTAACAGTGGTGTGCACGATAAAAACATTGCCTATTTATAGACCGAGGAAAGTCCCCGGTGAAACAATTAAACTCTGTACCTACTGACATTAATCACAATAGCTGAACAAACAACATGAATTCAGCTTTTATTGCAAATTACATGTTTCTTGAAAGCCTTTTGCAATCACAGTAAATTATCTGATTGAAGACAAACACATTGGTCCAAGGAGTGGTGAAAGCTGGGATTATTGGTTAACACTATGTTACTGAACTGAAGTGAATTAAAACAGTTAGGAATATTTCTATCACATAATGTCATCTAGAATTTCAGAATTTCAATGAAGTTGTCATCGTGAAATAGCTGCAGATTCGGGGAATAATGTTGATCTTTCCGCTGATACAAGTGAGATGCCAGAAGTAGGATGATTGGAAATATTGCACTGCTGGTATTCAGCAAGAAACAGGTCTTAATCCGATAAAAATAATCATTTACCCTGGTATTGTTCACAAATATTATTTTATGGAGATTAATCGGAGGGAGAGGCAAATGACGTGTCCAACCTGCTTTCCGAAACACACGTAACATTTCCTGTATTACTGGTGATAAGTGAGGATGTGTCCTGTGTCCCTCACTCAAACTTACATCTTCTTCCTCACGACTTGCTCCTTTCAGCCTGTGTGGAAGCAATTCCTTCGATTTGTACGTGCTGCCTTCTCAAAATATATTGCACTTTCAATTCACTCTACCTGGTAATATTTAATTCCTTCTGTTATTTTTGGTCGGAGTTAAAACAATCATCAGTCCAGCCTATTTGTAAACCTGACAAAAAATGACATATTTAACCTGAATTATACCCAATATTATTTAGACATACCCATTCAGTTGCACAAAACTCTGGTGATATACAGAAGAATAGAAAGGTAATGGTACAGAAACGGGCCATTCAGCCCATCATGCATCTCCGGATACAACAGAGACAAATGGAATTAGTGGCTCCGTCTAATCCCACATTCTATCAACTGCTCCGTGGCCTTGCATGTTCAAAACCTTCAGATGGTGAGCCCATATTAGAAATAATGTGTATACCTTTGGCTATCGATATAAAAAGGGAAATGTAAATGTCTTTGAGACAGTCCAGAGAAGGTTTACGAAACGATTTCCAGTAATGCGCGAGTTGTCTCATGGAGATGGTTGGACAGAGTAGACATGTACACACTGGAAGTGTGAATAGTAAGAGGCGACTTAATGGAAGAGTTTAAAATCTTGAGGGATGTTGACATTGTGGATGTGCACAGAATGTTTCCACTTCGGTGAGAATCTAAAGTAAGGGGCCGCTCATTAAAGACAATGATGAGCAAAGTTTTGCCTCTCAGATCGTCGTATGAACAGTCAAAAGAGGAAGATACGTAGGCGATTAAGCCCATGGAGCCCGCTCCTCCGTTTCAAAACTTAATTCTAACATCAAATTTGCACTCCACCTACACCTGATCACCAATCACGTATGACACAGCAAAAACATCCACATCTACCGTTAAAATAATGAACTCTCTGCTGCCACTGCTTATTGAGAAAGAGGGTTCCAAAACATGAGGCCGTAAGGAATAAGGACAAGGGTAGGCCATTCAGCCTTTCAAGCCTCTTCATCCATTCCTGCAATTGTATCGGATGTTGGTGAGACCACATCGGGAGTATTGTGTGCAGTTTTGGTATCATTATCTTTGGAAGGATTTCATTGTCCTGAAGGGAGTACAGCGAAAGTTTACCAGGCTTATATCTGGGATGGCAGGTCTGTCGTATGAGGAGGTCAGTTAGCATGCCATTCACTCTAATTTAGAAGACTCAGGGAGGACTCATAGCAACTGACAAAATTCTAACAGGCTGAGACAGGGTAGTTTCAGAAAGAATGTTCCGAATGATGAGGGAGACCAGAAGTGGGCTCGCATATCTCAGCACGTCTGAGGGCATTTTTGCAGAGAGACCATCAGAAGGACATGGATGTTCCGGAAATTAGGGAAATAAATAATGTTTTGAGGAGTTTACATATTACAGAGAACAGGTGCTGGAAGTCTTAAAGCGTATCCCGTTGGATAAATCCCCGGGACCTGCTGCAGTGTATCCTAGGACGTTGTAGGAGGCTGGAGAGAAAATTGCAGGTCCCCTAGCAGAGATAGCTGAATCATCGATAGTCACAGGTGAGGTGCCCGAAGACTGGAGAGTGGCAAATGTTGTGTCTTTGTTTGAAAAGGGCTGCAGGGAAAAGCCTGGGAATTACGGGCCAGTGAGCTCACACCTGTAGTTTTTACATGCGTTTGTGGGACATGGGTGTCACTGGCTGGCCAGCATTTATTGCCGATCCCCAGTTGCCCAAAGGTAGTTGAGAGGAAAACACATTGCTGTGGTTCTGATGTCACATATAGGCCAGGCTGTGCGATGGAGCAGATTTCCTTCCCTAAAGAACATTAGTGAACCAGATAGGTTTTCCTAACAGTCAACAGTGGTTTCATGGTCATCGGTAGGTTATTAATTCAAAATATTTTTTTATTGAATTCAAATTCCACCATCTGCCATGGTGGAATTCGAACCCCGGTCCCCAAAAAGTAGCTGAATTTCTAGATTAATAGTTAAAGGATGAGACCACGAGGCCATCGCCTCTGCTAACTAAGTTGCTCAAATGTATTCTGAGAGACAGGGTCTAAGGGCTTTTGGAGTGGCAAGGACTGATTAGGGACAGTCAGCATCGCTTTGTGAGTGGAAATTCATGTCTCACAAATTTGATTGAGTTTTTTGAAGGGGTAACCAAGAAGGTAGATGAGGGCAGTGCAGTCGATGTTGTCTACATGAACTTTAGCAAGGCCTTTGACAACGTACCGCATGGTAAGTTGTTGCATGAGATTAAAACTCACGGGATCCAGGGTGAAGTAGCCAAATGGATACAAAATTGCCTTGATGCAGAACACGGAGGGTGCTGGTAGAGGGTTGGTTTTCAAGCCTGTGAGCAGCAGTGTGCTTCAGGGATCGCAGTTGAGTTCATTTTCATTTGTCATTTGTGTTAATGATTTGGATGAAAATTTCGGAGGCATGGTTAGTAACTTTACAGATGACACCAAGATTGGTGGCACAGTGGAAAGTGTAGAAGGTTATCTCGGATTGCAGCGGGATCCTGATCAATTCAGACAGTGGGCTGGCGAATGGCAGATGGAGTTTAATTTAACGAAATGCGAAATGATGCATTCTGGTAGATCGATCAAGTGCAGGACTTACTCAGTTAATGGTAGAGCATTGGCGAGAGTTAAAGAACAAAGGGATCTCGGGGTACATGTTCATAGCTCATTGAAAGTGGAGTCACAGGTGGACAGGGAGATGAAAAGGCATTCGGAATGCTTGGTTTCATTGGTCATAACGTTGAATACAAGAATTGGGACGTCTTGGTGAAGTTGTAAAAGACATTGGTAAGGACACACTTGGAATACTGTGTACAGTTCTGGCCACCCTATTATAGAGTCATAGCGTCATAGACGTTTACAGCATGGAAACAGGCCCTTCGGCCCAACTTGTCCATGCCGCCGTTTTTTTTAAAACCCTTAAGCTAATCCCAATTTCTCACATTTGGCCCATATCCTTCTATACCGATCGTACCCCATGTAACTTTCTAAATGCTTTTCAAAAGACGAAGTTGTACCCGCCTCTACTATTACCTCTGGCAGCTTGTTCCAGACTCTCACCACCCTCTGTGTGAAAAAATTGTCCCTCTGGGCACTTTTGTATCTCTTCCCTCTCACCTTAAACCTATGCCCTCTAGTTTTAGACTCCCCTAACTTTGGGAAAAGATATTGACTATCTACCTTGTATGTGCCCCTCACTAGTTTGGAGTCTATAAGGTCACCACTCAGCCTCCTACACTCCAGAGAGAAAAATCCCAGACTATTCAGCCTCTCCTTATAACTCAATCCATCAAGTTCTGGTAACTTCCTAGTAAATCTTGTCTGCACGCTTTCTAGTTTAATAATATCCTTTCTATAATATGGTGACCAGAATTGCACACAGTATTCTAAGTGTGGCCTTACCAATGTCTTATATAACTTCAACAAGACGTCCCGATGCCTGTAATCAATGTTCTGACCGATGAAACCAAGCATGCCGAATGCCTTCTTCACCACTTTGTCCACCTGTGACTGCACTTTCAAGGAGCTATGAACATCTACCCCTAAATCTCTTTGTTCTGTAACTCTCACCAACGCCCTACCATTAACTGAGTAAGTCCTGCTCTGGTTCAATCTACCAAAGTGCATCACTTCACATTTGTCGAAATTAAAGTCCGTCTGCCATTCGTCAGTCCATTGGCCCAATTGATCAAGATCCCGTTGCAATTGGAGATAACTTTCTTCACTGTCCACTATGCCACCAATCTTGGTGCCATCTGCAAACTTACTTACCATGCCCCCTATATTCTCATCCAAATCATTAATATAAATGACAAATAACAGTGGGCCCAGCTCTGATCCCTGAGGCACACGGCTGGTCACAGGCCTCCAGTTTGAAAAACAAATCTCCACAACCACCCTCTGACTTCTGTCAAGAAGCCAATTTTGAATCCATTCAGATACCTCACCCTGGATCCCGTGAGATTATAGAAAGGATATTATTAAACTAGAAAGAGTGTAGAAAAGATTCACTCGGATGCTACCAGGACTTGATAGTTTGAGTTACAAGGAGAGCTTGGATAGACTGGGACTTTTGCTCTGGCGAGTAGGAGGCTTAGGGACGATCTTATAGAGATCTATGAAATAACGATGGACATAGATCAGCGAGATAGTCAATATATTTTCACAGTGGTAGGGGAGTCTAAAACTGGAAGGCATAGGTTTAAAGTGAGAGGGGAGAGACATAAAAGGATCCAGAGGAGCAGTTTTTTTCACACAGAGGGTGGTGAGTGTCTGGAACAAGCTGCCAGATGTAGTCGTAGTGGCAGGTACAATTTTGTCTTTTAAAATGCATTGAGAGAGTTCCATGAGTAAGATGGCTATCGAGGAATATGGGCTAAACGCGGGCAATTGGAACTAGCTTGGTCGTTAAAAAGGGCCTGATTCAATGCTGTAAATCTGTGTGACTCTATGACTCTTTAACTCTATGGGATTGGAGCCAACGTTTCGAAATCACCTTGTCGGAGGTTCAGAGCTCTGACGGTGGGCCATCAGGACTCGAAACCTTGTCCCTATTCTCTTTCATCTGATGCTATAAGAACTGTTGAGACTATCCAGAGTTTTCTGTTTTTGTTTCAGATTCTAGCATCAGCAATAATTTGTGTTAATAAGCAAAGGAGAGCGATAGGCTGCTAAGCACGGAGATGGTGTTCCAAAGCATATTTGGGTGGTAATGGTAATGGTAAATATCGCCCAGATCTCGGTCCAAATCTCAGGATAAGTGATAATCTTCGCACTGAATTTACTCAGTCCCATGAGGTCATAAGAGCTGAACACAAGTGAAGAAGGTGGATATAGCGGCAATTGTTTGTAGGATGATAGAATTGCCGTGAAGGCAGCAGCAGTGGGGATGAAAAGGAAACAATTATATAAAGTTACAGCACAGGAAGAGGTTATTCATCCTGGTGCACTGCTTTGAAACAGCAATTGTGATTAGTTGATCAGGAATAAGAAAGAGACAATTTTTTTCATCCGAAATTGTATTTTCACAATTTGTCACCTGTCAATGAGCCTGGGCTCTGGCGATGAAAGCGGTGACTCTGAACCATGAGACCATCCGGCCTCCAGCATCGCCTGCTCAATGTTGCCTTGTCTATCATTCCTTGTGTCAGTTAACCCATCTTGCCGTGCTCTCTACCACAGACCTTCACTTACCGAGTGACTGCTGACTTTGCAATCAAAAAATTCTGGAAATACTCAGCATATCTGTTGACATTTCGCAAAAACACAAATTATGAAACGTTTCCCTGACTCTGTATTGAAAAGCATTTGGAAATATTGCTGTCCGGTTTCGAACTGTCGGAAAGAATGTAATAATTGAATGGCGTGTTTGTTGTATGTTACCAATGGCTGAACATACTGGTGTTGAAGCAGATGATGTCATTTTTCAGGAGAAACCTTGTGGGGTGAATGTGCTTTTAGTGAGGTTAAAAATAACAAAAGGAGCGTGGATGAAGCCAATTGTAAAACATGCTGTAACCTGCTGGCCTGGTGGATAGTGTTTGACACTTTCACTGCTGTTTTGATTACAGTTCAGGATATGAAGATTTTTTGCTCGTGTCCAAACCGTGAAACAAATTTCAGTTATTTCCCTGCAGAGTACAGAAATCCTGGTCTCGCCTCATGTCCTGCCCTTATTGAAGTGAAGACCCTGACCAAATTCAACAGGAAGTTTTATTGTCATTTCTGGCGGGAGATTAGGAACCAGACGAGGTTAAGGACAGTTTAAATCTTACCGGTCCTTCACTGAAGCTCATTGAGTTTCTGATTGGAGAACATTTCTCTTTATTGCATAGTTAACTTCTCTGATTAATTGACGGAACGGACCGGAAGTACCCAATGGCCACACCAAATTCTTTGCCTCTGAGCTATTTAAGTAGCAATACCGATAAAATACCTGATTATAATTTGCACTTCTGGTGGTTGCGGGGCCGAGTGGTCTAAGCCGTGGGATTTAGGTTCCAGTCTCTGGGGAGGCGTGAGCTCCAATCCAAACGCTGCTACTGGTGGTTTTAATTCTGGACACGGCGCTGGAGATTTTCAGCTGTGAAAAGGGACGGAATACCTCGGGGCTGATTTCGCCTGAGCAGAGAATGCTGAGAGCCGACATGATTGAGTGTTCAAGATTTTGAGGGACATGGATTGGCAGATAGGAGTAGTCGTTTCCCCATAGTAGAAGGATGAACAACCAGGCGGCAGAGATTTAAGGTATGAAGAAAGATATTAAGAGAGGGTCAGAGGGTGATGGCAATCTGGAAACCACTGCCTGAAAAGTTGTTAGAGGCGGGAACACCAACATTAAGAACACGGAAGAACGATTTAGAAAAGCACTTAAAGTGCCTTGATATCACAGGCAGTCACATTCGCCACACCTCTGGAGCACATCTCTTTTGTCCATGTGTGAACAAAGGCTGACGGGAGAAGATTTCTATTTGTTGCATCGTTCAGACATCTCTGATTAACTGTTAGCTGGTTACTGTGAAGTCGATGTTTATTGAAACCATGTCTGTTGACCCCTTCTGTCACATTCGTGATGACCGAGAGCAAACTGGTGGTAATTGGTTTGGCTTTATTTGCCGGTTGCCAGGTGGAAGCCAGTGATGCAGTTGTACTGAAACTGCTTGGCTCGGAGCGCGGCAAGTTCTAAAGCGCAACGTTTCAGTAAAAGTGCTGAAAGATTGCCAGTACCGGGAGCCTTCGTTGTTTCCAATGTCTCCACGGACATCTTTGTCTTGTAATCAATGCTGTCAGTGTAAGTGATTGTGGAATAGTGGGCGGCGCGGTTGCTTCACAGCGCCAGGGACCTGGCTTCAATTCCAGCCTTCAGTCATTGTGCGGCATTTGCACATTCTCCCCGTGTGCGTGTGAGTTTCCGCCGGGTGTCCAGTTTCCTCCCACAGTGTCCAGGTGTGCATGTTCGGTGGATTGCCACGTATTTGCTGTAATTGCTTATAAGATGATAGAATAACCGTGTGACTATCTGGCAAAGTTTAGACAATGACCTGAAATGCGGCAATGGGAAAAGCGATGATTATGGTCTCATTGCAAATCTCTCTTATGAACTCTTCTGGAGGTCTAGTGGTCAGGATTCGGCCCCGTGCCCGGGATTGATTCCCACTCACGGGGTGAACATTTTGTTTGTTTAATTCTTCATTAAATGAAATTAGGCCTCACATCATCTGTGAAGGGAGAAACAAGGTTAATCTTCAAGCTGGATGAATTGTATCAGAGGTGGAAAAGTCAGAGATGTAACAACAAATATAAACTCAGAAAAAGAATATTTAACGGCAGGCACACGGCAAACATTGATCGTTTGAAGTAACTGGCACATGTCAAATTCGGTCCCTTACAAGCCACATATTTTAACTCCCTGCTCTCCCGCTCAGACATATCTATTTCCATCTGAAAATGTAGTCTGTTCCAGGATTGTTATACATTTATTGCAACGCAATTGCTAAAGATTGGCTCCATAGCTCAGTGGTTAGACTCAGTTAGACTTACACTCAGTCTGTCTACAAGGATGGTCTCTTTCCGAATGTTCATAATTAAAAGGCAGCTTTCCCCAGGAGATGGCTGACATTTAAGGGGACAGTAAATGAATATAGGACAGAGATATGTCTCGTGTTATTATATGGTACACAGATTAGTTACATTATTTATGTTTCTGTAATAAAATATATTTATTATTATTTCTTGCATTGTAATATAATGCAGCAGCGATGTTATACATTTCCAGTCATAAAGTTGTTACAGCACAGAAGGAATCCATTCGGTAACTCGAGTCCATGCCCACTCTCTGTATAACATTCCAGTCCCATTCCCACTCTATATCCCATTCTCCTGAAAGTTTATTTCCATCAAGTGCCCATCCACTTTCATTTTTAAATAGAATCCATAGATATGGATGGAGATTTACAACTTTTTGGGAATGAAATAGGAAAGAATGTTCCAGAGAAACTAGAATTGTCTGCTCTGAATTTCTATCCTATTCTGACTGTGATGACTTTTGCAAACTCATTTCACAGGATTTTGAACGAGGAATCACAGGCAAAAATCTCAACCGTCACGTCTAGACAGAGTCATATTCCTTGGGATCTGAATATCTTGTAATATGGAACTGTAGCTACGTTATATATTTCCAGACATCTCTTTCCTCAGAGGGTTGTGAGTCTTTTGGATTTCTCTTCCAAAGGGACCAGTGGAGGCTGAGGATCATTGAATATATTCCAGTTAGACAGATCTTTGACTGACAAGGGTGTCAAGGATTATGGGGAACAGACAAGGATGTGGTAAAGCTTTGGAATTCTCAACCCCTGAGGACAGTGAAACCTCAGTCATCAACTATTTTCAAGAGGGCGATTGATTGGTTTCTAGATATTGAGGATATCAAGGGATATGGGTTCAGTGTGGGGAGAATAATGCTGAGGTAGATGAACGAATTATCTCCCTGAATAGTTTAAAAGGCTCGATGGGCCAAATGGCCGACTGCAGCTCCTATTTGTTATGGTCTCTGTGTCCAGGACAGGAAGCAGTGAGCAATAGATAACGCAAAACTGTTTCAATCAGTAGAATATTCGCTAATCCAAATACGCCAGTGTAAGAGAAGGAAAGGCATTGAATGATCGTGTTCACTTGTTGCACTGCCAGTTGTTCAAAGCTGGAAACACACTGCCTAAAATGGTGGCAGAATATTAAACATAAATATTTAGAAGGAAATTGTATGTAACAGACCACCCAACAGCTCACGGGAAGTGGAGGAAAGGATATGTCAGGAGATTCTGGATAGGTGCAGAAAACATAGGGCTGTTGTAGTGGGGGACTTTAATTTCCCTGGCACAGACTGGAAAGTGCTTAGAGCTGGGGGACCGGACGGGGAGGAATTTGTAAAATGCGTACTGGAAGGTTCTTTGGAACAGTATGTAGATAGCCCGACTAGAGAGGGGGCTATACTGGACCTAGTTCTGGGAAATGAGCCCGGTCAGGTCGTCAAAGTTTCGGTAGGGGAACATGTGGCAAATAGTGACCACAACTCTATTAACTTTAGGATAGTAATGGACAAGGATGAGTGCTGTCCTACGGGCAGGGTGCTAAATTGGGGGAAGGCTGACTATAGCCGGATTAGGCAGGAATTGGTGGATGTTGATTGGGAGAGGATGTTCGAGGGTAAGTCCGCGTCTGGCATGTGGGAGTCTTTTAAGGAACTATTGATAAGGCTGCAGGATAGGCATGTGCCTGTAAAAAGGAAAGATAGGAAAGGTAGGATTCGAGAGCCGTGGATAACCAGGGAAATTGAGGATCTGATTAAAATGAAAAGGGCGGCGGACGTCAAGTCCAGGCAACTGAAAACAGATGGAGCTCTGGAGGAATACAGAGAGAGTAGGAAAGATCTCAAACGGGGAGTTAGAAGGGCAAAAAGAGGTCACGAGATGTTCTTGGCAGGCAGGATTAAGGAGAATCCTAAGGCATTCTATTCATACGTTAGGAACAAAAGAGTTGTCAGGGAGAAAATCGGACCTCTCAGGGACAAAGGAGGGGAATTATGTTTAGAACCCAAGGGAATAGGGGAGATCCTAAATGAATACTTTGCATCGGTATTCACGAAGGAGAGGGGCGTGTTAACCGGGAGTGTCTCGGAGGGAGGTGTTGACCCGTTAGAGAAAATCTCCATTACAAGAGAGGAAGTGTTAGGTTTTTTAGGGAACATTAAAACTGACAAAGCCCCAGGGCCTGATGGCACCTATCCTCGACTGCTCAGGGAGACGAGAGGTGAAATTGCTGGGCCTCTGACGGAAATCTTTGTCGCTTCTTTGGACACGGGTGAGGTCCCTGAGGATTGGAGGATAGTGAATGTGGTCCCGTTGTTTAAGAAGGGTAGCAGGGATAACCCAGGAAATTATAGGCCGGTGAGCTTGACATCCGTGGTAGGAAAGTTGTTGGAGAGGATTCTTAGAGACAGGATGTATGTGCATTTAGAACGGAACAATCTCATTAGTGACAGACAGCATGGTTTTGTAAGAGGGAGGTCGTGCCTTACAAATTTGGTGGAGTTTTTTGAGGAAGTGACAAAAACGGTTGATGAAGGAAGGGCCGTGGATGTCGTCTATATGGATTTCAGTAAGGCATTTGACAAAGTCCCACATGGCAGGTTGGTTAAGAAGGTTAAGGCTCATGGGGTACAAGGAGAAGTGGCTAGATGGGTGGAGAACTGGCTTGGCCATAGGAGACAGAGGGTAGTGGTTGAAGGGTCTTTTTCCGGCTGGAGGTCTGTGACCAGTGGTGTTCCGCAGGGCTCTGTACTGGGACCTCTGCTATTTGTGATATATATAAATGATTTGGAAGAAGGTGTAACTGGTGTAATCAGCAAGTTTGCGGATGACACGAAGATGGCTGGAATTGCGGATAGCGAAGAGCATTGTCGGGCAATACAGCAGGATATAGATAGGCTGGAAAATTGGGCGGAGAGGTGGCAGATGGAATTTAATCCGGATAAATGCGAAGTGATGCATTTTGGAAGAAATAATGTAGGGAGGAGTTATACAATAAATGGCAGAGTCATCAGGAGTATAGAAACACAGAGGGACCTAAGTGTGCAAGTCCACAAATCCTTGAACGTGGCAACACAGGTGGAGAAGGTGGTGAAGAAGGCATATGGTATGCTTGCCTCTATAGGACGGGGTATAGAGTATAAAAGCTGGAGTCTGATGATGCAGCTGTATAGAACGCTGGTTAGGCCACATTTGGAGTACTGCGTCCAGTTCTGGTCGCCGCACTACCAGAAGGACGTGGAGGCATTGGAGAGAGTGCAGAGAAGGTTTACCAGGATGTTGCCTGGTATGGAGGGTCTTAGCTATGAGGAGAGATTGGGTAGACTGGGGTTGTTCTCCTTGGAAAGACGGAGAATGAGGGGAGATTTAATAGAGGTATACAAGATTATGAAGGGTATAGATAGGGTGAACAGTGGGAAGCTTTTTCCCAGGTCGGAGGTGACGATCACGAGGGGTCACGGGCTCAAGCTGAGAGGGGCGAAGTATAACTCAGACATCAGACGGACGTTTTTTACACAGAGGGTGGTGGGGGCCTGGAATGCGCTGCCAAGTAGGGTGGTGGAGGCAGGCACGCTGACATCGTTTAAGACTTACCTGGATAGTCACATGAGCAGCCTGGGAATGGAGGGATACAAACGATTGGTCTAGTTGGACCAAGGAGCGGCACAGGTTTGGAGGGCCGAAGGGCCTGTTTCCTGTGCTGTACTGTTCTTTGTTCTTTGTTCTTTGAACAAAGAATCCTGTCACTTGCAGGGATGAATGATGATTTGGAGAACTCTTCCAAAGAGACATAGATAGGACGAATGGCCTCATTCGCTGCTCAAAAATTCTATGATTCTCGTTGCTTCATGTCCCAGTCGCTCTATTTATTGTTCGAGACTTGAACAGTGAGCAGGTGCAGAATGGTCAGAGACTTCTGTAGATTTAACCATCGCTATTTCCGCTCCATTCGCTCCGAGTGCAGCTGAGAGTCATCGCACACTTCACTCCGTATCCGCGCCCGTTTGCTGCTCTCACTCTGACCCGATTGTGTGATTGGGCAGATTGCTGCACTCCTCTCATTGGTTGGATGAGCAATGTAGTGGGACGGGCAACTGTATTTCTGTCTCTGACAGAGGATTTCTTTCACTGCAGAGTTACAGACTCAGGAAGGATCATGGTGAACTATCTCATTCCGATCCTCATCATTATCCCACTGCTCAGTAAGTAGCTCTTGACGCAAAGGGGATCAAAGGATATGGGGCAAATGGGATCCGGTTATTGAATTGTATGATCAAACATTGATCAAAATGAATGGCTGGGCAGGATCCAAGGGCTGAATGGACTACTCCTGCTCCTATCTTCGACGTGTTTATGTATTTCCTTTCCGCAAAACCAAATGTTATTGCTGACAAATAATAATGATCGTTCTGATGACGATTTTGTTGAGGAATATTCGGCTCGTACTGATTAGAACCATAGAAAATTACAGCTCAGAAACAGGCCTTTTGGTCCTTCTTGTCTGTGCCGAACCATTTTATGCCTAGTCCCACTGGGACTAGGCATAAAATTACTTTTATTTAAACATTACTTTTATGTTTGCCCTTATTTTATGTTAGAATGGTGTCACCAAGACACGGTGCAGCAGTCGGATGCCAAAATAACAACTGAAGAGGAAAGTAATGTCACAGTTACCTGCAACATGAAGACGAGCACTTCTAACCCTTATGTGTACTGGTTATAGTCAGAGCCCCGGGCAGCCTCCACACGACATGCTTCGTATTATGGGAGGGAAACTGTACAAACACACCGACATCAGCGACCGCTTCCAGCTTCATTAAATAAAACTGTCAAGATTACCGAGTTAATGATCGGCAACACGCTGATGACTGACCGTGAGGTATATTTATGTGACTTAAACCCCACACTGCGATAGCGGATCTGATACAAAAGCCCCAGAGTAAGTGTTCCAGTTAGTGCTCAGCAGAGGGCGCTCTCACGCCGTGAGACGGTGACAATAAAGGCAAAGTCGCCATAGCCGCAGAGGCTGGAGGCGATTTAACCTGAGGATCGCACATCGCCTCAGGAGAGCGGTCGAGGTTGAGATGGCGGCAGCTTCATGAATGACCTCACCGGGTACAGATATTGATGCTTTGCATCACTAACCAGATATCCAGCAACTGAGCTGAACGACAATATTCTCATTGCTTGTTGTACCTGTCAGAGAACATTTGTGATTCACGCACGAGGACAGGCAAATCCCTTTGAATCTCAGACTTCTGCAATCTCGCACCTTTTATTTAATACGCTTCTTTCCTGCCAAAATGCATCACATCACAGTCGCTATTTTTGACTTTCTTCTTTGCATTGCTTCCGGATTTTTTGAGCTCTACGTATTCTTACTGCACTTTTTCGCTTTGTCTTTCTTTCATTCTGATTTGCATGTAACCTCTTCCATTTTCTTTGAATACATTCCCAACTCTCTTCATTTTAAGCTTTTTAAAATTTTCTGATTCAAGAAATGTTTTGCTCTCACCCCCCTTACCATTGGAATTTAATACCGCGCTTGTTGAAACACTGATATTTCTGCGGAGCGGTTTTTGAAAACGGTGCAGGTTTCTGTACGGGACCTGCCTGTGTTTATTACAGTGTGCCTCATGGTGCAGAAATAGGTGGCAGTGTCTGAAACCTGTACGTCTCTCACAGTCAGGATGCTGAGTTTGTTGCCTTCTCCGATCGAAGCAGTGATCCTCCCGTGTTGATCGGTTCCGCTTGTGGCCATCACCAGATGCTGGGGCGACTGATTCGGGAGCTGTTTATACCAACGCACGGTGTCAAACGTAATGGAAATAGTGCAGTTCATGGATATATTTCTCGCTTCACTGATAACCATCCGTGGAGGGAGCTGCAGCAACTCAGCTTCTCCGGTCATCCCCGTGCAGATCAGAGTGAAAAACAACAAAACGTCGATGCAAATCCTGACCATTCTCAGTTCACACACAACACCGAGGTCAGCTTTGAACCAGGAGATGAAAATTAACCCGGAACCAAGTATTTTCTTCGGGTTCAGTTCAGTGCCGTGTTTATGTTGAACTGACAACATTAGGCGGGTTCTACTTTAGCCACCCATACTGAGCGTTTCACACTGACACAGGCCCACACAGCCTCTGAGTACACACCTGACACGCCCAGATTAAATATTTCTCACGGGACACACTGCTCTCTACTGGTGAATACTGGTAATTCCAGGGTGCAATTCTTCACTTGGATCTTCGACAAGTTGCAGTTCACAAGATAGTTATAAATGAGAACAGCTGTTTCCTCCTTCGTGTTATAGCTCTTTTATTGCGGGAGAGCTTACAACTTTCCTTCTGTTCTACGATCCAACGATTGCAGTGCATTTTGCTCTCTCGTTCTTTCTGAAGTCTCATTCCACATTGTGACCAGTCCCGGTGTGTTAGTCCTAAAATATCGTTCGATAATTTGGGAACTTGTGCAATGGGAACTGGTCTAGCCATCGAATGTATGTTACATAACTACAGGAGTGGCAACATTGACAATTCATAAGAATATTTCAAAAAATAATAAGTTTGTTATCAGTGTTAACACTATGTTTCTGGATTTGTTCCTTCAATCAAAATTTCTTCAATAAAAACACGCGCTCCGATAATGAACTTAATGCAGTGTCCTTCTGCCCTCCCCTGGTGGAAAAAAGCACTACAATATACAACTTGAAAACAACCTGTTTCATTTTTGGAATCAAGATTGATTCCAACAACTGCTGATCATACATTCTCCTCAGTATGAAGTATATTTTCAATTTCTCTTCTTTTTGATTGCGCCTGGTGGTATTAAATCCGATTTTCATTGTTGCAACTCATTGATCATCCGATGTTCCAACAATCCTTTTAGAGCGGATCACTGTGTCACTCCACCTCTATCTTCAGGAGTTCAGGTAGAAGTAGAATGGATGACATAAAATCTATTTCTAATACAAGATGCGGGTTGGGGGGAATAGTGGAAACTGGAACTAACATCATGAAACATAGCCAGTGTTAATTCTGACAAAATACCCAATTGATGGTGATGATCAAGCAGTTTGCCAAAACCGATTTCTGCGCAACCCGACATTTTTAAAAAATCATTATGTTAACCAACTTTAGGCTGCAACTAAGCAAAGCTGCCGTTTAGTCCTGCGTCCAAATTTCACAGTGTTGGAAACCAGTTGAACACTGGTGCAGGTACTTTCTCAGATGTGAATACCACCAGGCGCAATCAAAAAGAAGAGAAATTAAAAATATACTTCATACTGAGGAGAATGATCAGCAGTTGTTGGAATCAATCTTGCTTCCAGAAATGAAACAGGTTGTTTTAAAGTTGCATGTTGTAGTCCTTTTTTGCCACCAGGAGAGGACAGAAGGACATTGCATTAAGTTCATTATCGGAGCGAGTGTCTTTACTGAAGAAAATTTGATTGAAGGAACAAATGCAGAAACATAGTTTGGACGAACCACCCCTTTACCGTGAACACGATTTTTTTTGTATAAGTATGCTGCGAATATTGCAAGTGATCGAGATCCTAAGGTCAGGGTCTACATGCGGAGTCCACCCACTCTCATTCTGCGTAAATCTATTAAATAGCCAATTCTAGCCCTCCATTCATCCCATTTAAAAGATGCTGTTTGGCTATTTACCACATTGTTGTATTCAATTCTCTCAGGACTCAGTGGCCTCTTGCATCAGCTATGGTGAGCTTTCACAGTTCGAGATCAGCTCTTTTAATTTGGGCTCCAGCTATGATTCAGGAACAACATTAACTAATTTAAAATAAAAGCAAATTACTGCGGATGCTGAAACCAAAAGAAAAATGCTGGAATATCTCTGCTGCTTTGGCAGCACCTATAAGGAGAGAAAAGAGCTGACGTTTCGAGTCCGGATGACCCTTTGTCAAAGCTAAAATGCATAGAAAGTGGGAGATATTTATACTGTAGGGTGAGGGAATGAAATATGAGTCATAGCCACAAAAACAAAGGGAAAGGCTGCTAATTGCAGTCCATAGAGGAAATAGTAGGTGTGAATGGCCAAACGGCAGAGAAGCTGAAATCAGAGGGTAAGCTGTGACAGATGAAGATAAGGGGGGAGGAGGGATATTGGTGGGAGAGAGGTAAAATTGGTGGGAGAGAGGTGAAAACGGGGAGAAAGGGAAGCAAAGGAGGAGAAAAGATAAGGAAAGGGGAAAGAGTAGGAGGCGGATAAGAAAGACAATACAGGAATAAAAGGAAGAGAACAGTTAAAAAATTAATAAAATTAACCGACTTCCTGTTCTCACTCCGCTTTACAGGTTGAAGCGATTAAATGGACAAGTTTGGGTCTCATCCCTTTCCAGGTCCCCGAGGGGGGAACAAACTCCTTAGTTTATTTCTCCCGACGCTGAGAGCCAAGGGAGCCGTGCGCTGATTGGGTCATTTGAAGACAATGGAATTCTAAGGTTGGATGTCAATGAATGACGTTGTCAGGAATGAACCAATCAACAACGGCCCGGATGTAACTCAACATCTCACCAGCTCTTGACAATTAAAATGTTAACTTCAACCCTCTCTGCTCACATCCGCCTCGACCTCTCTGCAAACATGTCTCCTGTGACTCTGAGCTTATTCCTCACAGCTGCAGCTCTACTAACCGGTAGGTTCACAAGTTACAAACTCTGCGTTTCACATATTTACCATTCACTGCATTCAATTGAGCAGTTCGATTAACGCACTGGTAAAAGTATATATTGATTCTAATATCAATTAGAATCATCTTTGTCTCACCAAGAGAGGAGGCAAAATACCTCAGCTGAATGAGAGTGAAGAGTTAAGGTGGGATTGCAGGCCCCGCCGGAGCCGCTGAGGGACTTTGACAAACTTGATAAAATCTGGATGAAAGCGTTGACAAACCCGAGATCTAAAACCCACGGACAGTTTAGTTTCCCCATCAAATAACGTGAAACGAAGGCGAGGATCTGATCTCCTTAGAAGGTGTTCATTTAACGGAGTGTCATTTAACCGCGACAAACACGTTCCCGTTACAACCTGCGTGTTGCGGGATTTATATTCCTGTTTAGATGCTGTGATTCGTTTTTCAGATTATTGGCCAGGGTGACGGGCCGAATCCGGCCATTAAACAAAGTGAACTGACATCGTTTAATTTAGCATGACTCTTGGCTCTTACAGGACAATGTGGAGGAGATCCAGTTTCACAGATACCGGCTGCAGTCACAGTGAGTGAAGGAGATGATGTTCAGTTATTCTGTAATTATACAACTCCAAGCACTGACAATTATTACCTATTCTGGTACCGTCAGTATCCCAGCGGATCCATGGAGTACCTGCTGAGGAGAAGCAAATATACCGGGAACAAAGAGAGATTCCCAGGGGACCGTTTATCAGCAGAGCTCAATGATACAACCCGTACCGTCCCGCTGAAAATGTCTAAAACAGAGCTGGCAGACTTCGGGGTGTATTACTGCGCACTGAGACCCACAGAGACACAGAGCTGGGCTGAACCTGTACAAAAACTCTCAAAACCTCACTCAACATGAACAGGATAAACAGGAGTCCCAAGATGCACTGCTGCTTCACAGCTCCAGGGACCTGGGTTCGATTCCCAGCTTGGGTCACTGTCTGTGTGGAGTTTGCACATTCTCCCTGTGTCTGCGTGGGTTTCCTGCGGGTGCTCCGGTTTCCTCCCACAGTCCAAAGATGTGCGGGTTAGGTTGATTGGTCATACTAAAAATTGCCCCTTAGTGTCCTGAGATGTCTAGGTTAGAGGGATTAGTGGGTAAATATGTGGGGGTAGGGCCTGGGTGGGATTGTGGTCGGTGCAGACTCGATGGGCCGAATGGTCTCCTTCTGCACTGTAGGGTTTCTATGATTTCTATGAAGATAAACAGGAGTTGGGACGATGAGAATCATGGTTCCACCGAGATTCGGACTCAGACTGCTGGATTGAAAGTCCAACGTGCTCACTGTTACATCATGAAACCAACAGGCGCCGGTATAAGGCAGGAGGTCTTTCACT
Organism: Mustelus asterias; assembly: GCF_964213995.1. NCBI lineage: Eukaryota > Metazoa > Chordata > Chondrichthyes > Carcharhiniformes > Triakidae > Mustelus > Mustelus asterias. The sequence goes on along the minus strand of NW_027590122.1, from coordinate 1,009,995 downwards.
CAGATCTCACACATACACATTCTTGGTCAATAAGGGTTGTTGCTCTTTGACACCAACTGCTCCTTTCTATCGACAGAGCGTTAAAGAGGAGCGAAAATGAAAAAGAGAAACACTGATGTTGCAGGCATCTGTCGACAGAGGCCCAGCAATGTGCATTGTAATAGCAGTGGAATAGGCTGGCAAATTGTCCTCTCGATTCGCACTTGGTGAAAACTTTAAGCGGAATGTCCTTCAGCAAAGCAATCATCGGCATTGACAAAGAAAGGCAAGGTCCTGCGGAGATTTGAACTCAGATCGCTGGATTCAAAGTCAAGAGTAATACCCATTACACCACAGAACCCAGAAAATCGCAAACAGATGCAAATGACATATGAAACACGACTACTTCTGCTGATATCTCCCGGTACGGCTTGCGAAGGAAATGATTTGCTATAGATTTGGAGGGCTGTGTTGTTCACTGGATTTACTACAATAAAGTTTATAAAATGTCTATCTCTTTGATGAAGCACAGGCGACAAACTGTCAGGACTGCTCCTCTATAGGTTTTTGTACGACTCGTATTGATCTTTACAACACTGTGCCTCGACTGCACAGAAATAGGTAGCAGTGTGTGTCACCCGAGTGCCACCAACATTCAGAGCCCTTCGTTTCTCTGCAACAATGTTCCGAGCACTGATCCTGCCCTGATCGCTGGTACCGCTCACCAGGTGCTGCACGGTTCGGTCCGGGTATTGTCTGTACCATTGTAGGACCAGTCCAGCTGCAGTAGTGGAACAGTTCAACGATGCCAGGTCTATCTCAGTAACCACCACAGACTCTGGAGACTGTGATACCTCTTCACTACCAGCGGCATCTGGGAAGGATATGTAGATACGCAATAATATCATAAAATTAAAATCTCATAGTGCAATACAATGTTGCACAATGAAGTACAATTGAATGCATAATACAAGATAACACAACAAAACAGAATACTATTTAACAGAACGTAGCATTGCTAATGTGTGAAATATCGCTGTCAGAAATAGCGACCACACTTACACTGAGGGAAGAGTAAGAAATCCAGGGAGATGATCACTGAAGCGAAGCTGAGCTTCATGTCGGAACCTATCGACACTTGTAAAACAGTTGTAGGAAGATTCAGGACAAGAAAAGCTCATGGGAAAGCAAAGCTATTGGACATGAATCTGAGCCCAGCACCAGTTATACTCTCGCGACCAGAGCTGGATCTCTGGGACTTTTGATCAGGGAGTGAAATAGTGAGGGAGCTCCAGCATCGATAGGGTGTGGGGGAGGAGCGTGCGCAAGAGTCAGAACATCCCGCATTGTGACGTCAGAGCAACAGACATTGTGACATCAGAGTATCCGGCACTGTGACGTCAGAATGCGGGCATGTGCGGCGTCACCATGCAGCCCTTTGACGTCAGTGGGTCTGGTCTGAGGGACAGAAACATCTCTCCCGGAGCTGATCTGAATATCCAGCCCTGAGTTTGTGGGAATTTACAACTGATCAGAAACTGGTTTAACTTGTAAACTGATTTGATGACGGATCTGCCGGTCTGATCGGAATCTGCAGTTAATTTTCTCGGTCATGACTGGAAAAAAAATGGGTGAATGTTTAGTCCGAGGTTAATGTGGTTTCCGCTGGGTGTGTGTTTTTTGATGCGGCTGAGAACAGCACTGCTCACAGTGGCTGTATCTATCCAGATTCTATCCTTTGTCTAACATCAAGTGTAATTTACTAACCCTGCACTTGATAGAAATCAATAAGGTTACATCGAGGTTTCTTTTGAATCAATTTTTGAAAAATGCCATCTGGGCCTTTTGCTAAGATGAAGCTCAGGTCAAGCGCTGGAAGGAATATAATACCTGCTCCAATCAGCTAGGATGTTGTTAATCAAGCCCAAGACTGGAGGAATGGGCCCTGTGTTGTCGGCTTCGATCTGCAACGTCTCTCTTGCAGCGACTTTTGAGTGGACCAATTCGGTTTTTGATTGGATATAACTAAAACAAAAAGCCGGCATCTCGGTCTTTGGACTCGGATCAAGCATCAAATGGAGCCCAAGATCAGGTGCGATGCTCTTTCATGTCAGCCTGGATCTTTTGCGAGGACCATGAATTAGATTCAATTTGAATTGGTTTTGGGGGCGATTAGGAGATGGATTCTGGCTTGGCCAGTCCGCTCTGCGCATTGGCTTTGCAACGTTAAGCAATTACTATTTTACAATGCGACAGACAGGAGCTCCCGAAGACAATGCAAAGTGCGGGGTTGGATTGGTTTCCATCATAAATTCCGTCAGTGAGTCCTTATTCTGATCAACTGTTCAGAGTCCAATTTCTCCAGCTGGAGATGGAGAGAGGTTTGGCTGCCTGACCGGTGCTGTTGCTGTTGTTTGTTTCACGATTGGCTGCAAACATGAGTAAGACTTCCTGCGAGCGCAGTTCAATATCATCCACATTGGATTTGGTACTGGGAAATGAACCGGACCAAGTGTTAGATTTGGTTGTGGGAGAGCACTTTGGAGATAGTGACCACAATTTGGTGTCTTTCTTTATTGCAATGGAGAGGGATAGGGCTGTACGGCAGGGCAAGGTTTATAATTGGGGGAGGGGTAATTATGATGGGATTAGGCAAGAATTAGGGAGCATAAGACGGGAACAGAAACTGTCAGGGAAAGGCACAAATGAAAAATGGAGCTTGTTCAAGGAACAAATACTGCATGTCCTTGATAGGTATGTCCCTGTCAGGCAGGGAGGAAATGGCCGAGTGAGGGAACCATGGTTCACAAAAGAGGTTGAATGTCTTGTCAAGAGGAAGAAGGAAGCGTATGTAAGGATGAGAAAGCAAGGTTCAGTTGGGTCCATTGAGGGTTACAAGTTAGCAAGGAATGAGCTGAAAAAAGGGCTCAGGAGAGCTAGGAGGGAGCATGAGAAGTCCTTGTGGGTCGGATCAAGGAAAACCCCAAGGCTTTTTACTCTTATGTGAGGAATAAAAGAATGACCAGGGTGAGGTTAGGGCCGGTCAAGGACAGTAGTGGGAACTTGTGCATGGAGTCAGAAGAGATAGGAGAGGCGATGAATGAATACTTTTCTTCAGTGTTCACCAAGGAGAAGGGCCATGTTTTTGAGGATGAGAGTGTGATACAGGCTGATAGGCTGGAGGAGGCAGATGTTCTGAGGGAAGATGTATTAGCAATTTTGAAAAACCTGAAGGTCGATAAATCCCCTGGGCCAGATGAGATATTTCCTAGGATTCTTTGGGAGGCAAGGGATGAGATTGCAGAGCCTTTGGCTTTGATCTTTGGGTCCTCACTGTCCACGGGGATAGTGCCAGAGGACTGGAGAGTGGCGAATGTTCAAGAAAGGAAATAGGAATGACCCTGGTAATTATAGACCGGTTTGTCTTACTTCGGTGGTTGGTAAGTTAATGGAAAAGGTCCTGAGGGATAGGATTTACGACCATTTAGAAAGATGCAGCTTAATCCGGGATAGTCAACACGGATTCGTGAAGGGTAAGTCTTGCCTCACAAATTTGATTGAATTTTTTGAGGAGGTAACTAAGTGTGTCAATGAAGGTGGAGCAGTTGATGTCATATACATGGATTTTAGTAAGGCGTTTGATAAGGTCCCCCATGGTCAGCTCATGAAGAAAGTAAGGAGGTGTGGGATAGAGGGAAATTTGGCACTGGAAAGAGTGCAAAGGAAATTTACCAGGATGCTGCCTGGTTTGGAGGGTAGGTCTTATGAGGAAAGGTTGAGGGAGCTAGGGCTTTTCTCTTTAGAGTGGAGGAGATTGAGAGGCGACTTCATGGAGCTTTATAAGATGATGAGGGGGAGAGATAGAGTGGATGTTCAGAGACTATTTCCTCGGGTGGATGTAGCTGTTACTAAGAGGCATAACTATAAGGTTCATGGTGGGAGATATAGGAGGGATGTATGAGGTAGGTTCTTTACTCAGAGAGTGGTTGGGGTGTGGAATGGACTGCCTGCTGTGATAGTGGAGTCAGACACTTTAGGAACATTTAAGTGGTTATTGGATAGGCACATGGAGCACACCAGGATGATAGGGAGTGGGATAGCTTGATTTTGGTTTCGGAAAAGGTTTGGCACAACATCGTGGGCTGAAGGGCCTGTTCTGTGCTGTACTGTTCTATGTTCTATCTCATGTACAGATAGTTGCCCCCATCATGATGCTTTCCAAAACTCCTTACCTACCATCCTTGGGCTTTCTTTGTACTGAGATTCCCTTCGTTTGAAAAGGGGTGGATTAAAAGTTCTCAAAATTAGTTTTTTTTAAAGTTTATTTATTTGTCACAAGTAAGGCTTGCATTAACACTGCAATGAAGCTACTGTGAAATTCCCCCAGTTGCCACACTCCGGTGCCTGTTCAGGTCAATGCACCCTAACCAGCACGTCTTTCAGACTGAGAGAGGAAACCAGAGCAGCCGAAGGAAACCCAAGCAGACACGGGGAGAATATGCAAACTCCACACAGACAGAGACCCAAGCCGGGAATCGAACCCGGGTCCCTGGCGCTGTGATGCAGCAGTGCTAAAAACTGTGCCACCATGCCGTCACTGTCACTGTGCCACCATGGATGTCAGTGCCCTTTCTTTGTTTTAATCTAATGACCACATGGTCTAGGAATCATTTCTATTTCATAATTTCTCCTTTTCAACACTTTCCTTCAGTATCCAATTCCAGAATTTTCCTTTTCATTGTGTTAATTGCGTCAGGAATAAATCTTTGGATCCGACAGGAAGTTTAACTCAAGATCAATCCAACACAGGATTGGTCAGAATCATTTCACATGTCCCAAATTTTAAATAACCATTACAAATTAAAATTCTCATTCTCACGTGTGAATTGTATCTGGATTGAAATTCCTGCATGTTTAGTAAACTATCCTGGAATCCTGTCTCTGGCCAGTAAATATGGTTCCAGGTTCATAACTTATGAAAAAAAGCTTTATTAATCACACTTACTTTTTTAAAATCTGTTTGATTTAAATCACAGACAGAAAGCCTCAAAGCTTGAAGCATTGAATCCATAAATATCATCCATACACAAGCAGAGAAACTTAGCATGTGCTTTACAACAACAATAACCAGAATGAATTTCTTAAGCGTTCTTGTGGTTCTGCTTTTAAACTTCCAGAAATGCCTTTAATTAAAGACTCAAGATAAGGTTAATTTCCCAGAAAGATAAACCTTAACAAATGTAGCCCAAAACAATGATAAAACGCATCTACAAACATCCATAAAACAAATGAAACATGCAGGTTCTCACAGCTTGTAAATTTCAAGCAATGAATCGTCAGCATTCTCTCTCTCTCAGCTATAGCTTCTTAAAGCGACAGAGCACTACAAGCTCACAACTCCTTGAATAAGATACAAGATCCTTCATTCTAACCGTTTTTAGCCAACTTCCAAGACCTGATTCATAGGCAAAATCGCAAACAAGTTGCCACCGGAAAAATCTTTGTTCTTTACCTGGGGTTGAGGTGACAACACGATAAAATTCTCAGTTATTCCAAATTCCTCCAGGCTATGCGTAAATTTCCACATTTAACTGGATCCCATAAATCCTCAATTATAAACTAAAATGTGGGTGTGGAATGGACTGCCTGCAGTGATAGTGGAGTCAGACACTTTAGAAACATTTAAGCGGTTATTGGATAGGCACATGGAGCACACCAGGATGATAGGGAGTGGGATAGCTTGATCTTGGTTTCAGATAAAGCTCGGCACAACATCGTGGGCCGAAGGGCCTGTTCTGTGCTGTACTGTTCTATGTTCTATGTTCTATGTGTTCATTCATCACCTCGCCTATCTCTACTGACTCCATACAGGGATGGTGCCAGAGGACTGGAGAATGGCGAATGTTGTTCCTCTGTTTAAGAAAGGGAATAGAAATGACCCTGGTAATTATAGACCGGTTAGTCTTACTTCGGTGGTTGGTAAATTGATGGAAAAGGTCCTTAGGGATGGGATTTACGACCATTTAGAAAGATGCGGATTAATCCGGGATAGTCAGCACGGATTCGTTAAGGGCAAGTCGTGCCTCACAAATTTGATAGAATTTTTTGAGGAGGTAACAAAGTGTGTTGATGAAGGTGGGGCAGTTGATGTCATATACATGGATTTTAGTAAGGCGTTTGATAAGGTCCCCCATGGTCGGCTTATGATGAAAGTGAGGAGGTGTGGGATAGAGGGAAAGTTGGCCGATTGGATAGGTAACTGGCTGTCTGATCGAAGACAGAGGGTGGTGGTCGATGGAAAATTTTCGGATTGGAGGCAGGTTGCTAGCGGAGTGCCACAGGGATCAGTGCTTGGTCCTCTGCTCTTTGTGATTTTTATTAATGACTTAGAGGAGGGGGCTGAAGGGTGGATCAGTAAATTTGCTGATGACACCAAGATTGGTGGAGTAGTGGATGAGGTGGAGAGCTGTTGTAGGCTGCAAAGAGACATAGATAGGATGCAAAGCTGGGCTGAAAAATGGCAAATGGCGTTTAACCCTGATAAATGTGAGGTGATTCATTTTGGTAGGACTAATTTAAATGTGGATTACAGGGTCAAAGGTAGGGTTCTGAAGACTGTGGAGGAACAGAGAGATCTTGGGGTCCATATCCACAGATCTCTAAAGGTTGCCACTCAAGTGGATAGAGCTGTGAAGAAGGCCTATAGTGTGTTAGCTTTTATTAACAGGGGGTTGGAGTTTAAGAGCCGTGGGGTTATGCTGCAACTGTACAGGACCTTGGTGAGACCACATTTGGAATATTGTGTGCAGTTCTGGTCACCTCACTATAAGTAGGACGTGGAAGCGCTGGAAAGAGTGCAGAGGAGATTTACCAGGATGCTGCCTGGTTTGGAGGGTAGGTCTTATGAGGAAAGGTTGAGGGAGCTAGGGCTGTTCTCTCTGGAGCAGAGGAGGCTGAGGGGAGACTTAATAGAGGTTTATAAAATGATGAAGGGGATAGATAGAGTGAACGTTCAAAGCCTATTTCCTCGGGTGGATGGAGCTATTACAAGGGGGCATAACTATAGGGTTCATGGTGGGAGATATAGGAAGGATATCAGAGGTAGGTTCTTTACGCAGAGAGTGGCTGGGGTGTGGAATGGACTGCCTGCAGTGATAGTGGAGTCAGACACTTTAGGAACATTTAAGCGGTTATTGGATAGGCACATGGAGCACACCAGGATGATAGGGAGTGGGATAGCTTGATCTTGGTTTCAGATAAAGCTCAGCACAACATCGTGGGCTGAAGGGCCTGTTCTGTGCTGTACTGTTCTATGTTCTATGTTCTAAAATAGACAGATGAGTTTCTGAGTGATTTAAAAACAAATCAAATGTCTGCTGAAAGGGTTAACTTTTCTACAGAACCTAAAGGGGTGGGGAGTGAGCGGGAAAAACTTGGCACACAATTACGTCACTTTGTACAAGTTTAAAAAACTTCTCTATCAACCAAACAAACTTGATTTTAAGCTTCATCTATTAATTTTTTGTTATTTTCCTCAACATAATTATTTTCATTTGATCAGTTTTTCTTAGGGATGGGTAACTTCTGTTCTTTATAAACTGGTTCACTCATTTTGTTTATTCTACATGGGCTCGGAGAATCAGAACCCAGACTTTATCATCCTGACCATTTTAGTCCTTTTGCCACCACTCCCACTGTTTTGCAGGAGGGTTGTGGGAATTCCAATCAGAACTAATCATTTTATCATAAAATTTAAATACTGCAGACGCTGAAACAAAAACACAAAATGCTGGGAAATCTCAGCAGATCTGACAGCACCTGTGGAGAGAGAATAGAGCCAATGTTTCAAGACTGGATGACCCTTCATATGAGCTGTGATGAAGTATTATCCAGACTTGAAACGTTGGCTCTATTCCCTAATCACTTTATCAATAAATTTCATGTTCTTAGTTTCCAAATGGCAGGTAAGAGACCGGTCCGCACTCGAGTTCTGATTTTTCACTGGCCATGCTTGGGTAAGATTATAACCATTAGTATCTACTCTGATGTCTGCTTTTCAGTCCAGTGCTACTTGGAGTATTCCATCACTTCGCTGACTATTGGATCACAAGTTCCTCACAGTTCTCATCACAAATTTATGATAAAATAATTTAAACAATGCCTGCGAACACTTCTTAGCTTCTTAACCAACTGCTTATCACTGTTTGTAGATTTGTCAGGCCCCATTTTTACAGATTCAAGTATCTTAGCCACAGAACACCAGCTGTTGCTGGAAGAAGTTTAATTCTAACTCATTCTGAGTAAATATTCTTACCAGGTCCTCTGTCAGGGCCCTGCTAAGCAGCTTTAATGGTCCGTGATTGCAGAAACTGAGCAGTCAAGAACAAAGAACAGTACAGCACAGGAAACAGGCCCTTCGGCCCTCCAAGCCTGTGCCGCTCCTTGGTCCAACTAGACCAATCGTTTGTATCCCTCCATTCCCAGGCTGCTCATGTGACTATCCAGGTAAGTCTTAAACGATGTCAGCGTGCCTGCCTCCACCACCTTACTTGGCAGCGCATTCCAGGCCCCCACCACCCTCTGTGTAAAAAACGTCCCTCTGATGTCTGAGTTATACTTCGCCCCTCTCAGCTTGAGCCCGTGACCCCTCGTGATCGTCACCTCCGACCTGGGAAAAAGCTTCCCACTGTTCACCCTATCTATACCCTTCATAATCTTGTATACCTCTATTAGATCTCCCCTCATTCTCCGTCTTTCCAAGGAGAACAACCCCAGTCTACCCAATCTCTCCTCATAGCTAAGACCCTCCATACCAGGCAACATCCTGGTAAACCTTCTCTGCACTCTCTCCAATGCCTCCACGTCCTTCTGGTAGTGCGGCGACCAGAACTGGACGCAGTACTCCAAATGTGGTCGAACCAGCGTTCTATACAGCTGCATCATCAGACTCCAGCTTTTATACTCTATACCCCGTCCTATAAAGACAAGCATACCATATGCCTTCTTCACCACCTTCTCCACCTGTGTTGCCACCTTCAAGGATTTGTGGACTTGCACACCTAGGTCCCTCTGTGTTTCTATACTCCCGATGACTCTGCCATTTATTGTATAACTCCTCCCGACATTATTTCTTCCAAAATGCATCACTTCGCATTTATCCGGATTAAATTCCATCTGCCACCTCTCCGCCCAATTTTCCAGCCAGCTATATCCTGCTGTATTGCCCGACAATGCTCTTCGCTATCCGCAATTCCAGCCATCTTCGTGTCATCCGCAAACTTGCTGATTACACCAGTTACACCTTCTTCCAAATCATTTATATATATCACAAATAGCAGAGGTCCCAGTACAGAGCCCTGCGGAATACCACTGGTCACAGACCTCCAGCCGGAAAAAGACCCTTCGACCACTACCCTCTGTCTCCTACTCAGTACATGACCCCTCTAAGTTGTCTACCCTCTGCACCGCGGTAATATGCTCCTTAACTAATATCGCTACTCCCCCACCTTTTTTAGCCCCTCCTCTGTCTCGCCTAAAACACTTATACCCCGGAATATTCAGTTGCCAGTCCTGTCCTTCTTTTAACCAAGTTTCCGTCACCGCAACCACATCCAAATTCCGCACAAGCATTAAGGCCCTAAGTTCGTCTGTTTTACCCGTTACACTCCTCGCATTGAAGCAGATGCACTCCAGACCTCCAGGCCCAGTCAGGTCCTCCTCCTCCAGAGTGCTCCTCTTCTTAGCTAGCCTTGCCCTGGCCCCCAGCTCGACCCCAGCCTCAGTATTTACTGACCTCCTGTTTTGTTCCCCACCCCCCTGCCACACTAGTTTAAATCCTGCCGAAACACTCTAGCAAAACTCCCAGCCAGGATATTTGCTCCCTTCCAGTTAAGGTGTAACCCATCCTTTCTGTACAGTTGCCATCCTGACTTGAAGATTTCGCAGTTATCTATGAATTTAAAACCCTCCCTCTTGCACCAGTCCTTTAGCCACGCGTTCAACTGTAGAATCTCCCTGTTCCGAGCCTCACTTGCACTCGGCACCGGGAGCAGTCCAGAGATTGCTACCCTGGAGGCCTTACTTTTTAGCCTAGCACCCAACTCCCTGAATTTCTCTCGTATGACCCCCCTGCTCTTCCTACCTACATCATTTCCCCCAATGTGTACAATCACATCCGTTTGACTCCCTTCCTTTTTAAATATGCTTCCTACCCTCTCGGAGACATCCAGTACCCCAGCACCAGGGAGGCAGACTACCATCCTGGATTCTCGTTCAGTCCCACAGAAGCGCCTGTCCGTGCCTCTAACCATTGCGTCCCCCACAACTATCGCTCTCCTAAACCCCTTCTTTCCCTTCTGGACCCCTGAGCCTGTCTCCGTGGAGGCGATCTGGTCCTCATGGCTTACCCCTGGAGGGTCATCCCCCTCCACAGAATCCAAAACAAGATACCTATTTTGGAGGGGGACAACCACAGGGGATCCCTCCACAGACTGCTTACTCCCTTCCCTTCTCCCATCTGTTGCCCATTCCTTTCTTTTATGGGAGACTGCCACTGGGGTACTTTCTGGCACATCACCCTTCTGACTATTACCCCTCCTAACTGTGACCCACGTGTCTTCCTTCCGAGACCCTGGTGTCACTACCTGACTGTAACTTTTATCTATTACTCGCTCATTTTCCCTAACTAAACTGAGTTCATCGAGCCTCAGCTCCAGCTCCCTTACACGATCCTTCAGGAGATGCAGTTCCACGCATCTGGCATAGATATGGACTTCCGGGAGGCAACTTGTCTCCAGGAACTCCCACATCCCACACCGAATGCAGTATACTGGCCTCCCACTCATATCAGCCATGTCCTTTTTAGTTTTGGGGATGAAACAAAAAGGGGGTGTAACCGAAGAAAAACAAACAAACAACCTTCCTCGCCTTCGCCGAAGCCCTGTGAGCCAAAGCCCTTTTAGCTCTCACTCTGTCCCCTGCTCACTCCACTGCCCGCTAACGACGCTGCCCGCTCAAAGGTGCGGCCTACTTTTAAACCCTCCAAAACCTTCCCAGGCTGCTGCTGGGCCTATTTCCTGTTTAGAAAAAAAAACCTCCGATTTTTTTCACTAATTTAACTGAAAAAATAATTAAATAAATTAGTGCACACACAAGCTCCCTTACCCTCAGCCTGCTCCTGTGGAACAATGAGTCACAGGAATGTGGTCAAGATAGTCCAGTCCCATAATGCCTCACATTCAATCTGCAGTCCTTCAATTATAACAGAATATGTGGCTGTCTGTAGCTGCCTCGGCCATGGTCAACCCCAACACTGCCTTCCTGAACTGCTACAATGCCTGAGGTGTAAGTACACCCACAGTGCTGTTAGGGAGGGATTTCCAGCTACACGTTCCAGTCTTTCACGAGACTGTAGGTGGATATCAGATTGATATATTCCATTCAACC